>NW_024599829.1:313405-626810 GCF_016772045.2 Ovis aries | reverse complement strand
TCAAGAGTCTTCTCCAATACCACAGTTCGAAAGCATTGATTCTTCGATGCTCAGCCTTTTTTATGGTCCAACTCACATCCATATATGACTACTGGTAAATCCATAACTTTGACTAGATGACTTTTTGTTGGCAAGGTAATCTCTCTGCTCTTTAATATGCTATCTAGGTTTATCACAACTTTTCTTCCAAGAAGGAAGCATCTTTTAATTTCTTGGCTACAGTCACCCTTTGTATGATTCTGGTGCCCAAGAAGATAAAGTCTGTCACTGTTTCCACGATTTCCTCATATCTATTTACCATGAATTGATGGGACCAGATGCCATGATCTTAGTTTTTTAAATGTGGAGTTTTAAGCCAATTTTTTCACTCTCTTCTTTCACTTCATTTCTACTCTTCCTGTTTTTATTTTGGCATCTTCTGTTCTAGTACTCAATCCTCAACACAGCACTCACTATTATCCATTAAACTAGTAATTCAGTTTGTATCACACTTTACAAGTTCTCTCCATGTCACTCAAGCTAAAAGCTAAAATTTTTACAATTAGTAAATCCAGGTAGCTCTAACTGGCTGCCCTGCTGTCTCTCTGAACCCAACTCTTATGAGTGACCCCTTACTGGCACCAGTGTGTCCCTCATACTGGCCAGTGTGTTCTTGCTGTAGAGTCTTTACATGGTCTCTACATTGTATATTTCTCTCTGCATGGTATAATTTGTTCCAGTCATCAGCATAGCTAATTCACTTTACATTTATAAATGTGAAGAGCCGATATTTTAGGTAGTACTGCCCTTAAGCCCAGGCAAGCAGGGCCATTATTCTTCTCTCCATATGTTGAAGGTCTTCTGAGAATTTATCAAAACTCTCTTGCAGTATCTGGGACTAGGAAATACCTTCTAGTGGGATGTTCCAGCCAGGGTTAGACTGCGCCATTCTCATATCTCTCTTTCCCCTTCTGGGTTCTCTCTGATGCTCTATCCCCGACATGGGGTCCACCAGATATTCTCCAAGGCTCTGTATTCTTCACCTATGAAGCCATACATGGCCCCATGGTCAGGACCTTGGTTCCAGAAGGGCAGTTTAGCAAGCAAATAGCTTCCACTAGCTGGTTCTTTTTTTTTTTTTTTTTTTTATGATATTGTATTCAATTGATTACTAGGATGGTGTTCACATTGCTGACTTGGGGGACACAAGATCCATTAAGGATCTAAACTATACGTGGTCCCTTTCTGACCCTTGACTTGGGCCAGATGTCTGGCCCTTCTCAGCTCTCACCTGTCCCATGGCTGACTGCAGTACCACCATATACAGTAGTATAGGCACACATCCTATATCCTGTTCATTTTTCCTACTGACACCCAAGAAGGTCATCCCAGTGCTTCTTTAGGCGCTATGCTATGCATCTGTCAGTTGTTCAGAGGCGGCTGTGCTTAACTTCTGCAAGGGCTTTACATTGCTCTCTAGTGGAACTGGTCCTCTCTTGCTTCCATGGATGTGGTGGCACTGTGCTTTTCTGTGCTGATGCTAAGCCATGGGGGATGAGGAATATAACTAGCATGCATGGTACCACTTTCCTTTGTCTGTAGTCAGCTCTCTCACCTATTGTGCCTACTGGTGGTGGTGAGTGGGAGGCAGGCTGTGGTCAGTGTTGAAAAAATCACCTTCTAGGAATGCAGTGATTATAGCCTAAGGAATTTAAAGGATGACATGGTTGGAAGCTGAGTAATTCTTTCCTTCTGCTGTGCAATTCCTAGTATGACCAGGAAATGAATTAGTGGTCACGTTTTACATCAGCCTCTAGTCCTCAAAATTTGTTTGTGCTCATTAATAAGGAAATATTGTTGAGAAAATAATTGGTCAGCAGTAACTGTGGGCAGTCTAATAAACAAGGCAGCTTATCAGTTATGATATAAAGCATAATAAATATATGGTAAAAAGGAACTTCAGAGGTATTATTCCAAAATACAAGGGTTCTAAAGAGAACAGGAGGAAGTGGGTTCTAGAACTGAACAGAAAGAGGTGCTTGGACACCAGGAAGTTTCTTTCTGTGCTCTTATTGGATAAAAAACAAATACATAAGTACATCTTCTTTACCTGTGATTCTAAGTTCCCAGCACTAAATCACTATATCTCACACACCCATTAATTTTGTAAAATATTTTAGTAATATTACTATAGTTTAGTCCTTTACAAATTATATGGCTTGTTCTGTACACCCCAAGAGAGACCTTGATTTAAGACAGTACTGTTCTGTGACGAACTAACAGAACATCCCTAAATGACAAAGTATATTTTCATGGAAATTGATAATCCAGCTCTAATATTTATAAGGGAGTATGCCTGGATTTGCATAGCCTTGATGATAGAACAATATAAAAAAAATAGAGATAGCGGACTAGACTTACTAGACCACAGGCATATCATAAAGCTTTTTTTTTTTTGTAAATTTTTTTGTGTGCCCAGTTAAGAAAAATTCTAAAGAACAGAAGAAATGACTCAAAATTGAGCCATCTATCTTTGGAGATACACATTTTGTAATTTAATTAATGATGAAGGTGGAACTTTAATCTGTCAGGAACTTTGATCTGTCAGGAAGTGTGTCAGTTCAGTTCAGTCGCTCAGTCATGTCCCACTCTTTGCGACCCCATGAATAGCAGCACGCCAGGCCTCCCTGTCCATCACCATCTCCCAGAGTTCACTCAGACTCACCTCCATCGAGTCCGTGATGCCATCCAGCCATCTCATCCTCGGTCGTCCCCTTCTCCTCCTGCCCCCAATCCCTCCCAGCATCACAGTCTTTTCCAATGAGTCAACTCTTCACATGAGGTGGCCAAAGTACTGGAGCTTCAGCTTTAGCATCATTCTTTCCAAAGAAATCCTAGGGTTGATCTCCTTCAGAATGGACTGGTAGCATCTCCTTGCAGTCCAAGGGACCCTCAGGAGTCTTCTCTAACACCACAGTTCAAAAGCATCAGTTCTTCAGTGCTCAGCCTTCTTCACAGTCCAACTCTCATATCCATACATGACTACTGGAAAAACCATAGCCTTGACTAGACGGAGCTTAGTCGGCAAAGTAATGTCTCTGCTTTTGAATATACTATCTAGGTTGGTCATAACTTTTTTTCCAAGGAGTAAGTGTCTTTTAATTTCATGGCTGCAGTCACCATCTGCAGTGATTTTGGAGCTGAAAAAAATAAAGTCTGACACTGTTTCCACCGTTTCCCCATCTATTTCCCATGAAGTGATGGGACCAGATGCCATGATCTTCGTTTTCTGAATGTTGAGCTTTAAGCCAACTATTTCACTCTCCTTCACTTTCATCAAAAGGCTTCTTAGCTCCTCTTCACTTTCTGCCATAAGGGTGGTGTCATCTGCATATCTGAGGTTATTGATATTTCTCCCAGCAATCTTGATTCCAGCTTGTGTTTCTTCCAGTCCAGCGTTTCTCATGATGTACTCTGCATATAAGTTAAATAAGCAGGGTGACAATATACAGCCTTGACGTACTCCTTTTCCTATTTGGAACCAGTCTGTTGTCCCATGTCCAGTTCTAACTGTTGCTTCCTGGCCTGCATACAGATTTCTCAATCGGCAGGTTGGATAAATCCCAGAAGGGCATATTGTCACGTATCTTCCCTCTGCCTCATCCCCTTATTTTTGTGCCTTTCTCTGTGTATCTTTCTCTCTTTCTCTGATTTTAAAGTTTTTTAAGTTCACCTTTTTTTTCTTCATCGATAACCTGCTTGTTATATGATCTTCCCCACTCCATCTTGATGCTATTATTTCAGTGTTGTCCCACTCACTTCCTCTAAGAGAAACAAATAATAAATTATTAAGCAAAGGAAGATATGCAATAAAGTAGAAGATACTAAGTGTGCTTTCAAGTAAGAACTAAGGTTCCAGGATTAATTGCTGGAGTCCTGCAATTGAGTCATAACTTCAAAATATCATCTCCTTCAGGAGTGTGGCCCACTGTCAAATGGTTAACACTTGTCCCTTAACACCATAGCCAAACAAAACCTAGGCTTTCACTTTTCTGATGAATCATTTCAGAACTTCTTCTTTCTATGAGGTATAAGAATATATAGGGCAACAAAGTCCTCACTGTGGCCTGTCTTTGCAAGGACTTCATGAACTAAGTCTAGACTTTCCCAATCCTAATGCTGCATTTCATCAGAGTAAACAGACCTGTAATTCCTCCCACCTTTTTTTTTTTTTCTCAAAAAAATGAAAAGAGAAAAATTCCTTTAGTCTCTAGAAATTGTGCACTTTGTTTTAAACTCATGGTTTATCAGGGCTAGGTACTGACGGAAGAAAATAACATCTTGGATTAATGTACATGTTTTTGTACATTTATAAAGTTTGTTGTTCTTTAATCAGTACAATTACATTCTTGTCCTGAAATGGTATGTGTCTTCATTGTCTAATACTTTGCCTAGTCCCAGAACCCACCTTTTTGCATTTAGTGCACACAAGCATTTCATCTCAATTCTGCAGAGACACTATATTTTGTCTCATACTACGATATATTCCGTAAAAGCTTAGAGAAAAATCTGAACAAACTTTTGGTCAACCCCATACAAAGTTTTCCATTTCTGAATACGAAGGAAAACGAAAGCATCTTTAAATACAAACACTAGGATCATTTAAAAAAGAAAGAAAAAAAAAAAAAGCCTTAAATTTGCAGGGGCCACAAAAGTTTTGCAAGCACTCAAGTAAGTCAAATCACAGATAATTGTGTCTTGGAAAATCATGACGGTAAATTGCTAAACCCTGAGGGGACTGAGAAGTAGTTGTGCAGGTTCATGACCTCAAAGGGAACCTCTTTAAATTCCAGTTGGAAGTTAAGCAAGAAACTTTTCTTCTTTCTTTATTTTAGGGACCATATTGAAGACAGCACTTGAGAAGCATCAGGAAAAAGGCTCAACTTCATCTGCCAGAGCTGCCTTCCCTTTTTTCTTAGGCATTGAAGTAAGACTTGGAAACATCTTTCACTTTCTGGCCAGCTATTGAATAGGCTTCTCTCCATAGAGAACAGGAAACTGCCATTATGAGAATTTTCAAGAAGCTGACACATGATGAAATTTATAATTCACATTTTTGAGTATTCAGAGAGGATTTTAAATGGGGATATAGTACTTAAAATTAAGGACATTGTGAAGAAGACAACCAAGTCTAAGGCAAGGTAGGCTGTCTACTCTGGGACTAGCTATATAACCGTGTTTGGCCTTAGAATTTTATCTTATTGTTTTTTAATAATTTAATTTATGTATTAATTTGGCTGCGCCAGACTCTGTTGCTCTGTGGGCTTTTCTCTAGTTGTGGGGAGAGGAAGCTGCTCTCTAGTTCTGGGCTTCTTGCAGTCACTTCTCTTGGTGTGGAGCATGGCCTCTAGGATGCATGGGCTTCAGTATCTGTGCTCCCAGGCCCCAGGGCACAGGAGCCATAGTTGTGGGCACAGTCTGAGCTGCCCCATGGCATGTGGAATCTTCACCGATCAGGGGTTAAATCTGGGTCTCCTGCATGGCCAGGTGGATTCTTGATCTCTGAGCCACCCAGCAAGCCCTATAATTTTTATCTTCAATGGAGATTATATTTTAATTACCTCAAAGACTTGGAAACAAATAAATTAATAACTAAGATTTGATTTGACAGTGCTTAACACATATTAAGTGTCCAATAAGTAGAAACTGTTTGAATGCTAACAGGTTTGGAGGGCTAGGAAAACTTATTACTTGAACTCTAATGATATTAGACCTCTCTCCAGGTTTTCTTTAAGTTAAATCCTGACAACTATTAAATGCAACAAGTGAATATTTTGTCATAACTAATCAATGATATTTTATTTTTTTCTTTTTTAGTATATTCTCATTTATCATGCATTCTTTAATACAGTCCCTTATCCTATTGATTTAGATTTAAAACTGGAACTTTTCTGAAGCTCTATAAATAATACCAATATAGGAGAATGGCAATTCAAGTACTGTTCACCATTTACAGTGTTATTGATAATAACATAGTACTTAATATTCCTACCAAAAATGCTAATGAATGGCTCAAGAAAGGACAAGAAGGATAAGAAAGTGTGTCTTAAACCACAGGGAAGAGTCTACTGATTTTAAATTTGTTCAATTAATTTTTCTAAGTGCACTTGATGTCAAATAGCACTGTATTTCTCCTAGAATTGCTCAAGCATTTAAATGGATGAAGTTCTGAGCTGCCCTAGTGCTAGTTATTGTGGCTTTGTCTCTTTCTTAAAATGAACTAAATTACTAAGACAACAGAGGAAAGAAGGCTCAGGTATACATTATGAAGGACACACATAACATTGAAAGGTTATTTGAAATTCTAGAAATAGTTGATACATTTAGGAAAATCAGCAGAGCAATATTGAGAGGCAAGAAAAGGATCTGACATCTACTAAGAACACATTTCTCAGATTGTCAAGGAAAGGAATATGCTTAACTAGATAGGGAAAGAATAAATTATTCCTAGTTGAAATGAATAATAATCCTGGACCAAAAGACAGTGATTTTGATGAACGTAACAGGGAGGTTAGTTAGAATGGGGTAGTATCTTAATTTAAGCTTGAAATATAATTGATCTCATTTAGTTGCTAAGTTGTGTCTGACTCTTTGTGACACCATAGACACTCCGGGGTCTCCTATCCTTCACTGTCTCCCACAGTTTGCTCAAATTCATGTCCATTGAGTCAGTGATGCCATCTGACCATCTTATCCTCTGCCACCCCCTCCTCCTTTTGCATTCTATCTTTCCCAAGATCAGGGTTTTTTCCAACGAGTCTGTTCTTCACATCAGGCAGCCAAAGTGTTGGAGCTTCATTTTTAGCATCAGTCCTTCCAATGGACATGCAGGGTTTCCTTTAAAACACTATTTATAAGGACCAGCTTACTACCAGTATCTCATATAGTTTTGAATAGTGTATATATATCAAAGTTGAAATAGGAATTCATATTATTTTCAGAATGATATTGGAAAAGTATTATTGCCAAAATGAATGGAAAGCAACAGGAAGAAGTAGAAATAGTGGGGAGACACCATTCCTGGATGGATCAGAGGTAAATGATCCACCTTCAATGCAGGAATCACAGAAGATGCTTGTTTGATCTCTGGGTCAGGAAGATTCCCTGGGAGAGGAAATGGCAACCCACCACAGTATTCTTGCCTGGAGAATCCCATGGACAGGGGAGCCTGACTGATTACAGACCATGGGGCCACAAAGAGTTGGACACAGCTGATCAACTAAGCATGAGCACGCATCCCAGGCATGGCCCAGAGTCACTAGTTCATGGTTTGAGGGGCCCTGTGAAGTCTCTCGTACAGTCGCAAATTCTAAAGGATATGGCTATCAAGAAAGGTCATGAACTCTTCTAGGAGAAATGTAAAAAGAATAAACTGTTTCCTAAATAATTATATGAAATGAAAGTTGATATCACACTGAGTATAGAGGATGGGGAAGGCTGGACCCATGACTCAGCTCTTTGTGGATGGTTTAGAATAGCTAAAAGTGTTTAGTACGTTCATTCCACCTATGAAAATTAGTGATACTGAACAGATAGTAAAATTATCCTCAAACCCCATCTTTTTCTGAACTGTTTTGGTGATGGAGAAGATGGTATTAGGGGTTTTAACCTTGATTTTTAATGTCAAAACTTCTTGTATCAAGAAGTGTATATACTTATACCAAGAAGTATATACTCAATATATGGGTATTGAGAGTAAATTCTCTACCATTTTCAAATGTTCCCTTCTTGCTTTTAAAATTGTATTGAAATGTCTATACAGATCTGCTGTTATTACAATTTTTATTTTTGTTTTTCTCATTTAACATATTGTAAAATGCTTCACCATCTATATTATTGACTAGTATTTTAGTTATAGAATATTATGTTATTAAGTTGTAGTGGTCTGATTTACATAAACATCTTATTATTGAACATTTTGGATATTTCTGAATTTTCACTATTATAAATGACATGACATCATCTTCCATTATAAAACTTATAGCATCTCATTTCACTTTTAGAATAAATTTCAGTGTTGGGGTTACCAGTATAACGAATACAAAAACATTTATGATTCTGAAAATATTTGCTATTTATTTCCATAATAATTATGAAGAATATTTTTCAAAATGGTGAAATGAACATTTAATAATTACCATTAACACCATATTTTTTTATACTTCACTAATTTTCCCACTAAAATCTCTTTTCTGTTCTAGGATTCAATCCAGGCCAACCCATTGCATTTAGGACAATTGCCTTTTAAATGACATCAAATCATACATCTTGTGATCATGAACTATGAGAACACTGTATTCTCCATTGTCAATGTTTTAACTCTATTTGTGGAAATTCCTCTTATCTGAAAAAAAGATGGTGAATTGTTTATATTTAGTGAGCACTTTAATTTTTAAATGATATTTATCTTAAAACACCCCAGATAAGGGAGATTAACAGCCTAAGAATTATTTTTAGAGCCTTGTTCTTCCCCCTCACCCTTTACATTATTTGATTTTTGTGTGTGTGTGTTTTTGTGTACAATGATGCTACCTGAAAAAGAAATAGAGACATGTGGGTCTGAAAGTCACAATAATTTGTTCAGAGTATTATGAATATTTAAAAGTGTACTCCAACATCTGAAATAGTGCATAACACATAGTAAGTAGTTTGTAAATTTATTGGAAGGTTGAATGGATGGATAAATGAATGAATCTTCTTTCTTTATTAAAAGTTCAAGCATTTAAACATTTCTTCACTATAACCAATAAAATATTTTATATTTGTGAATAAGTAAAAGGGTGGGTAAAAATACTTCCCATCCTTGATCATGATAAAGCAGGAATTAGAACAAAAAACAGTCATTTCTGCTTTTGCCAATGGTTCTGAGGACTTGTTCTTACCATTTACTGTGATTTTTCTTCTATGTTTTTAACTGTGTGTTTTTTATCAGTATTGCCTTATCGGATCCTCACAAGAACCTTATCAATAGCTGTTTTAACTATATTCAGTTGCAGAGGTAGCATCCAAGCCTTAGATTTTTAAGTTGCTTTTCCCCATCACATAGTACAACTAAGTAAAGGAGCCTAGATTTGAAGCTAGTTCAGTATGAATCTGGAGTTGATATTCCTCATTTAATTTCATTATGTCTCTTGCCTTCATCCAAGGATAAGCTGCTGCTGCTGTTGCTGCTGCTGCTGCTGCTGCTGCTGCTGCTGCTGCTGCTGCTGCTGCTGCTGCTGCTGCTGCTACTGCTAAGTCGCTTCAGTCGTGTCTGACTCTGTGCGACCCCATAGATGGCAGCCCTCTAGGCTCCTCTGTCTCTGGGATTCTCCAGGCAAGAATACTGGAGTGGGGTGCCATTGCCTTCTCCAACGCATAAAAGTGAAAAGCAAAATTGAAGTCGCTTAGTTGTGCCGACTCTTAGCGACCTCATGGAGTGCAGCCTACCAGGCTCCTCCGCCCATGGGACTTTCCAGGTAAGAGTACTGGAGTGAGGTGCCATTGCCTTCTCCGAAGGATAAGCTGATAACTGCTAAATCATATGTTTACTATATATATATATATATATTCTCTTTTTTTTAAGGCCATAATCCTAGATTTTTTACTTTAATTATTTAAAAATATTTTCCTTTTTCTTTTTAAAATAATGAAAGTATGATAACACACTTACAAGCAACTTGGAAAATACAGTATAAAGCTACATATAGTTCCACTATATATTACAATTAGTTTTTAAGTAGATAAATTGGAGTTTCAATATCAAACTCTCAAAAATTGATACAGTGAATAGAAAGAAAAGTAGAAGGATATAGTTGACCTGAAAAGAACTATGAACCAATTCTAGACAAGCCCCAACATAATTCAATTTGTACAGTTTTCACACAAAAGCAGGATACTAATTCTAACAAATTGTCATTGACTGATCTGATGATCTTACATGGTTTGCTTTACATTTTTCTATTCATGGTGATGACTTGTAACTGGGTACGAAGTTCATAGTGCAGACACTTTCAGAGTGTCTATTACCCTGGGAACACAATGGAAATACATTTCAAAGTAAGTCGAAAGACAAATGTTAGTTGACATAAAACTGTATATGCTAGTATTTCTAATATTATAAATTGCTTTTGTTAGCTGTAAGTGACAGTCACAAAAATCAGCTTATTTTTATTTCTCATGGTAAGATTAATTTTTGGCCTTATTCTCTTATTTAACACACACACACACACACACACTCATATGCCATTTGACTGATAAATTTCTGTTATATGTACAGGGGAGGACACAATCCTTCACTGCTATATGTTGCTATGGAAAATGAAGTCAAAGTGTGGAGTAATAATCTGAATGGCTCATGAAATCTTTGTGTGGGTAAGTTGTCTGGCTTTTTAAATGAGAGGATAGAAACTAAAATTGGTAAAGGCATTTTACCATAAGCAACATTTTCACATTTTCCAATTTGACCCTCATAATCTTGTGAAATTAGTAAGGAGGTTAGACATGATCATCCTTATATTACAATGTGCTTGAGTGCGTAGTCATCGCTCAGTGACGTCCAACCCTTTGCGACCCCAGGGACTGGAGCCTACTAGGCTCTTCTGTCCATGGAATTATCCAGGCAAGAATACTGTAGCATGTTGCCATTTCCTACTCCAGGGGGATACAATAAAGTCATATAAATTTGAAACAGATATCCTTGGATCTTGATCAGATTGGGCCACATTATATAAATCATTAGTAAAAAAAATTGAGCATTCAGACTCTGGCTATATTCAGCATCCTGTTTCTTTCCCTCACCTATGCAGTTGTTGCTTATCTGTATCTGTAAGTAACTGGACTGTTACCTTCTGATTCTATTAATACCTCATTTGCCCTGCATCCTTAATCAAGAGTCATCATTCAAACATGAACAGGGGAATCAGAAAGTTTTAACCTTTACAATGAATGGAGACTTTAGAAAGGCCCCTGCTTTCAAGTTCTTGCTAGACAATTTTTGCTTCTTTCCCTATAGAGCAGCTGGGATGGACTTGAGTGTTAAAGTCAGAGATTTGGGGTTAAAATTCCAGACCCAGCACCTGCTATTTGTTATATTTTTATCTCCTTAAGAATGAATTTCCTACCAGTAAGATAGGGTAAGAAGATCTAACATGAGCTGTTTTCTACCCACTAGACCCTGAAGAGTTGCTTCCTTGCATGACTTAACTTAGTCATTATAACATACTCATTGGTAGATATTCTATTTATAAACTTCCGTTCTTGTTTTTAAATGATGAATTAGGAAAAATACAAACTCAACACACACATACTTATTATGAATGTTTAGTTTGCAGCATGGTGCTTTCCCAATGAGAATGCTTTTATATATAGAAAAGGGATGATTGAATTAATCTTAAAGGCTCAATTGAGTTCAGATTTTTAAAGTTATAATTCAGGGATTAGTCATGATTTTCGAGCACCTCTATAAGCTTTGCCACATTTACTCTTCTATCTGTAGATAAGGAAGTTACCTGATCAGGGATGTGGCAGGGACGACTAATAAACTGCCCTCCTCCTTTCCTCAGAACTTTGATGTGGCTTCAGAATCTTTCTAACAGTTGATGCCGGGAAAATACTACTATGGGATCAGAGTTGGCAGTTGAGATAAAAAAGGTTTCTTATCTCCACCACAACTGGATCCTTTCCCTTCCCCTATATCGAAGCTCTGACATCTTAAAGTATTTAATAATTTATATGTACCACAATTCTTCTTGATATCCCATACCACATTCAACAAACTTCTAATTTTGTGTTCTCACTGACATGAAGAACATTAGCACGTAAGATAATTTTTCATATATATGCATCAACTTAATGATCGTAATAGTAGTACAAACTGGTCTGAAACAAATTTTTCTTTCTCATCATTGTAGATGTTCCATGTTCACTGTGGTGGCTTTCATCTTTTCCTTGGAAATCATGCAAAATCACAGCTTTGTAACTGAGTTTGTACTCTTGGGGCTCTCACAGAGTCCAAATGTGCAGAAAACAATATTTGTTGTATTCTTGTTCATTTACATTGCAACTGTTGGGGGCAACTTGCTAATTGTGGTGATCATCAGTAGCAGCCCAGCACTCTGGGGCTCCCCCATGTACTTCTTCCTGGCTTTTCTGTCCTTCCTGGATGCATGCTTCTCCTCTGTCATTGCCCCAAAGATGATTGTGGACTCTCTCCATGAAAGGAAAACCATTTCCTTCAGAGGCTGCATGACCCAGATCTTTGCTGAACACTTCTTTGCTGGGGTGGAGGTGATTGTCCTCAGTGCCATGGCCTATGACCGCTATGTGGCCATCTGCAAGCCCTTGCACTATTCTTCTATCATGAACCACAGACTCTGTGTCCTTCTGATGGCGGTAGCCTGGACAGGGGGTTTTGTTCATTCCATGATACAGATTCTCTTCACTTTCCAGCTGCACTTCTGTGGCCCCAATGTCATCGATCACTTCATGTGTGACTTGTACCCATTGCTGGAACTTGCCTGCACTGACACTCACATCTTTGGACTTTTGGTAGTCACCAACAGTGGGTTTATCTGTATCCTAATCTTCTCCTTGTTGCTTGTCTCCTATGGGGTCATCCTGCTGTCTCTGAGAACCCATAACTCTGAAGGGCAGCAGAAAGCCCTCTCCACCTGTGGATGTCACATTGCTGTTGTGATTTTATTCTTCGTCCCATGCATATTTGTGTATGCACGACCTCCATCTGCTTTCTCCTTTGACAAAATGGTAGCCATATTTTACACCATCTTAACTCCCTTGCTCAATCCTTTGATTTACACGTTCAGAAATAAGGAAGTGAAAAGTGCCATGAGGAAAATGTGGACCAGAATAATGGTGGTTTCTAATGAAAAATAAAATGTTAAACTTTTAGAAAATTTTAAAGTAAGTGTAAACGTTGTCATACTTTCTTAGACAAAAACTTTGTGTCAAACTTATTTGACAGGTAGTAAGTCATCCAATGCTTCCCTGATAGCTCAGCTGGTTTAAGAATCCACCTGTAAGCCTGGAGAACCAGGTTCAATTTCTGAGTCAGGAAGATCCACTGAAGAAGGGATAGGCTACCCACTCCAGTATTCTTGGGCTTCCCTGGTGGCTCATCTGGTAAACAATATGCCAGGAATGTGGGCGACAGGTCATCCAATAACAGACCATTAACATGGGGCCTGGGAAAGGATGCTTTCTCTCAGATCACTTATGAACTCTAATATGACAACTCCGTTTCCTTATATGTAAATTTAAAAATAATTGAATTTTATGCATATTGGAATCTATTTTTTTTTAAGAGAACCATTACTGATCAGTTCACTTGCTATTCATTTGATGGCTTATAAAATTCCTGGAGGGAAGAAAGAAAATATCTTACAAATTAGAAACAGGAGCTTACTCAAGTTATCCCAGATGAAAAGAAGTGTATATTTAGGATGCTGATTTTAGTGACTGATGAAAATCAGGACACAGGAATGGAAGAGACCAGCACAATCACAAAACTTCCACTGTAGGGGTTCCTCCAGCACAGGTTTATAAACAGCAAATCCCATCCTGGATTTCAAGGATCCCTTCCCTATTTACTCTTAGAGAATGCATAAATTTCTGATATATCATATAAACTATTTATTATTGCTTTACATTACTATATTGCTATACATTACTATACATATTGTGTTAAAATTAAAGCAATTTATATTCATCTTTGAGAGAAGTGTATTCTAGTCTCAGTTCTGTTACTAACTAGCTGTGTGAACTTGGTGATTTATTTCACTTCTCTGACCCAGAATTCTTTTGTTTAGGGTAGATTAACGAAATATATATATATATATATATATATATATATTCTCCAGGCTTATATATACATGTTTCTTTTGCATATTCTCTGAGCCAGAGATTCTTTCTTTTTATGCTATATATTTTGGTATTTAGAGAAACTTTTTAGAAGTAGGTCTTCATATTCCCATTTAATTAATGGGTGGTCAAAGACTTTAAAGTGAAAGTGAAAGTGAGTCATTCAGTCATGTCCGACCTTTTATGACCACATGGACTGTAGACCATCAAACCCCTCTGTCCAATGGGATTCTCCAGGCCAGAATATTGGAGTGTGTAGCCATTCTCTTCTCCAGGGGATCTTCCTGACTCAGGAATGGAACCCGGTTGTCTAGTGTTGCAGGCAGGTTCTTTACCATCTGAGTCACCAGGGAAGACCCAAGACTTTAAGGAACACATCAAAAATCTTCCTCAGGATTCTTCCAGTCTATTTGTTAAAAAAAAAAAAAAAAGGCCATGTGTTGGAATGTGATTTTTCCCTACAAAGTTTCTTTGAGCTGCTTGGACTTGCTGGTTGCCATTAGACCCTTTAGCAAAAGTGCAAAGCATGGTGCAATCTATTCATGGCATTCTCTCACCTCAGTTGCTGTCTGCTTTCACCTATACATACCCTGGGCCTCTCACTTCATACTTATTGAAGATACCTAGCAGGCAATGTCAGACATTATAGGTAATTCTCAGACCACAGTGCTGGTTGTAATATGATTTCCCAGGTGGGAAAGTAACATTTTGATGTAATCTAGCCTGTGTTTAATACTTTGTGCTGTGCTGTGCTTAGTCCCTCAGTCATGTCCGACTCTTTGCAACCCCAGAGACTGTAGCCCTCCAAGCGCCTCTGTTCATAGGATTCCCTAGGCAAGAATACTGGAGTGAGTTGCCATGCCCCTCCTCCAGGGGATATTCCCAAACCAGGGATTGAACCCAGATCGCCCACATTATCAGCAGATTATATACCATATGAACCACTAGGGAAGCCCAAGAATAGAGGAGTGGTTGGCTTAGCCCTTCTCCAGGGGGTCTTCCCAACTCAGGAATTGCACTAGGGTCTCCTGCATCGCAGGCAGATTCTTTACTAGCTGAGCTACCAGCGAAGACCCTTTTATACCTCACAACCCTTCAAAAGCAAAGATCTAACTCTGTTTCTTTTAAGAGGAAGAGCATCTATCTTGATAAAGAAAATACATGAGACAAGTATTCAAGTTTCTTTCTCTTTTACTTCTTTCCTGTCTCCCTCTATAAATTGATTTAAAAAACATGAATAGGATTAGAAATGGAAGGTTTGAACATCAATAATGTTAAATTAAATAAATATTGATTATTGTTGTTGTTCAGTCCTTAAGTCTGACTCTTTTGTGAATTTTCGGAGTCTGCCAGGCTCCTCTGTCCATGGAATTCCCAGGAAAGAATACTGGAGTCAGTTGCTATTTCCTTCTCCAGGAGATCTCTGGAGGCAGAGATTGAACTCACATCTCCAGGACTGGCAGACAGATTCTTTACCGCTGACCCATAACTGCCTGTTATAAAGGGAACATAGGAAATTCAAGAGATTAAGAAATTTGCTTAAATTCACATAAAAGGTAAATGGAAAGGCCAGGTCTCAAGTTTATAGTACATATTTCATCTCTGAGCCTTTCATGGGTTTCAAATGTCCTCATGAAGAGATGGGCTTAAAGAAACCTTATGGAGAAGGAAAGAGAATTTCCTCACATCAAATCACATACGCTGAAGTGTAACTAATTGTCCCCCAGGTTTGCTTTTGCTCTTGGACTGTCTGAGCTATGTAGCTCATTGCATATCCTTTGGGACTGGTTTGGGAGAAATACTTTCCTGGAAGCTCCTGAAGCTGAAGTCCTATGTTAAGCATTCACAGACTTTTGTAGGAGTTACTATAAATATCCAATGAAGTAAAAAAAAAAAAAAAAAAAAGCACTTAAACTCATGATTTTCCAAAAGATATATTGTGGGAAAAGAGCTGACTTCAGAGGCATTTCTCATTCAGAATGCAGAAATAGTTTTCTTCACAAAGTCTCCAAGAAGCAAATTAAGAAATTGACCCCATTTTTCACATGACTCCTCTCAGCTTCAATAAGAGACCTTGTTCTTTCTAAACAAGTGCTTCTGAGGAGGAGCTTGTGAATTATTGCCACATGCACGGTTTCCTTTTTCCATAAACTCCTTACATCCCATGACCTCTTGTGATAAATCCCAAGATAAGTCTTAATGAAGTATAGTTTGTGTGTTTTATTCAGGTTTCATATAATTTAACTTTTAAGTAAATTAAAGTTGAAGATGTGCAAAGTATATTTTATTGGAAGTCACTTGTTTGCTCATAAGAGGTAAGTTTTTTCATTTTCTCTGAAATATTTTCTTCTAATTGCCTCCTAAAGACCAAGCTGTTAGAATCTTTAGTCAGTGTATCTTCTAACGGATGATGGAGGTCCTGGGGAGTGTTCACACCAATGAAGGGTTATGTTGATCTAGGGTTCCTAGGCTTTCCTTGGAGTTGGCACATAGCTGTACTGCTGCTGCTGCTAAGTCACTCCAGTCGTGCCCAACTATGTGTGAACCCATAGACGGCAGCCCACCAGGCTTCCCCGTCCCTGGGATTCTCCAGGCAAGAACACTGGAGTGGGTTGCCATTTGCTCTTAAATGCATCTCTGCTCACAGAGGGTACAATGAACTGGATTGAGGCCAACTTGGTATAAATTTCTCTCTTGGGGATCTTCCTGTTGAAAGTGTAGGTCATTGCTGATGTTTCTAGGGTAGAATATAAAATAGAACTGTGCTTTCTACACAGTTGAATTTTCATGCCCCCTGACAACACTTTGTTCATAATCAGACTCCCCTTTTTGTTTAGAGGAAAGTGACTGTGTGGTCAGCCAGGAAGAAAGAAGCTGAACTGTGATGAAATTTTGACTCAAACTACCCTCTCTAATATTTTTGCTCACCTTCCCACTCTGTCTTTCTGTATCCTATCCCTGACTGTTTTTCCCCTGGTTTCTGCTCACTCGCTCTCCTCTCTCCTGCTCTAACTTCATTAGTCTGCTTCCTTCCTCTTCTTCTCGATAATCCATTTAGATTCATTTAGTTTTCTGCTTTGATATTAGCCTCAATATGCAGTTTGATTAACTTGATTTTGGAGTCAGGACAGAAATTTAAGGTATCAATTTGACATCCTTCTCTGATGGCTCAGAATTTCTTTTTTAAGATGCAATCTATGTGATGACTGGGATTTGATATTTTATATGAAATGTGGGTGGGTGCTAGGCTATCTAGGTACATCCTTGTCTAGTTATACTCTAACTGCCTTAGTTAAAATACTCTGTATTACAGGTCAAACTTTGTAACTAGAAAAAGACAAATGGCCACAGTTGCCTTGCAAAAAATTATGGAAGTCAGATGAAATAGTACAAGGGAAAGCTTGTTTGAATGATAAGATTAGATGATAAAAACATTTAATCCAGTATTGCTTTATTCAATCATATGTGTATGGAAACCCACATAGTAATATAGGAGCAGAGAAGATATAGATACATGTCTCCCTGGAGGAAAAAAAAAAATTACAGACTTTGGCCCCAAATATCATTTAATTGGTTAAAATTTCAACAGGTGAAAGTAAAAATCTAAGGATGAAGGAAGCAAAAATAGTCTCCTCTACCACTAGTACTACTAGTATCATTCTATTATTTCAATTTGGGAGATACCATCTTTATTCTTCCTTATAGTATTTCTGTGCTTTTTCATATTAGTGTCGAATGACCTATTAATTTACTTAAAAATGAGTTTTCGGATACTTTTCCTCTTTCTGATTGATCACCAATCCTTCATGGCATCAGAGATACCAACAAGTCAGTCATCAGATATGTACTAAGAGACTATTCATTATACAGAGTCAACAGGTAGGGCATGGAAAAATGTCCTTAGCTTCTTCACAACAAGTCGGTGAAGTGGTGGGATGATCCAGGGATGTTTGGAAATACAGACTGAATTCTGTCATAAAGTTCTGAGGGGGTATTGATCCAACCTAATGCATAGATTAAGTCTTTATGTTCCCAAATATTTTCTTTGCTTACTTAAAGCGAAACAAAATAAAATTAGATGCACTGGTTTCAGTGGTCTATTATCTGCCCACAGATTTTCTTTTACAGCTTTCTGATTTAATGAGAGTGCAGTCTTTATGGAGAGAAGATATATTTTTCCTAAAGCAATGCATGCTGTTTTTTTTTCTAATGATATTTAATCATTCTCTCCAAACTGCTCCTCTTCTCACAGCAAAGGGCCCCCTGCCTTTTGTCTTCATCTCCTTTTGGAAACCTATTGCACTGAAATTGAACAATCATTAATTTATTCCCCTTTTAAATACTCACCAGAGATTACTGAAACTGTCATTTGGAGTGAGTGAAAGTTGCTGAGTCGTGTTTAACTCTTTGAGACCCAATGTACTATACAATCCATGGAAATTTCCAGGCCAGAATACTGCAGTAGGTAGCCTTTCCCTTCTCCAGGGGTTCTTCCAAACCCAGGGATCGAACTCAGGTCTCCCACATTGCAGGCAGATTCTTTACCAGCTGAGCTACAAGGGAAGCCCAGGAGTACTGGATTGGGTAGCCTGCCCCTTCTCCAGTGGATCTTCTGATGAAGGAATCAAACCAGGGTCTGCTGCATTGCAGGTGGATTATTACCAACTAAGCAATCAGGGAAGCCATTTTGTGATTATAGTAATTATAACATTTCTAAATCTTTCTTTTTTTTTTAAATTTTATTTTTACTTTGTTTTAATTTACAATACTGTATTGGTTTTGCCATACATTGACATGAATCCACCACGGGTGTATATGAGCTCCCAATCCTGAATCCCCCTGCCACCTCCCACCCCATATCATTTCTCTGGATCATCCCCGTGCACCAGCCCCAAGCATCCTATATCCTGTATTGAACATAGACTGGCGATTCATTTCTTACATGATAGTATACATGTTTCAACGCCATCCTCCCAAATCATCCCACCCTCTCCCTCTCCCTCTGAGTCCAAAAGTCCGTTCCATACATCTGTGTCTCTTTTGCTGTCTCGCATACAGGGTCATCATTACCATCTTTCTAAATTCCATATATATGTGTCAGTATACTGTATTGTTGTTTTTCTTTCTGGCTTACTTCACTCTGTATAATCGGCTCCAGTTTCATCCACTTCATTAGAACTGATTCAAATGTATTCTTTTAAATGGCTGAGTAATATTCCATTGTGTATATGTACCACCGCTTTCTTATCCATTCATCTGCTGATGGACATCTAGCTTGTTTCCATGTCCTGGCTATATTTTAGCTAGACTACAAGGAAACCTAAGTTTTATTTAGATGTGTAAATTTATTAGTGGTAAGTGGACAATTTGACTTATTGATATGAAAATATTTATTCTATTCAAGGAAACCCATGAGAGGGTAACAGGCAGGAAGGCCAGGAGTCTCCAAATGGAGGAAATAGCCTGCAAGTGTCAGACATTTTTATCTCCCTTAAGTGGCAGGAGGAAACAAACTAGCAATATTTTTTTTTCCTTCTCTATACAAATTTAAAAGGAGGTTTCTCTTTAAATTCTGTGTTGCCATGACACCTGGTTTCACCTGAAGTTAGCCAATGCCTTTTTCTTATGGAAATGTTTATCTTAAGCTATGCTAATGTACTATGCATTTACCCCAAACTCTGTCTTCAAGTTGGTTCTGCCTTTTGGGCTCAGAACCTACTTGATAAACCACTATGTTATACTCTGATATTGTTTCTCTAATCTATGTAAATGACACTATTTGTATGGTGCTCTGCCCTTCTTCAAGATTCAAGTTAATCCTTTTATGGCCCAAGATAAACCATTTGGAGCCAAGATTATCCCAAAATACATCTTATGGGTGAGGGGCCTGGTGCCACTCTAAGTTTTGAGACATTCCTTTCTTTCATTAACAGACTGCTGGTGACTACATAACATCCAGCTAAAGACTAGCAGGGGGTACTCTTTCTGCCCCCTTCTGATGCCTATGACAGAAGCTTTCTCTATTTCCTTTATACTTTAATAAAACTTTGTTACACAAAAGCTCTGAGTGATCAAGCCTTGTCTCTGGCCCCGGATTGAATTCTTCTCCTCCCGGGGCCAAGAATCCTGGAGCCATAATTCAACAACAACCTTTCACCCAGTATAAACTTACTGGATACTTGGGTTTCAGAGACTCTTGTTGGAAACCTCAGCTTAACGTATCAAAAGCCATAGCTCCATTTTTCTCTCATATTTGAACAGTCCAATCAATTTATTCTCCAGGGATCTTTCTACTTTTGGCATTAAAATTAATTTGTATTATCATATAGAATTGTGTGTAATTTTATGTAATTAATGATCTTATGTAGAGGAATGTTACTTCTCCAACTTGGTTGTGAAGAGGTAGAGGACATTTTTCCATTCCCTATCAGCTGACTCTAGATATGAGTAGCTTCTTAGTACATGTTTGATGACTGAGTTGATGCTGTTATTGATGCATTGAAGGATTGATAATTAATCGGAAAGAGAAAAAGTGTCTCAAAACCCATATTAAAACAAATTAAAAGGTCATTTGACATTTAAGTGAAAAAGCACAGAAATATTATAAGAAAGAATAAAGCTGAAATCTCTCAAATTGAAGTAACAGAATAAAATGGAAAGGAGAGTAAATTTGATAGATTTTAGTGTATAAAATTGAAAAAGCTCATAACTTAAAGGTATTAACATTTTATTTACAAAAGATTTACATAATTCAAAATGGATAAAATATAAGTAAATATATACACAATATTATGCACTGTTGCTAATCAAAATGCATATAATTTTAATTCAGATAATCAAGTAAATATGAGTGCCTCATGTTAGGTTTTTATTAGAAATTCATGCCCTATTGTTATAAACATAGAAATAATGGAAAAATACAATTGGTGCATAAGAAGAGATATTTAACTATATAAATACACACAAGATCCTGAAAACACTCACAGAATATGTAAGGAACTAACATTTTCATCCAGTGAGTGAAATTGGTTAATTATGAATTTTTAAGGGTACTTTTCACAGTCTGTAATCTACCATAAACTTTGGAGATTTTATTATGCAAAAATATTTATTTTATTTTTTCTAAAGTATATTGAAGTAACTAAATTGGAAGATTATTTAGTAGTTGTTAATAATTATGAAATATGCATATTTATGTTAGTAATCTCTGGGACATATTTTGATGAAATTATTAAAATAACAAAAAGTTGTATAAGAAGAGTTTATTCAAAAGTTGTTCATTAGGATGAAAATTTGTAAACAACTTAAGTCAAGATATGTGATAGAATTTATATTATGAGATTTTGGTACATTAATTTATGGTTGCTAAATTAATAATTACAGTATGGATACTCTTTAAAAAATGTGAAAGGCTTTTAGTAATTAAAATGAAAATTAGAAATTATAAAAATATTATAAGATGATTGAAAATTTATATATGAGTGCCAAAGAATTGACGCTTTTGAACTGTGGTGTTGGAGAAGATTCTTGAGAGTCCCTTGGACTGCAAGGAGATCCAATCAGTCCATTCTGAAGGAGATCAGCCCTGGGTGTTCTTTGGAAGGAGTGATGCTAAAGCTGAATCTCCAGTAGTTTGGCCACCACATGCGAAGAGTTGACTCATTGGAAAAGACTGTGATGCTGGGAGGGATTGGGGGCAGGAGGAGAAGGGGATTGACCAAGGATGAGATGGCTGGATGGCATCACGGACTCAATGGGTGTGAGTCTGAGTGAATTCCAGGAGTTGGTGATGTACAGGGAGGCCTGGCATGCTGCGATTCATGGGGTTGCAGAGTTGAACACGATTGAGTGACTGAACTGAACTGAACTGAACTGATGCTTATAAAAAGAATAAAATAGAACAATGGGAGATATTTGTATGTTTAAATCCTGAAATACATTTAAAAATTATGTCTTAGATAAAAATTAGAAGAGTACAAACCTCTGGAAAACAGTAGTAGGAGAATCAGATATGGGACAGGGCATTATATGAGTTTTAGAAATGTAAGAAATGGCACTTCATACTGGATCCATAGATTGTGAAGATTAATTTGATGCATTTCTTAATAGCATGGGTAATGGATTATTTCAAACATATAGTAATTTTTTCTCAAAATGTCAGTTTCAATGATTTACTCAAACACATCATGTGCCCTAATTGGCAATGAAAGTAATAGTATAATTGCAACTAGCCTAAAAGTTGGGAAAACAATTTTTTCTTAAAGCTTACTGCCTTATGAACCAGCAATCCCACTGCTGGGAATACACACCGAGGAAACCATAACTGAAAGAAACACGTGTACCCGAATGTTCATTGCAGCACTGTTTATAATAGCCAGGACATGGAAGCAACCTAGATGTCCATCGGTAGATGAATGGATAAGAAAGCTCTGGTACATATACACAATGGAGTATTACTCAGCCATTAAAAAGAATACATTTGAATCCAGTCCTAATGAGGTGGATGAAACTGGAGCCAATTATATAGAGTGAAGTAAGCCAGAAACAAAAACAGCAATACAGTATACTAACACATATATATGGAATTTAGAAAGATGGTAATGATAACCTTGTATGCGAGACAGCAAAAGAGACACAGATGTATAGAACGGACTTTTAAACTCCGTGGGAGAGGGAGAGGGTGGGATGACTTGGGAGGATGGCATTGAAACATGTATACTATCATGTAAGAAACAAATTGCCAGTCTATGTTCGATACGGGATACAGGATGCTTGGGGCTGGTGAACGGGGATGATCCAGAGAGATGATGTGGGGTGGGAGGTGGGAGGGGGGTTCGGGATTGGGAACTCATGTACACCCGTGGCTGACTCATGTCAATGTATGGCAAAACCAATACAGTATTGTAAAGCAAAATAAAGTAAAAATAAAAATTAAAAAAAGAGAAAGACATCTATCATCAGGCAGACTATAATACAGTGATGAAAAATATATTAAGAAGGAGTTTGATGCAGCCTTCAGGGAATTAAGCACCATGTCATTGACAAGACTGTTAAGACTTACATTGTACAAACACTAAATCAAATATCATCCAGAAGGTTGAATAACATGAGAGTGGTCAAGTTATTAAAAAAAAAAAAAAAGGCTTAATCCAAACATGATTTTGAACAGATCAGAAATAATGGGTGCAACCTGGTTTCCAAGTCAAGAAATGTGTTTCTTCAAGAAAGAACCCCCAAAAGTGTTATAAAATTATATAGAATATAAACTTTTATATATAAATGGATTTTATATATAAAATTCAGTAGTTGATATGTATATACATTATATGAGCATATATATCAAATACACATATATCTATTGGAACCTCTAATTGTCATTTGAAGAAAAGGCATCAAGACATTAAAGTGACCTGATCGATATCATACAACAAAGTCATAAACTCTCAGACTTTGGCAAAGAGCACGGTCATTGAGGGTTCTCTCACACAAATCTTATTCCCTATTCCCTTATTCCCTGGTTAAAGCATGACAACCAGCATAAAAAAACATTATATCATAATTTATTGCAATGCATGAAAACCTTGAGAAATAGTGAGTTATATGTTTTGATGGAGTTATAACTCTAAAAGTTATAATTT
Organism: Ovis aries; assembly: GCF_016772045.2. NCBI lineage: Eukaryota > Metazoa > Chordata > Mammalia > Artiodactyla > Bovidae > Ovis > Ovis aries. The sequence goes on along the minus strand of NW_024599829.1, from coordinate 603,276 downwards.
CAAGTCCAAATACATTCCGATTGCCAAGTCACGATTTCCCCCACTTCCTTTGCAGATGAACCACTTCTTAGCTATGCCTGTTTTCCATTCACCATAACCATGGAGGTGAACAGCAGTGTGAACGAGTTCATTCTGCTTGGGTTAGCACAGAATCTACTAAAGGACAAAGTAGTATTTGTGATCTTCTTGCTTCTATACCTTGCAACTCTGTTGGCAAACTTCTTAATTGTGATAACCATATGAAATAGCCAGACACTTGGGAGCCCAATGTGCTTTTTCCTTTTCTACTTATCCTTTGCTGATGTCTGTTTTGTGACAACAACTGCCCTTAGGCTGATTGCAGATTCTGTATCTGAGAAGAAAATAATCTCCTACAATGAGTGCATGACCCAGATCTTTGCATTTCACTTCGTTGGGTGCATAGAGATCTTGGTACTTGTCCTCATGTCCATTGATTGCTATGTGGCCACTTGCAAGCCCCTGCGGCACACAGCCATCATGAGCCAGCATGTCTGTGGCACACTGGTGAAACTGGCTTGGGTGGGGGCCTTCGTTCTTCAGCACAGATTCCTCTTGGTTTTGAGATTACCCTTCTGTGGCCACAATGTTATTGATCACTATTTCTGTGATACGCAACCATTGTTGAAACTTGCCTGCATTGATACTTAGGTCATCAATCTACTCACAGTGTTTAACAGTGGGGCTATATGCATGGTGAGTTTCATACTGCTGCTAATCTCCTATGTTTTCATCTTACGTTCTCTGAATAATCATAGTGCAGAAGGAAGACAGAAAGCCCTGTCTACTTGCACCTCTAAAATTATCGTTATTGTGTTATTCTTGTACCGTATATATACACATACACTCACCCTGTAACTGCATTTCCAATGGATAAGATGGTGGCTGTGTTTTACACTATTGGGACACCTTTGCTCAACCTCTTGATTTACACTCTGAGGAATGCAGAAGTCAAACAGGCCATGAGAAGGCCATGGTGCAACAAACTCTGACTCGAGATGGCAAAGTGCAGAAGATGCCAATTGCTAATTCTGCCACAGTATAAATGAAACTGGATTGATAGGAAAGGCAAAATGTTCTCATCCCAGTGTGGACAACATAGTTCTCTTTCAGTGGGACCTGTACAAAGATAAGCAGAATCTATGGAGCACAGATCTTTATTATTTTAACCAATGTCTCATGGAGAGACAGAACATGAAGTGCAATCACAATTGTGGGAGCACAAGACCATTCCTCACTTCTGTCATCTGCTTTGATACTCTTTTGAGGCTCGAGAACCAGATTCTGTTGTTTCTGTAGCTTTATTTTCTTATTTTGAACCCTGTTTTGTTTGTTTTTCTTTTTCATATTTCTTATTCAAATTTTATACTCTGTCCTTGATTTCTGTCATCTATTTTGTTGTTAAACCAGTGCGGGCACTACTTTGTACCATATCTTTTCTGGCTCAAGAGTCAGTCCATCAAGTCATTCCCAGAAACATTCTCTCCAAGGAGCATAAATAACAAATAGTTAAGCTCCTATTTTATGCTTGTCTCCGTCTTGAAACACCCTTAAAAATTGGCCTTTCTTTTGCTTGTGGTGTACAGGGAAATGACTAACTTTCCAATCAAACTAGACAATTCTATTTAAAACAAAAATATTTTCTGTATTGATCCATAATTTTTATATATTTTTATAATTTACATAATTTTAATATTTTTCTTCATCATGTTAACCATTATTTTATATTATTTAATTTTACGTACTTATTAATGTTTTTGTAATTTAAATCTTTGGACACATCCCAAATACTTGGTGAATCAGTGATAATTTTATAAAATTGTAAGAATTATATTATAAAACCCAGCATGTCATTGATGAGACTATATATACAAAACAGGCAACAACTGGCATATGAAACAGAGCTAAAAAGAGATGTCCAAAGAAGTGAGACTCTCAACTTGGAAACACAGAACAAAATATGTCAAGAATGAAAACTTTTTCCATCATATTTTGCTATGAAAGGGAAGAAATTAATGGAATAAGTTTCTGGCTACAAATTGGTGTTGAAAAAGTGGTATTTTAGGATGAAGGAAACAACAGTATGTTTCATGATGATGGGAATGATTCTGAAGAGAGCAAAAGGGGGTAAGGGAGGGATTATCAGATCATTGCACTTACATAGAAGGAGGAAATGGGATCTGTCTGGTACACAACTGGACATGTTGGCTTGGAACAGTGGTTACTGTTCTTTAGTGGCTAAGTCATGTCTGACTCTTTTGTGACTCTATGGACTTTAGTCTGTCAGGCTCCTTCTGTCCGTGGGATTTCCCAGGCAAGAATACTGGAGTGGGTTGCCATTTTCTTTTCCAGGGGATCTTCCCAACCCAGGAATGAAATCCCTGTCTCCTGCATAGGCAGGCAGATTCTTTACCATTAAGCCACCAGGGAAGCCCTGGGATGGTAGAGCTGATAATTTACAGCAGATAGAATTCTATAATGGACATGAAGGCTGATTAAGTGGGTATGGATGTTGGGGGTGGGAAGAAGGGGTGATGTGAGTTTGTAGAAATACTTTTTTAAATTGTTTCAGGTGTTCTCTTAAGTAGAAAGTCAAGTCATTGGTTGAGACTGAAGAAATAAAAGAAGATATTGGGATTTTAAAGATAAAGGTAAAGGTGAAAATATAACTCTAGCCCTTTATCATTACTTTCCCTAAGAGACTTTTATCCACTTTAGAACACTGAGAGGATTGATGGATGCTGGAATTGCACCATAGAAGGCTCACTTGAGATCCAGTTCAGGTATTTAAACTGAGGTTAGCTAGGGACTTCCCTGGCACTCCAGTGGTTATGACTCCATGCTTCCACTGCAAGGGGCACGTTTCAGTGCTTCACAGTATGGGGGGAAAAAAGTGAGACCGCTTAGTGCAGTCCTAAAGCACACTCATGGGATAAAGCACAATTGAGCTAAAAATCCACACAACAATTAACATTTCCTGAAGACAGGTCAATCTACAAATTCCTTTGTAGATATTTTTCCTCAAAAGAGTAAACTTTTTTTTTCTCTTGAATGTGATGGATGCCTTTATTACCTTGATTCACATAATATGTCCAAATTAATCAAATTGTAAGTGTTAATTAAGTGTAGTTTTTGTGTACCAGTTATACCTAAATAAAGCTGAGTTGCAAATTCCTTTTTGCCTTTTCATACTATCCATGGTAGAAGCCGTGGGGTCGCAAAGAGTTGGACACAATTTGAAAGTTGTTTTTAAAATACTATTCAACTTGCGCGCCACCTTGTGGGAAGACAGCATAAGGGCCAAATTAAAGGCAGAAAGTGAAGAGGAACTAAAAAGCCTCTTGATGAAAGTGAAAGAGGAGAGTGGAAAAGTTGGTTTAAAGCTCAACATTCAGAAAACTAAGATCATGGCATCTGGTCCCATCACTTCATGGGAAATAGATGGGGAAACAGTGTCAGACTTTTTTTTTTTTTTTGGCTCCAAAATCACTGCAGATGGTGATTGCAGCCATGAAATTAAAAGACTTCTTGGAAGGAAAGTTATAACCAACTTAGATAGCAAATTCAAAAGCAGGACATTACTTTGCCAACAAAGGTCCGTCTAGTCAAGGCTATGGTTTTTCCAGTAGTCATGAATGGATGTGAGAGTTGGACTGTGAAGAAAGCTGAGCACTGAAGAATTCATGCTTTTGAACTGTGGTGCTGGAGAAGGGTCATGAGAGTCCCATGGACTGCAAGGAGATCCAACCAGTTCATTCTAAAGGAAATCAGCCCTGGGTGTTCTTTGGAAGGATTGATGCTAAAGCTGAAACTGCAATACTTTGTCCACCTCATGCAAAGTGTTGACTCATTGGAAAAGACTCCGATGCTGGGAGGAATTGGGGGCAGGAGGAGAAGGGGACGACAGAGGATGAGATGGCTGGATGGCATCACCGACTCAATGGACATGCATTTGGGTGAACTCTGGGAGTTGGTGATGGACAGGGAGGCCTGGTGTGCGGCAATTCATGGGGTCGCAAAGATTTGGACACAACTGAGCAATAAATTTTATACACTTTAAGGGATTTTATGTGTGTGCATGTACATATACCCAGTTAAATATTATGGAACAATGCAAGTCCTATCAGATAATTTTATTAAAGAGTTTGAGGCAAGAAGAGAATAAAATTCTCTCTTTATCACTGAGGTGTTAGGTTGAAAGTAGTGAGGGAAGGAAAATATTGATCGATTTCATTTGCTTTGTGATCTTATTTGTATTTGTTCTTGAGGTGATTTACTGTCAGTTGTAGCTGTGGCTGTCATGTCTATTTTCACATTTCATAAAAGAAGTTAATATTATAATTACTGATATTATAAGAATGTCTATCTCCTTAATGTATCATATCACAAAGAAAGCCAAAGTGGAAAAAAATGAAACCATTAAGGGGGTATTTTCTCCAGTGCCCAGAACTCAGTGCTCATTTGCTCAGTTGTGTCTGACTCTTTGCAACCCCAGGGACTGTAGACTGCCAGGATCCTCTGTTCATGGAATTTTCCAGGCAATAATACTGAAGCAAGTTTCCATTTCCTGCTTCAGGGGATCTTCCCAACCCAGGGATTGAACCCAGGTCTGTTGTGCCTCCTGCACTGGCTGGCAGAGTCTTTACTACTGGGCCACTGGGAAGCCATGTCACACCTAAAATGTTCACTAATATTTGAGAGCAAATATGTATATGTTAAAAGTAAATCTATGTCTTGTGACTGATTTGTTATAGCACCATTATGGAGATTGTATCAATACATGGCAGTAACCAGTGCAGTCATATCCCTGAAGGACAGAGGATGACAACGATGTAGACATTCAACTTGCAAATCCTGAAGTCCTAACTAATAATTGATTTCAGATGAAGACCAAGGCTGAAGCTGAACTTCAGATCATCCTTATTTAAGTGTCTTTTTCAAGATATTCAAATTTGGGAAACAACTGGCTGCACAATAAAAAGGTATCATTAGATGTCATGTATTGATACTTAAAAATGGAAACTTCAAAGGGACACAAAGCCTTCAATGTGAAGATGGTGCTGTGCCCATGCTCTGAGTGACAGGAGGCGGGAGAAGAGTTATCTTAGGAAGACATTCTAGGTAAAAGCAGGGAGTTGGCATGTGAGGGAAAGGCAAGAGGTCTTAGTTTCTATTGACTGAGCAGGGCCTGGAGACAGACACCATTCACAGCGGCTGATGCAGTGTCTTCAGAGAATCTTTTATTATGTTGGGGGAATTGAGGCCTGCTAGTAGGAGCCATTTTTAGTAGCCCCATGGTAGGATTCAGCACCGTAAGTCCTGCCAAGAAACCACTGGTTGCTCAAAGAAAATTTCACTGGAGAATAAATAAACCAAAGTGACTGTTAGTGTGGATCTGGCTTTGGCACCAAGTATTCTGAGTAATTAAAACACTGTGTCGGCCTTGGAGACCGAGCCCAGGTTGGAAGGAGATACTGACCAGAGATTACCATTTACCTCAGGGACTGCACTTTTCATTCCCTGATTCCTGAATGAAAGGCAGGGACTAGAGTGCCAAGGTATCTCTAAGTGAGGCTGATCTAAAGAATAGGTTATAATCATTGCCTCAATATAGTTCATGACCCCAAGAATTATACCCTAGAGAAATACTGGGCATTTGCATGTGAAAGTCTCTACATCAGCTGCTGCTGCCACTGCTAAGTCATTTCAGTCGTGTCCGACTCTGTGCGACCCCATAGACAGCAGCCCACCAGGCTCCTCCATCCCTGGGATTGTCCAGGCAAGGACAGTGGAGTGGGTTGCCATTTCCTTCTCCAGGCATGCAAGTGAAAAGTCAAAGTGAAGTCTCATTTTCCATGCAAGAGTACTGAAGTGGGGTGCCATTGCCTTCTCTGCTCTATATCAGCAAATAAATCATATTGGATTATTGCTTATTAAAGATTTTATTTTTTAGGATAAGTTCTATGTTCACAGAAGTAGGGTAATAAACACATTTTGCACATACCCCCTGCCAATTCAGGAGTCCTAAAAGACTCAGGTTTGATCCCTGGGTTGGGAAGCTGCCCTGGAGTTGGAAATGGCAACCCACTCCAGTATTCTTGCCTGGAAAATTCCATGGACAGATAAGGTGGGTTATCTTATCTGTCTATCTTACAGGGCATGGGGCTGCAAAGAGTTTGATACAACTGAGTTGGACACTACTGAGAGATTAAGCAACAAAAACTGTTTATAGTAATCAAATTTCATGAATAATGTATAAATACATTTTGAAATAGTGATACAATGGAGATGAATCTAGAAACTATAAAACATAAAATACTCAAGAAGATTATTCTTATGGATGTTAGAGTCCCATAATTTAATGTGACCATGTGGCACTGTTCAAAGTACAATATCTTTTACTTCAGGTTGTGGAGACAAACCACCTTAGATTTTAAATGCTTAAGCGAACCTTGAATTGTGTAAACTTGAACTATTGAGTGACAATATCCCATTGTAATTTATATGTAATGTCAGGAAATTTGCATCCTTTAAGAGGCTATTCTGAAATTTTTTTAAAAAAAAGAAAAAATAGAAATGGGAATATCTGAAACATTACCAATTATCAAAAATATATTCATTTTTCTACATTACTGTGTGTCAAATAGTAGATATCATGCATGTGTACGTGCTCAGTCACTTCAGTCACGTCCAACTCTTTGTGACTCTATGGATGATAGTCCGCTAGACTCTTGAGTCCATGGAATTCTCCAGGCAAGATACTAGTGTGGGTTGCCATGCCCTCCTCCAGGGGAGCTTCTCAACCCAGGGACAGAACTTGCATCTCTTAGATCTCCTGCATTGGCAGGAGGGTTCTTTACCTCTAGTGCCACTTTGGAAGCCAATTAGATATCATAAGGATACTTGAAGGAAATGATGCTTTATTTAGAGATTATACATGCATCCTCTCCCTCTTTTCAAACTGTAATACCTGGAAGTGAGTGTGCAGTAAAGTGGGACATAGTCTATATCTATAAAAATATACATTTGTAAAAATAAGCATAGCAAATGTATAGTATAAATATGTCTATAAAGAAAATATTATTTATAGGGTGTGAGTGGGCTATTATTTTAAACCACCAAAGGCAGTCAAATAAATCCAAAATGCCAACTCACAACATTCATAGACCCATAGATTTATTGAAAATATAAAAGTAATGAAGTTAATGAAATGGAGCCATATCTCTTAACTGTATATTTATTCAGCAAAATTAATTGGAATCATGCTAAATCCACAAATAATTGTATTTGAAAAGTGCTGCAGAAAAGTCTACTTATAAGCTTATTTGAGACTCTTAATTCTAACTTGAGATATAAAAATTAGTTCCTTAAGGAAAATAAGTAATGTGAACACACAAACAGGATAGTGGTAAGTCAATTTTAGGTAGAAGAGACAGCACCGGCTTCACACAGTTGTATCAGACACATGACCTTAGATATTCTCTGCTCTGTCTCTGCTTGTCTTGCCTGCCTAATATCACTGGTTTTGTTCGACTGTTCTCTCTGCCCTTTGTTTGACATCCGGTGTTCTCTGTCTATAGTTGCATTTCTATGTGTGTACATCCACAGTCTGGCAGGTTTTCCTCCCAAACAGTTTATTTTGGTCTCATGTCTGATCATGGACCTTTAACATGATCTTCCTGACTCAGCAAAACAGTCAGATTCAACTAATCATAACCTCTTTATGTTTTAAGGAAAAATATATGTAATCTAGGAAACCTCTCTTCTTTTTATTGGTTATACTTCAAAGTCTTACCATATGTTTACTTACATTGAGAACATCATGAAAATGGTAGGAATCTTTTTTCTTTAGGAAGACTCTGACTATTGGGATTGACCTCATATTAATATTCTTTCCATAAAAAATTCTTCTCCTAAAGTGGCGTTGGTTTAGTTGATAAGTCGTGTCCGACTCTTACAACCCCATGGACTGTAGCCCACCAGGTGCTTCTATCCATTGGATTCTCCAGGCAAGAATATTGGAGTGGGTTGCCATTTCCTTCTCCATCTCCTAAAGTAATCCTTTCTTTGTTGAGGGAGAGTATTAAATTTTCTCTTGAACCACACCAATTACAATAATTTGTTTATAATACTGTGTTATTATGATTGTAGCATAGATGGCCCAAACAGAGGTAGATGAATTTATGTGAGCTGGAAGGAAGAGTACATGTAGTTGACAATAGGGAGTTTAAAAATAATAATTAAGTAAAGAAAGAATGCTATAAGCCAGAGGATAGTTTCTAGGATTTGAAAGAGAAATAGTTACACCACAAGTATGAATTTTTTAGTGAGTTTTGATAGAATTCAGAAAAAAGAGTAGCTTAAGAAACACTGAGATATTCGGATGAAAATTATATTTATGCAGTAGAGATGTATATCACCTTTTGTCATCATTTACCATTATCACAGTTTGATTAAATAGTCATGAAGAGTCTTTCCGATTTTGACTTGCCTTCCTATTTGTATTTTTATCTATGTAAGAAATTCAGTTTGACTATTTTTGTTTATTTGGAACTTCTTTTTCTATTTATAAATTACTAAAACATATATAATTACTAAATTTGTAATAATTTTATTTTACCAAGAACTTTGGAATTGCTTTGGCTCAGGGAAAAAATTGTCTATTTCTCCATTTGAAAATGGGAGTATGTGAATTATACAACTAAGGAAATTGTTTTTAGCTTTGGTTAAATTTAGGGCTAATCATTTTAGGTGATTTACTCTAAGTAAAAGTAAATCATAGCTACTACAGTTGGATTCTAATCCTGTGAGATTTTCACAGTAGTAAATTCTGGGCAGGTGGCAGAGTTTTAATCAAAGTCTTCTACTTCAGGAAAAGGAATATTATTTTTCTTTGAAAAGGCTGCATACTGTATCTAATGTAATACTTCCTCAAATATACTCTAGTATGTCCCTGGAGAAGGAAGAGGCAACCCACTCCAGTACTCTTGCCTTGAAAATCCCATAGACCTAGAGGAGCTTGGTACAGGCTGTTATCCATGGGGTCGCAAAGAGTCAGGCACGACTGAACAACTTCACTTTCATTTTATTTTAGTATGTCTTCTGGGCATGCTTTGAATATATAGTTCCTTAGACCATTGTCACCACATCTCTTGCAGATGGAGAATAATATATAATTCATGTCCAGGGTTTTATAATAAACACTGTAGAACCTCATAGAAATCTGAATGTGCAACCTCACGAGGAATGTTTGTTTACCAGTGCTCTGGTAAAGAGTGGGACACTGAGATCTAGAACACACACATTTGTATGAAGATAAGTAAGAACTGTGAGTATACAAATATTCACGTAAGTAGTTTCCTCTTTCTTGAAAGAGAGGAAAGAGCAGTCTTCTCTAGCCTACACACTACATTACTGCCACATTTGGAAAAAAAAAAAAAAAGCGCTGTCATGTAAAGATGTTTATTCTTCTCATGAACTTTCTCCTTCATCCCTTACTGCTTCCAAACAGCTAACCAGGGTCAAGTCACAGGAAAGTCCAAACAAGAAAGGGTTTTAATGTACACTCATATCATTAAAAATGCTTCATAGAGTAACTATGTGTTTTGCTTTACTTACAGAACCAATTATTAGATCTGTGGCAAAGAACTACAAGACATAGCTGCTAATGTATGAAAGATTGAATAGTCCACTTTTTATTTGATTGTAGGTAGTGACAATGTCTTAACACACTCTGCTGTTCCGGGGTGCAGTAGCTTAGGAGTGAAAATAATTTGAACTTAACATTTAGAGGACTTAGATCCCAAAGTTTCCAGGAGGGGTATTTGGGAATTATGATACTAGCATATCCATGTTCAGTGCATATGAAAGAGTCCAATTAAAAGAACTGTGAACTGACTGATATGACAATTGAGATTTTTTTAACGTTTTCAAAAATAGCTTTATTACCAGTGCTTTGAAACTCTCCTCCACCTGCCTTGCAGAGTAAATGTAACTTCCAACACAACTTGCAAGTTTCTTTTTTTTTTATTGATGGCAATCATATTGTTTTAATTAATTAGTTTATTTTAATAGGAGGCTAATGACTTTACAATATTGTAGTGGTTTTTGCCATACATTGGCATGAATCAGCACATGTGTCCCCCATCCTGAACCCTCTTCCCACCTCCCTCCCCATCCCATCCCTCAGGTTGTCCCAGTGCACCGGCTTTGAGTGCCCTGTTTCATGCATCAAACTTGGACTGGTCATCTATTTCACATATGGTAATATACAGGTTTCAATGCTATTCTCTCAAATCATCCCACCCTCACCTTTTCCTGCAGAGTCCAAAAGTCTGTTCTTCGTGTCCATGTCTCTTTTGCTGGGTCACCATGACCATCTTTCTAAACTCCATATATATGTGTCAATATACTGTATTTTTTTTCTTTTTAACTTATTTCACTCTATATAATAGGCTCTAGTTTCATCCACCTCATTAGAACTGAGTCAAATGTATCCTTTTTAGTAGCTGAGTAATACTCCATTGTGTATATGTACCGCAGCATTCTTAACCATTTGCCTGCTGATGAACATCTAGGTTGCTTCCATGTCCTAGCTATTGTAAAATGTGCTGCAATGGGGGTACATGTGTCTCTTTCATTCTGGTTTCCTTGGTGTGTATGCCCAGTAGTTGGATTGCTGGGTCATATGGCAGTTCTATTTCTATTTTTTAAAGGAATCTCCACACTGTTCTTCATAGCGGTTGTACTAGTTTGCATTCCAAACAACAGTGTAAGAGGGTTCCATTTTCTCTACACCCTCTCCAGCATTTATTGTTTGCAGATTTTTTGATGGCAGCCGTTCTGATCAGCATGAGATGGTACTTCATTGTGGTTTTGATTTGCATTTCTCTGGTAATGAGTGATGTTGAGCATCTTTTCATGTGTTTGCTAGCCATCTGTATGTCTTCTTTGGAGAAACGTGTTTAGTTCTTTGGCCCATTTTTTGATTTGGTCATTTATTTTGCTGGAATTGAGCTGCATGAGCTGCTTATATATTTTTGAGATTAGTTATTTGTCAGTTGCTTCATTTGCTATTATTTTCTCCCATTCTGAAGGCTGTCTTTTCACCTTGCTTAAAGTTTCCTTCATTGTGCAAAAACTTTTAAGATTAATTAAGTCCCATTTGTTTATTTTTGCTTTTATTTCCATTACTCTGGGAAATGGGTCATAGAGGATCCTGCTGTGATTTATGTCAGAGAATGTTTTGCCTTTGTTTTCCTCTATGAGTTTTATAGTTTCTGGTCTTACATTTAGATCTTTAATTCATTCTGAGTTTTTTTTTTTTTTTTAATGTGGTGTTAGAAAGTGTTCTGAAGTGGAGTGAAGTGAATTAACTCAGTCGTGTCCGACTCTTTGCAACCCCATGGACTATAGCCTACCAGGCTCCTCCATGCCTAGGATTCTCCAGGCAGGAATACTGGAGTGGGTTGCCATTTCCTTCTCCAGGAGATCTTCCCAACCCAAGGATCGAATCTGGGTCTTCCGTATTGCAGGCAGATGCTTTACCACCTGAGCCATCAGGGAAGCTCAAGCGTCATTCTTTTACAGGTGGTTGACTAGTTTTCTCAGCACCACGTGTTAGAGACATTGTCTTTTCTCCCTTGTATATTCTTGTGATGACAATCATAATATACTCTATGAAGTTAAGTGTTAGTCAGCCAGTCATGTCTGACTCTTTGTGACCCCATGGACTGTAGCCTCCCAGGCTCCTCTGTCTGTGGAATTCTGCATGCAAGATTTACTGTAGTGGCTTGCCATTTCCTTCTCCAGATCTTCCTGAATCAGGGATCAAACTTGGGTTTTCCACATTGTTGGAAGATTCTTTCCATCTGAACCACTAGGGAAGCCCTACTATAGTCTATAAATGTATCAAATTAACAGGTTGTACACCTTAAACTTCCACAGTGTTACATGTCTAATATAGTTAAATAAAAAAAAGAAAAAAGCCTAGGATCTTTTTAAATATGCTATCTTACTTTAGGGGAACTAAAATAACCTTGACGTGCAAAGGAAGAAATCACAACATGTGAAATTCCTTAAATAAAATTTTATTGATTTCAGATACGTTTGCCTTATGTTTCATGGAACTAAAAAAAGAAAACTACGCTTAAAAACCTGTCTGTAGAACAAAGAGTTTTTGGACATGAGGCACTCACCTTGAAATTTGATGTAGTTTCATTTTGTATTGTTTCTCCCAATAAAAAAATGTGTGGTTCTAATCCCCAGTGCCTCAGAATGTGAATTTATCTAGCAATAGTCTTGTGGTGTAAGTACCTGAAAGTCAATTTTTTGGAATGTAATGTAAGTGGCTAACATTAAGCTTTTGGTTGTCCAGCTAACCGTTTCAAAGACATCCATCTTCAGCATCAATAGCTATACAACCAGATAAGGAACCAGGCCTCTCCATCCACGTAGTTCACCTTTTACAAAGCCCTGGGTGATCTATACCTGACCATTCACAAGACCCCAAATTTTCCCTCCTGTGATTTAGGTTCACTCTTATGTTTCAAATTCACCAATAAAAAGTGAACCCTTGGGTACATAGACACCCCATCCCTGAGGCTAGTGAAGGCAGAATCTCAGATTCTCTTTTTCTCTCCTCAACATCTCTCTTTTTCTCATCTCTGTCTCTGTCTGTGTCTCAACATTTCCCTGTGTGGTCCCAGGCATGCTGCATAGCCTTCATGACCCCTGAGTAATAAACCTTGTTTTACCAGACTTCTCTGCTGGTTGCTGCTGAGGTGCATCTTGGATTCATAATACGAACCACAAGGGTCCACTTAGTCACAGCGTTGTTTCTGACTGGAAAAATGTCTGCTGGGGTTCCCCAGGAGCACCAGGTGCAGAGGATAGCCAGGATTCCTATTTAACAGCATTACTCTCCATTGGCTGAGACTGACATATTTACAGAGGTAGTGAACTTATATATTTTCCCTATAGGGGTAAAAAGATGATATTTTAAGAACTGGTTTAAAACTTTGGGGAGGTTATTTGCTAGGTTAAAGCAGTGCCTAAAAAAGAAAAAAAAATCACAAGAATGTCTTGCAAAATCTCAAGTCAACTGGTCTCGCCATACAGACATAACAAAATGAGAAGGGCTAAATAACTGGATGGTATTTTTCTATTTGAAGTTGATATGAGAAAAAAAAAAAGGCTACACTAGATAAATTTCCCTGAGAAAAGTTTAGCTTCTATATTCCTATGTAAACATAAAGATCTGCTTGTCTTTTTGATAAATTATCCTAACCTGGCAAATTGTTTTTTTGTGTGCCCTTTGCAGTTTATTTTAAAACTCTATAATGCAAATAAAAACAGTAGCCTGAATAGTCAGAAGACTTCAAGGAGAAAATGGACAGACAGCTGAATAAAATAAACAATTTCCTCAAGCAATAATGCACATTTCACCTTCTGTCCTCATACTGGATGAAATAAGAATTCCAGGTATTTGTGAATAACTTAAAATTTCTTCCTTTAGATTCTAAACAAGCCTCCACAAGGTAAGACTAATAGTAAATAGTGGGAACCAGGTTTCACAATTGTGTGACATTTTTTTATTGTGTAAGACATTAAACCATATTGAAATAACTCAAAATTACATTCCAGTTCTAGTTTTACCACTAAAACTAAAAATGTGTGATCTCAGGGAAATGAATGAAATGTTCTCAGCTTTAGTATCTTCAAATATAATATGAGGATTCCTGTTCTTGTTATCATAAATATTAGATGTGATCCATTAAACTGTGGTTACGTGATCAGAACCCACTGTGGGAGTTTTGAGCAGTGAAGGAATATAATCAGAATAAGATGAACGAGAATCATATGGGTTAATAACAAGTTGTTATAGGCCAGAATAGAAGTGAGCATACCTGGCAGGAGGCTGCTGCAGTGGCCAGGAAGGAAATGGGGTAGAGAAGATTTAATTTGTAATACATTTTGAAAGTAGAGACAGCAGAATTTCTTTAAGGTATGAATAAGTCATAGAAGACCAGTAGAAGAGTGAAGAAGACTATAAGCTTTATTGTCTGAGCATTGGCATTGAAGGTGGCATGTTGAATGAGATGGGAAACAACTTTTATATTGTGAAACATTCTTAATTTTGTTTTATAAATACTAAATTGTTCTCCAAATTCAAATGTCCAAAACCTGGAGGTATTGCATATACAAACATTAAAATTAGAGTAGGAATAGGGGCTTGAGACAAAATTGGAATTGCTTCAGTATTCATTTGACAGGAAAATGTGGAATATCCAAATAAGACCCTCAGAAAGAAGCCTCAGTGAGTTCTAAGACAGCCCAGGGGAACTTATATTCATAGCTCCATTACTCTTACTGAATATGGACATTAGTTTGTCTCAAGTATTACACCCTTGTAAGTTTATAAATGGTTTACATATTCATGGAATTCCCTTCTCATCTTCCCTTAGGATTCTGTCAATATGCTTATAATGTCACTTTTTACATTTGTCTGGGCTTTCTAGGTGACATTAGTGGTAAAGAATTCCCCTGCCAATTCAGGAGATGCAGAGACATGAGTTCAATTCTTGGGGCAGGAAGTTCCCAAGGAGTAGGAAATGACACCCCACTCCAATATTGTTGCCTGGAAAAATACCATGAGCAGGGGAGCCTGGCAGGCTGCAGTCCATGGGGATGCAAACAGTCAGACGTGACTGAGCACATACAAACATTGATCTGGAATTGTTTGATCATTTACCCTGTGTTCAACTTGGTTAACACAATGTCTATGATACACTGGGATCAGATAGATACTCCATACTACTGATTTTAAATAAATGGATACATAAAAGATGCAATTTACACTGAATTTATAAAAGTTTTCCCCTTTATGTTGTAGGTAAACTGCTTCTAATTAATGAACTGAGCTCTTATACAGATCTGATTAAATCAAGGAACAATATAACAGAATTTGTCCTCTTGGGGCTGACTGAATATGTCCAGGGTCAGAAAATACTATTTGTTGTCTACTTGCTCATCTACATTGTGATCATTGTGGGCAACCTACTCATTGTCCTGACTGTGGTGTTCAGTTCAACTCTGAATTCCCCTATGTGCTTCTTTCATGGCTACTTATCATTTATGCTGCTGCTGCTGCTGCTAAGTTGCTTCAGTCATGTCCGACTCTGTGCGACCCCATAGATGGCAGCCCACCACGCTCCCCCAACCCTCGGATTCTCCAGGCAAGAATATTGGAGTGGGTTGCCATTTCCTTCTCCAATGCATGAAAGTGAAGAGTGAAATTGAAGTCGCTCAGTCGTGTCTGACTCTTAGCGACCCTATGGACTGCAGCCTACCAGGCTCCTCTGACCATGGGATTTTCCAGGCAAGAGTACTGGAGTGGTGTGCCATTGCCTTCTCCCACTTATCATTTATAGATGACGTTTAACCTATTACTGTCACCCCAAAAATGATTATAAACTTACTTTATGAGAAGAAAACCATTTCCTTCCAAGCTTGCATGACCCAGCTTTTTATAGAGCACTTATTTGGTGGTATGGAGGTTTTATTCCTGGTGGTTATGGCCTATGACCACTCTGTGGCCATCTGCAAACATTTGCATTATTTGACCATCATGAATCAGCAAGTGTGTGTTATGCTTCTTCTCCTGGCCTGGGTTGGTGGGTTTTTACGTGCTGTACTTCAACTTCTCTTTGTTTACAGCCTTCCCTTCTGTGGCCCCAATGCCATTTACCATTTCATCTGTGACATGTAACCCTTGTTGAAACTTGCCTGCACTGACATTATTGGCCTCACAGTAGTTGCCAATGATGGGGTGATCTGTGTGGTCATCTTCATGCTCTTACTCATCTCCTATGGGGTCATTCTGCACTCCTTGAAGAATCTTAGTCAGGAAGGGAGGCACAAAGCCTTGTCCACCTGTGGTTCCCACATCACTGTGGTGGTCTTCTTCTTTGTGCCCTGCCTTTTTCTGTATGTTAGACCTCCTTCCACTTTACCCGTTGATAAATCTTTGACTGTATTCTGTACCATTATCAATTCTATGCTGAACCCTCTAATCTATACTCTGAGAAATGGAGAGATAAAAAATGCATGAAAAAGCAGTGGATCAGAAAAAGAAAATGAGGCAGTGGAATATGTATCACCTATTTTCAGTGAAAAATTGCTGTTTCCACATAAGATATATATGCTTATTTAACTATAGTAAATCTCTCTCAGATTTAATGAAGTGGGCAGATTAAAAACATTTATTATATGAATACTTTCAATAATTAAAATATGCTTTAAGTTTTTAATATTTTATAAGTGTATATACATATTTAGAAAACTTTTGAAATTTCTTAGGAAAATATACCGAACTTTTAGGTGTAAAATTATCTCTGTTAGACTATATATGTATATGTTCTATGTAATGACTTATCCTATAGTTAATACTATGAAAGTGCAGGGTTTTTCATGTTTCTATCTTAAATAATTCATTTTTTCCGAGTTAATATGACTCATTCTAGATTTCAGGAAAATAAAATATGAAATAAGAAGTAGAAAATTGATTCACTCCTCTTTAAACAGAGATAGCTAATATTAATGTTTGAAGTTGTAGCTTATTTTTGTATCTATCAGATATTCTACCACATTATTTTGTTCATGTTGCTTAACATATTAATGTTGAAGAATAGTGATTTTTCAGGGTTACAGTATTAATTATAAGGATACTATGTGAATATAATATGTGTGAACAAGGTAGACATGAATAAAATAACTAAATTGTACTTATTTTCCCAAATGGGAAGGCATATTATCACAAGTTTTCCAGCTTTGTTAGTGTTATATTTTCATAAAGATAGTAACTTCTTCTTCCAGGTAGTTTAGAACATCTGAATGGACCTCTGCTATTTTTTAGTATCCCCTTACTCTTGTTCATTTACAGTGTTTCATATCCTTCTATAGAGACCAGTCTCTGCCTTTCATGAGTAAATTTAGTGTAATCCATAATCCATGCATTTCATATACATACTACAGAACTTGAGCATTATCCTTGTTAAAAAAAAAAAACATACTGCATGTATGCCATTCTCATCTGTTTTATTGGTGAAATACAGATTATTAGGTAATAAAGAGGCCAGAATATATTGTTTTATTGGGCAGAGACATCATTCATAAAATCTTCTCTCTGTCTCTGTGTCTGAATTAGGCTTGAAACTAAGTATTATCTGTCCTTAATGTGGTTGGAAACGTGTGGTCAAAGAAATATTATCTTGCTTCCCTTATTTAGTCGGATTCATGAGGGGCATAAGACTATGTGACAAGGCATGTTTTTTTACTAGTAAATCACAAAACTTCCTTATAAAATGAGGAAATTTTATCTCTGTTTAATACCTCAAGATTTCTTGTTCAGGTGCAAAATTGTGTCTGATTCTTTTCAACCCCATGGACTGCAGAACTCTAAACTTCTCTGTCCTTCACTATTTCCCAAAGTTTGCTCAACCTCATGTCTGTTGAATTAATGATTCCAACCAAATATCTCATCTTCTGGCACCCCCTTCTTCTCCTGCCCTCAATCTTTCCTAACATCAGGGTATTTTCCAAAGAGTTGGCTCTTTGCATCAGGTGGCCAAAGTATTGGTGCTTCAGTTTCAGCATCAATCCTTCCAACGAGTATTCAGGGTTACTTTCCTTTAGGATGGACTGGTTGGATCTCCTTGCAGTCCAAGGGATTCTAAAGAGTCTTCTCTAACACCACAGTTCAAAAGCATCAGTTCTTCAGTGTTTAGCTTTCTTTATAGTCCAACTCTCACATCCATACATGACTACTGGAAAAACCATAGCTTTGACTAGATGGAAATTTGTTGGCAAAGTAATGTCTCTGCTTTTTAACATGCTGTCTAGGTTGGTCATAACTTTTCTTCCAAGGAGTAAGTGTCTTTTAATTTCATGGCTGCAGTCACCATCTGCAGACCCCACCAAAAAAAGTCTGTGACTATTTCTATTGTTTCCTCAACTATTTGCCATGAATTGATGGGACCAGAAGCCATGATCTTAGGTTTTTGAATGTTAAGTTTTAAGCCAACTTTTTCACTCACATCTTTCACTTTCATTAAGAGGCTCTTTAGTTTCTCTTTGCTTTCTGTCATAAGGGTAGTGTCATCTGCATATCTGAGGTTATTGATATTTCTCCAGGCAATCTTGATTCCGCTCTCAAAATTCTTATCCAGCACCACAATTTGAAAGCATAAATTCTTCAGTGTTCAGCCTTCTTTATGGTCTAACTGTCACATCCATATGTAACTACTGGAAAAAAACATAGCTTTCACTATAATGAGTTTGTCAGCAAAAAGATGCTTCTGCTTTTTAATATGCAGTCTATGTATGTTATAGCTTTCTTCCAAGGAGCAAGCATCTTTTAATTTTAGGGCTGCAGTCACAGACCACAGTGATTTTGGAGCCCAATAAAATAAAGTATCCCTGTTTCCATTGTTACCCCATCTATTTGCCTTGAAGTGATGGGACCGGATGCCATGATGTTAATATTTTGAATGTTGAGTTTTAAGCCAACTTTTTCATTCTCCTCTTTCACCTTTATCAAGAGGTGTTTAGTTCCTCTTCACTTTCTGCCATCATCTCAAAGTCTTCTCAAGCACAATAAAAGTGAAAGTGAAAAGTGAAGTCACTCACTCTTGTCCAACTCTTTGCAACCCCTTGAACTGTAGCACACCAGGCTCCTACATCCATGGGATTCTCCAGGCAGGAATACTGGAGTGGGCTGCCATTTCCTTCTCCAGGGGATCTTCCTGACCCAGGGATCGAACCCAGGTCTCCCGCATTGAGGGGCAGATGCCTTAACCTCTGAGCCACCAGGGAAGTCAAGCACAATACGACTCACCAAATAACATCAAACATTTGCATTTATCAAAATTTATTAACTTCTCCACTCTTGGTTGTTTTATAAAATGAAAGTTTGAATCTCCTTCCAAATTTCCAAGTTAATCCTTTATAATGTGTTGTTATTTGGAAGGTAGAGCCCTCAAAGATGGGATTAATGACCTTATGAATGACATCCTATAGTCAACTGATGCTTCTGCCATGTGAAGACCATCAACTGTAAAACAGACCCTCATCGTAAATGGAACCTATGGACAACTCTGTCTTGGACTTAAGAATATCTATAACTGTGAAAAACAAATCCTTAATTTTTAAGCCACCTCACTATCCTTCGGTTCGGTTCAGTCACTCAGTTGTGTCCAACTCTTTGCAACCCCATGAACCACAGCACGCAAAGCCTCCCTGTCCATCACCAACTCCCAGAGTTCACTCAGACTCAAGTCCATCGAGTCAGTGATGCCACCCAGCCATCTCATCCTCTGTCGTCCCCTTCTCCTCCTGCCCCCAATCCTTCCCAGCATCAAAGTCTTTTCCAATGAGTCAACTCTTCGCATGAGGTGGCCAAAGTATGGGAGTTTCAGCTTTAGCATCATTTCCTCCGAAGAAATCTCAGGGGTGATCTCCTTCAGAATGGACTGGTTGGATCTCCTTGCAGTCCAAGGACTCTCAAGAGTCTTCTACAACACCACAGTTCAAAAGCATCAATTCTTCAGCCCTCAGCTTTCTTCACAGTCCAACTCTCACATCCATACATGAGCACTGGAAAAACCATAGCCTTGACTAGAAGGACCTTTGTTGGCAAAGTAATGTCTCTGCTTTTCAATATGCTATCTAAGTTAGTCATAATTTTTTTTTCCAAAGAATAAGCGTTTTTTAACTTCATGTCTGCAATCACCACCTGCAGTGATTTTGGAGCCCTGAAAAATAAAGTCTGACACTGTTTCCACTGTTTCCCATCTATTTCCCATGAAGTGGTGGGACCAGATGCCATGATCTTCGTTTTCTGAATGTTGAGCTTTAAGCCAACTTTTCCACTCTCCTCTTTCATTTTCATCAAGAGGCTTTTGAGTTCCTCTTCACTTTCTGCCGTAAGAGTGGTGTCATCTGCATATCTGAGGTTAGTGATATTTCTCCTGGCAATCTTGACTCCAGCTTGTGCTTCTTTCAGCCCAGCGTTTCTCATGATGTACTCTGCATAGAAATTAAATAAGCAGGGTGACAATATACAGCCTTGACATACTCCTTTTCCTATTTGGAACCAGTCTGTTGTTCCATGTCCAGTTCTAATTGTTGCTTCCTGACCTGCATATGAGTTTCTCAAGAGGCAGGTCAGGTGGTCTGGTATTCCCATCTCTCTCAGAATTTTCCACAGCTTATGGTGATCCACACAGTCAAGAGAAGACTCTACACATGGACATTACCAGATGGTCAACACCGAAATCAGATTGATTATATTCTTTGCAACCAAAGATGGAGAAGCTCTATACAGTCAACAAAAATAAGACCAGGAGCTGACTGGCTCAGGTCATGAACTCCTTATTTCCAAACTCAGACTGAAATTGAAGAAAGTAGGGAAAACCACTGGACCATTCAGGTATGACATAAATTAAATCCCACTATCCTTAGAATTCTGTAATAGCAGCCCAAACAGAGCAAGACAGAAATTTAGTTAATTATAAAATTTTTATAGTATTTTTCAAGTCATGAGATAAGAAACTTTGTTAATTGTCTATGTTCATTGTTCTATGCTCCATGAAATCAGGGGAATTAATTGTATTTGCATTCTCTGTGCCTAGAAACAATGAAAGTACATTTAGAATGTCATTTACATATTTACTGTGAAGAAGATGGCATGTTTTAATATCTTGTTTTCCAATCTGGGAAAAGATGTGCATTATGAAGAATTGATTGATGACTCAATAAAAATTTGTCATCATCTCTGTAGAGTATACATAAACCTCACTTTTTGTCTTCTTATAGAAAAAGAAGATTCTCTTATTTTCATTTGGTTCACATTTTGTATGAGCTGCTCAGAGAGTGTTTGGTGTCTTTTGCTGACATGTTTTACAGCTTAGTCCTCAAAGCCACAAGTATATACCTGTATCCAAATGTGCATAGGTCTGTATCCAACAATACATAAGTTTGTGTTCCACCACACACTCAGATCTATATCTAACCTCATGTGAATCTGTGTGACCACCTGGGGGGACTCCCTAGTGGCTTAGACAGTAAAGAATTCACTTGCAATGCTGAAGACCTGGTTTCAGTCCCTGAGTCAAGAGGACCCCCTGGAGAAGTGAATGGCAACCCACTCCAATATTCTTGCCTGGAGAATCCCATGGACAGAGGAGCCTGGTGGGCTACAGTCCAGGGGGTTGACAAGAGTCAGACAACTGAGTGACTAACACTTTCACTTTTCACGTACAGATGCACTTGCACAATTTAGTGGAAAGTCTTAGTGAATTTAATTAAGCAAAACTGAACCCTGGACACACTCCATTTCTAAGACGCAGAGATAAATGGGGTTTTGAAATCATAAAAGTCTTCTTTGTCTCTGTTGAAAAAAATGGATTATTTTCTTTTAAGAGCTGATATAAAAGTTTCAGGAGATCCTTTGTCAGGCTGAAAGCATTGCATTAAAAAAATGGCAAGGAAAAAACAGAATTTTTCTCAAAATCCAAAGTCAACTAGTCTGGCTGTACTGATATGAAAAAGTGAGAATGGCTAAACAATTCAATAGTATTTTTCTATTTTGAAGTTAAAAAGAAATTACCAGAGACAAAATTTCCTGGAAAATATCTTGTTACTATCTTTACATATAAATATAAGATTCATGTTAATTTCTGCTAAATGTACACGGTGGGATTTCTTTAAAGCAATCTATAGTGCAGATCCGGAGATGGCAATGGCACCCCATTCCAGTACTCTTGCCTGGAAAATCCCATGGACAGAGGAGCCTGGTAGGCTGCAGTCCATGGGTTCGCTAAGAGTCAGACACGACTGAATGACTTCACTTTCACTCTTCACTTTCATGCATTGGAGAAGGAAATGGCAACCCACTCCAGTGTTCTTGCCTGGAGAATCCCAGGGTCGGGGGAGCCTGGTGGGCTGCCATCTGTGGGGTCACACAGAGTTGGACACTACTGAAGTGACTTAGCAGCTTAGCATAGTGCAGATCATATTGTTCTAAATAAACAGAAGAATCCATGAAAGAAATGAAGAGACAGCTAAATTAAATCTAATTTACCTTCAGACAATATTGCAACCTTTTGGCCTCCATCACATATTGGATAAGGAAAACAAAATCAGGCATTTATAAGTGATTTTAAAACTTTCCTTCTGATTGTGAACACGTTTCCCCCAATGTAAGACTAATATTAAATGGTGGGAATTATGATTCACAATTGTGGACTTTATTTTGGAATAAATTAAATCATTTTGAAACACATCAAATTTAGGTTCCAATTATATTACTATCACTTAAAAATTTGGGCCCTTGGAAAATTATAAGCTATTCTTAGTTATAGCTTCTTCAACTGGAAAAAAGGTAAAGGTGATTACAGTACTTGTTACTATAAATATTAATTGGTATGTATTAAATTATGATAGCATGGTTGGAATAAGTGTTTTGAGTTGTTTAGTGGTAATCAGAACAAGATTTAAAGAGTATAATTTGAGCTGTTTCTGGAGAAGAAATTGCTGGCTTCCAAAAGAAAGTTGA
This sequence comes from Ovis aries, assembly GCF_016772045.2. NCBI lineage: Eukaryota > Metazoa > Chordata > Mammalia > Artiodactyla > Bovidae > Ovis > Ovis aries. The sequence goes on along the minus strand of NW_024599829.1, from coordinate 580,643 downwards.
GAGACTTGGCAGGAAATTACTTCCCTGGGCCAGGAAGGAAATGATCAAAAATATGTTATATACTTTGAAAGTAGAGACAACAGTATTCCATACACGTGTATGCATACTCAATCATTTCAGTCATGTTTGACTCTTTACAACCCTATGGACTATAGCCTGCAAGGCTCTTCTGCTTATAAGATTCTCCAGGCAAGAATACTAAAGTGGGTGGACATACACTCCTCCAGGGGATCTTCCTGACCCAGGGGTTGAACTTGCATCTCCTGTGTTCTGCATTGAAGATGGATTTTTTACTGTTGAGCCAACTGAGGAAACCCAGTATTCCATAGCTATCAGGAAATAATATGATAAAAAAAAAAGGGAGTGAATAACAAGATGTGTTTTATTTCTTTAATTTGTGTGTGTGTGTGTGTGTGTGCAATTACATTGAAGATGGTGCAATTTAACAATATGGGGAACACCTTTTATATTATGGAAAATTTTATTTTTTTGTTATATGTACTAAACTGATATCCAACTATAGATGTCTAAAAGTGGAAGTGTTTTATATGTTAAAGTGAGGGTAGAGATAAAGTCTACAAAATTGAACTGACTTGCTATTCATTGATCAGGAGAAGGAGGAATCTTTTCCTTGACACTCTAAGAAAGAAATTCCAGGTCATTCTGAGACAATACAGGGCAGTGACCTTCTATTCATAGCTTGATTTACTAACAGGTAGTATGTTAGTTTAAGTGGATCTAAAGTGTTACAATTTTATGACATTATAAATGATAGTATTTTCCTGGAATTTCCATCCTATTTTATCCTGTACTTTCATTTTTTCTTTAAAGTTCAGCTAAATCATTGCTTCTTCTGGAAAGCCTTCTCTGATTCTAGTCTGATTAATATATCCCTACTCTGTGATATTTAGCATTATGTGACTATCCTTCTCATGGCACCTATTAGTTGGTCTGGAATTTTCTGATCCTTCATTTTGTGTGATATCAGTGAGGGAAGGGAACTATGACTTTTGCAACTTGGGTATATTTCTATGAACTAATGGGCAAAAATTGATTCTGTCTGCACATTTTTTAATTGAATGGACAAATAGACAACTTATGGTGAATTTAAATGTGTCCTCCTTGTTTTCCAGGTAAACTGCTTCTAATATGTGAGGTCAGCTACTGTCCAGACTAGATGGAACCAAGGAACAATGTAAATTATTTTACCTCCCGGGACTCACACGGAACCCAAAGGAGCAGAAAGTCCTTTTCTGTTATATTCTTGCTCTTCTACGTTTTGATTTTGGTGGACATCCTGTTCATTATTTTGATATGATGATCAGTAGGACACTGAATTCGCTGATGTACTTTTCCCTTACTTTCTTATCAATTATGGATGTAGATTATTCATCTCCTTTTGTGCCAAGATTAATTTCAGACTTGTTATTTGGGGAAAATACCATATCCTTTGAATCATGCATGACCCAGCTGTTCATAGAGCACTTTTTTGGTTTATCAGAGGTCTTCCTTCTGTTAGCAATGGCCTATGACTGCTTTGTGGCCCTCTGTAGGCCTTGCATTACTTGATCATGAGGCAAAGGGTGTGTGTTATGCTTCTGGTGGTGTCCTGTGTTGGAGACATTTCCACTCAATTATTCAAATTAGCACTATTTTTTGGCTCCCATTCTGTTGCCCCAATATCATTGATCACTTTACGTGTGATAGGTACCCCTTATTGAAACTGGTCTGTACTGACACCTGTGTCATTGGCATCTTAGTTGTGGTTCTTTACACAGATATCGGATACCACAAATATTTATCAAACGCTGATTGTTCAGAATGTATTCAAATGTATTTTTCAGAATTAGGGGAGTGTGGATTTGGTACAAGCTCATGGGTAACAGTTTTTATATTTCACTTATCTGCTTTATTTATGGGCTTCTCTAGTGGCTCAGAGGTTAAAGTATCTGCCTGCAAGTTGGGAGACCCGGGTTCAATCCCTGTGTCGGGAAGATCCCCTGGAGAAGGAAATGGTAACCCACTCCAGTATTCTTGCCTGGAGAATCCCCTGGACGGAGGAGCCTGGTAGGTTACAGTCCACAGGGTCACAAAGAGTCGGACACGACTGAGCGACTTCACTTTCACTTTATTTATAAATATTCAAGTTAATTGAATTTGGGTATATATTCAAGTGTTTAAATTGATCTATATTCCTTTTACATGAATTGCTTATTAGAGAATTTTTCATATTTTATTTGATTGCTGATATTTTCCATATTGATTTTATGACTTAATTACATATTATAGAAATTATCCCATTTATCATCTATGTAGAATTATTGAATTTCCAGATTGTGATTTGTTTTTGATGTACTTATTCAGTGCAGAATATTTGGTCACATAGAAATACTTTTACATTTACATAGGTAAATCTTATCAGTATTTCCTTTGGAACTACACCTTGCTTAGAATTTTCCTATTTTGATGATGCTAAAATATTGTTCCTTATTTTCCAACATTTTGTCTTTGTCTTTTTGCTATTTCGTATCTTTTAAAATCATCTATATTTTGTTGTAAGAAGTAAAGTAGACATTGAATGTGTGCTCAGTGGTTCACTGAGCACTTTTCATTTTAGACTTTTTGCAATCTCATGGACTGTACCTAGCCAAGATCCTCTGTCCATGGAATTTTCCAGACAAGAATACTAGAGTGGATTGCCATTTCCTACTCCAGGAGATCTTCCCAGACTAGAGGTCAAACTGAACCTGAATCTTCTGTGTCTCCTGCATTGGCAGGTGGACTCTTTAACACTGAGCCACCTGGGAAGCCCACTGTGTGGGTACTACTTTTTTTTTTTTTGCTTCTTTTGAATCTTTTATTTTATATTGGGGTACAAGAAATTAACAATGTTGTGATAGTTTCAGCTGAATAGCCAAGATACTCAGCCATACATATACATGTATTATATTTTAACTATTTTTTTCTAGATGACCATTTTTGTACATGCATAATTATTTTTCTCCATGCTTTGATATTCTCATTTTATATTCCAAAAGATAGCATGTAGTTGAATCCAATTTAGGCCTCTATTATCATCCATTGATCCCTTTATTCTGGTGCCATGTATCATATGATGTAATTTCATTTAAGATACATTTTGTAACATGATAGGCCTATGACTCCTTCATTATTATTCCTTATCAAAGTGATGTCTACTCATATATTTATATTTTACAATTAAATTTCAATAAGCCAATCTAAGAAAAACTAAATTTAGTTAGTATTGTCCATGAGATTTGCTTTAAAAAATTTATATCTTTTCTTGGAGAACTGAGAATTCTTATCCACAAACTGGATATGTCTTTCTACTTGTTTTCTATTATGTTCATACAGATCTAGTATGTTTCCTTGTGAATTTAGGTTTTCTTGCTGATATTATAAATAGCAGCTTTAATGATATTTTTGGAGTGTCTATTATTTCAATCAGGAACTTTTTTGTTTTCCATTTTTACAGGGTATTATTATATAATTTTCACAATGCATTGTTTGTCCTTTGAATTTACTTTCTGCAATTTTTTTACCAAATGCATTCAGCTCTGTAGTGACTGTCACAATCAACAGTCACAATTTGGGGATACACACTTTCAAAGTTTTCTGTGGAACAGACTGAAGGTAATAGGGCTTAATCACACACTGCACACTGAGACTGTAACTGTTCTGTGGAAAGATGGCACACATACAGTTTATGTTTTCTAAAAGTCCTAGTTTATGTCTAACTTTATTAGTCTTCACAGTCCTGTGTGCTGTCACTTCTATTTTACAAATTTTAGACAAAAACAGACTCAGGTAACTTGTCCAAGGTGCTCCTAGTGTAACCAGGATTTAAATGTTCAGCCCACTTGATTTTAACCACTCTGTATACTGCCTCAAATCAGACATGAGTCAGCCCTAGCACTGAAGAGTGTGTGTGTGGACATTTCTGCATACTCAACCTGACCTCACCCCCAACCTTCCTCTTGCTCTGAAGGGTCCTCTTTCCTTCTCCCTGCATTTTCAGATCTTCAAGGAAAATCTTTCTATCCTTTTCCTGAGTTCTAATCCTTATTCCTCTATCCTACTCCCTGCCTCAAAATGCTCTATTCTCCCTATTTTCAAAGTATATGAAGTCCTCACTGTGGCAACTTTTCTCTAACTTGTCATCATGCCTTGATTCAGGCAGACCACTCTCTTTAAACACAGACAGATTCTTCAACTTGCATCAGCTCAGACTGTTTCCAAACACTGCAGCTGCACCCCCTCATTCCCACAGGTCCTCTTCCCAAGTCCATACAGCATCTAGGTACGTGACAAATCCCTGTTCCATTTAATACAATATGGCTTTCTTGTTCTTCCCCATTTGGGCTGAAACATACCAACTCCATTCTTTAGCCTAAACAACCAGTACTATATTAAACCCGGAACACAGGCCCCATTAACTTTCACATTCAGGGTGATTGCAAGATATATTTAACACTACAGTTTTACATAGAATGCTAAGAGCACTTTTCATATGTTACAGAACTTGAAACATATGGACTTTCTATTAATATTCATACCATAGCAAAGCCAAATCTAATTTCTAAATAGATGCATCACAATGTGTTTATAGAGTTTAAAGGCTTAATGGCAATAAGGAGGGGAGGAAGAAGTGAAAGTTTATTTCACACAATTGACTGGGAAGAGTAAGTACAATTTAATGGGGCCTCATGCACCCTGAAGGAGGTGGTGCACGATGTGCAGGGGTGATCGCTATGTCCAGGTAGTCTCCTATCTGGAAATTCTGCGACTGTAGGGTCATGGAGTCATCAGTCCCCTTTCTCCCAGACACGGTGCTGCCCATTTTCTTTACTCAATAGCCAGGACTTTTAAGATCTGTAAAGACAACTGCAAAATTGAAGGGTGTGCCTTTTTATCTGGCTTCTGGGAAGACGTCTTTTACCAAACTAGTCAATTATTTAAAGGTTGCATCCATCCAAGTGTAGATCTGCAGCTCGCAGAAGGCACGTTTCTGCAGGAGAACTCGTCCATGTGGTGGTGGCGGCTGTTGTCCTTGGTGAAGCTGCACAGGAGCAGCGGGCAGGTCCGGACTGGTGGCTTCTCTGGCTCTGTCTTAATTCCCTCCCGGGTAACCCGCAACTCCACCACCATCCTCCTTCTCCAGCCGCGAGACACTCACTCTGGCCTCCGACCCCAGCAGTGAGCACAAGAACCCACAGTCTTTATTCTTGACAATGGGAATTTGTTCTTAATTTTTCTTAGTCTGTTTTGCTAGGATGTAATCAATTTTATTAAATTTTCAAATAACTAACTCTTGGTCTTATGTATTTTCTCAGTTTTTCAATTACTTTTACTTCTGTGACTTCTGTTTTCTATTTATTATTTCCATTCTACAAGGGTCTCTGGATTTATTTTGCTTATTTTCTTCTAGTTTCTTAAGATGATAGTTTCCCCAGAGGACAGGGATCTGTAAGTCATGTTCTACATGGTGATTATCTTCGTGGCATCTCTGGAAGTAAAGAGGCAACTCTCAAAATTATGAGGAAGGTAAAAAAGATTTAATTAGAGAAGAATCAACATTTGAGATGAACCAGCTGAATGCAGTTATATGTAGCACTCAATATGCCAAAAAATTTGTAAAACTCAGCAGTGGCCACGGGACTGGAAACGGTCTGTTTTCATTCCAATCCCAAAGAAAGGCAATGTCAAAGAATGCTCAAATTACCGCACAATTGCACTCATCTCACACGCTGGTAAAGTAATGCTCAAAATTCTCCACCCAGACTTCAGCAATACGTGAACCGTGAGCTTCCTGATGTACCAGCTGGTTTTAGAAAAGGCAGAGGAACCAGAGATCAAATTGCCAACATCCGCTAGATCATGGAAAGAGCAAGAGAGTTCCAGCAAAACATCTATTTCTGCTTTATTGACTATGCCAAAGCCTTTGACTGTGTGGATCACAATAAACTGTGGAAAAGTCTGAAAGAGATGGCAATATCAGACCACTTGACCTGCCTCTTGAGAAATCTATGTGCAGGTCAAGAAGCAACAGTTTGAACTGGACATGGAACAAAAGACTGGTTCCAAATAGGAAAAGGAGTACATCAAGGCTGTATATTGTCACCCTGCTTATTTAACTTCTATGCAGAGGATATCATGAGAAATGCTGGACTGGAAGAAACACAAGCTGGAATCAAGATTGCCAGGAGAAATATCAATAACCTCAGATATGCAGATGACACCACCCTTATGGCAGAAAGTGAAGAGGAATTAAAAGGCCTCTTGATGAAAGTGAAATTGGAGAGTGAAAAAGTTGGCTTAAAGCTCAACATTCAGAAAAAGATCATGACATCTGGTCCCATCACTTCATGGGAAATAGATGGGGAAACAGTGGAAACAGTGTCAGACTTTATTTTTGGGGGCTCCAAAATCACTGCAGATGGTGACTGCAGCCATGAAATTAAAAGACACTTACTCCTTGAAAGAAAAGTTATGACCAACCTAGGTAGCACATTCAAAAGCCGAGACATTACTTTGCCAACTAAAGTTCGTCTAGTCAAGGCTATGGCTTTTCCAGTGGTCATGTATAGATGCAAGAGTTGGACTGTGAAGAAAGCTGAGCACTGAAGAATTGATGCATTTGAACTGTGGTGTTGGAGAAGACTCTTGAGAGTCCCTTGGACTGAAAGGAGATCCAATCAGTCCACTCAGATCAGCCCTGGGATTTCTTTGGAAGGAATGATGCTAAAGCTGAAACTCCAGTACTTTGGCCACCACATGCGAAGAGTTGACTCATTGGAAAAGACTTTGATGCTGGGAGGGATTGGGGTCAGGAGGAGAAGGGACGACCGAGGATGAGATGGCTGGATGGCATCACTGACTCGATGGACATGAATCTGAGTGAACTCCGGGAGTTGGTGATGGACAGGGAGGCCTGGCGTGCTGCAATTCATGGGGTCGCAAAGAGTTGGATATGACTGAGCAACTGAACTGAACTGAACTGAACTTTCTTTTCTACATTTTGACAGTCGTGGGCAACCTTCTCATTATTGTGACTATAACTGTCAGTAATACCCTGAACTCACCGCTGTATCTTTTTCTTGCCAGCTTATCATTTATGGATGCTGCTTATTCCTCTTGTATATCCCTCAGACTGATTTCAGACTTACTCTTTGGGGAAAATATCATAACCTTTGAATCTTGCATGACTCAGATGTTTATAGATAGTTTCTGCTGGTCATGAACTATGACTGCTATGTGGCTATCTGCAAGCCCTTGCATTATTTGGTGATCATGAGGCAGAGGATGTGTGTTGTGATGCTGGTGGTGTCCTGGGTTGGAGGTTTTCTGCATTCAGTAATTCAACTTAGTACTGTTTATGAGCTCCCATTCTGTGGCCCCAATGTCATTGATCACTTTACACGTGACATGTACCCCTTATGGAAACTTGTTTGTACTGACACCTATGTCATTGGCATCATAGTGCGGGCCAATGGAGGTCTGATCTGCTTTATCATCTTTCTGCTCTTACTTGTCCTCTATGGAGTCATCCTGTGCTCTGAAGAACCTGAGTCAAGAAGGGAGGCAGAAAGCCCTCCAGACCTGTGGTTCTCACATCACTGTGGTTGTCTGCTTTGTTCCCTATATTTTCATATATTTAAGACCAGTGACAACCTTCCTAATTGACAAATCATTGAGTGTGTTTTATACAGTCATAACCCCCATGCTGAACCCATGGATCTACAGTCTAAGAAATTCTGAGATGACTAATGCTATGAAGAATCTCTGGAGAAAAATAGCAGATCAAATCAAATTAGTTCATTACCCATAATGAATTCAGTAACTTAGCAAGAGGGCCAATCCTTTAGAAAGTAAAAGTCTTCATAAATCTGATTAAATTTTTCCTCTTATCTCAAGGAATTAAGTTAATTATAAATAAGGGATGAACTACACATTCATGCTTTCATTGACAATTTCTTTGCTCATATGTAAACTGTATAACATCTTGTGTACCACTGGGTCTAAATAGGTGGGACATTTAAAATAGGAAGGTGTTTCCATTTACAATAGAGAGCAATGAAAATTATGTAGTAAATCAGTTAATCAAAGTTTTATGCAATTACGCAATTTTTAAACTTACATCCAATTTTGCTTTTATTGCTTTCTCATTGTTAGTTTTATTTCACATCAGAATTTTGTATATTATCTAATTGTACTTGGTAAAAATTTAATTCTGTCTAGATCATCATCTATTCAATGTAATTTGCTTTATACATATAAATAAATATGATAATTTAATTTTTAAATAATTTAAATATGATGAATTTTTTTGCTTTTTATTTTTTATTTATTTTTTCTTTTTCTTTTTTCTTTTTTATTTATTTATTTTTTTAAATTTAAATTTTATTTTTTTACTTTACAATACTATATTGGTTTTGCCATACATAGACATGAATCCATCACAGGTGTACATGAGTTTCCAACCCTGAATCCCCTCCCACCACCCTCCCCATATCATCTCTCTGGGTCATCCCAGTGCACCAGCCCGAAGCATCCTGTATCCTGTATCGAACCTAGACTAGCGATTTGTTTCTTACATGATAGTATACATGTTTCAATGCCATGCTCCCAAATCATTCCATCCTCTCCCTCTCCCACAGAGTCCAAAAGTGTGTTCTTTACATCTGTGTCTCTTTTGCTGTCTCACATACAGGGTTATCATTACCATCTTTCTAAATTCCATATATATGTGTTAGTATACTGTATTGCTATTTTTCTTTCTGGCTTACTTTATATAATCGGCTCCAGTTTAATCCATCTCATGAGAACTGATTCAAATGTTTTCTTTTTAATGGCTGAGTAATACTCCATTGTGTATATGTACCACAGCTTTCTTATCCACTCATCTGCTGATGGACATCTAGGTTGCTTCCATGTCCTGGCTATTATGAACAGTGCTGCAATGAACATTGGGGTACATGTGTCTCTTTCAATTCTGGTTTCCTCAGTGTGTATGCCCAGAAGTAGGATTGCTGGGTCATAAGGCAGTTCTATTTGTAGTTTTTTAAGGAATCTCCACACTGTTCTTCATACTGGCTGTACTAGTTTGCATTCCCACCAACAGTGTAAGAGGGTTCCCTTTTCTCCACACCCTCTCCAGCATTTATTGCTTGCAGATTTTGGATTGCAGCCATTCTGACTGGTGTGAAATGGTATCTCATTGTGGTCTTGATTTGCATTTCTCTGATAATGAGTGATATTGAACATCTTTTCATGTGTTTGTTAGCCATCCGTATGTCTTCTTTGGAGAAATGTCTGTTTAGTTCTTTGGCCCATTGTTTGATTGGGTCGTTTATTTTTCTGGAATTGAGCTGCACAAGTTGCTTGTATATTTTTGAGATTAGTTGTTTGTCAGTTGCTTCATTTGCTATTATTTTCTCCCATACAGAAGGCTGTCCTTTCACCTTGCTTACAGTTTCCTTTGTTGTGCAGAAGCTTTTAATTTTAATTAGATCCCATGTGTTTATTTTTGCTTTTATTTCCAGTATTCTGGGAGGTGGATCATAGATGATCCTGCTGTGATTTATGTCGGAGAGTGTTTTGCCTATGTTTTCCTCTAGGAGTTTTATAGTTTCTGGTCTTACATTTAAATCTTTAATCCATTTTGAGTTTATTTTTGTGTGCGGTGTTAGAAAGTGATCTAGTTTCATTCTTTTACAAGCGGTTGACCAGTTTTCCCAGCACCACTTGTTAAACAGCTGAGTATTTTAAGAAGTATTAAAAATAGAAGCCAAGCAAACTGTAATAATATATAATACACCTCTTGCCAACTCCACACCCTATACCTCTCAGTTCCCCTAGATTCAGTCACTGTACACTGTTTCTGAGATTCTTCAAATAATAATTTTGCAAATACAGGCATATTTTCATATATGAATGTGTTGACTTAGCTCTGTATAAATTTTGTATTTGTCTTCTCAGCCTCTCGAAGATATACAATATAGACATGCCAGTCTATATAGATCTAAGTCATTCTAGTTTCACCATCCTGCTTAACTTCTTTATACTGTATCATGTCTGACATTTTTGACCCTCTGGACTCTACAGTCCATGGAATTCTCCAAGCCAGAATACTGGAGTGGGTAGACATTCCTTTCTCCAAGGGATCTTCCCAACCTAGGGATTGAACCCAGGTCTCCCACATTGCAGATACATTCTTTACCAGCTGAGACACAAGGGAAGCCCAACTTCTTCATAAAGACACACTCAAATCTAGGTATTAAGTCCTCTTCAGGTTTTTCAATAGAGGCCTTTTAGTATTCTGTAAGTATGAATCTTACAAGTCGACTTGTTGACTTAACTGGTATATATGTCTGCAAAGTTTATGTTCATGTGTGCAGGCTGTTGGCTCAGTCATGTCTGACTCTCTGATGCTATAAGGGCTGTAGTCCTCCACCAGGCTCCTCTATGCATGGGCCTGGAGGAGCAAGACAAGCAAGAACACAGGAATGGGTGGCCACACACTTCCCCAGGGGATCTTCCTGACCCAGGGGTGGAACCCGTGGCTCTTATGCCTCCAGCATTGGCAGGTAGGTTCTTTACCACTCGCACCATCATTTATGTTGGTAGTTATTGCTAAAATGCTATCCATGAATTTTATCACACTCACTACTTCTCTAATTCTGAAAAATCGTTTGACCACATTCTTACAAAACATGGCTTGGAAAACATTTGTGGTATTTGAAAATCAGATAAAAAATTGTGTTCCATTTGCATACTTTAATTATAAAAATATATGTAACTGAATTTGGACATCTAGTCACGTGTTTAAAGTGGTTTGTATTCATTTTCATGTACTGCTTATGAATGAATATCACATTTTATTTCCATTCCTGATATTTTCCAAATTGATCTTAATGATTTAATTATATCCTAAGGAAATTAGCAACAACAGACTGGTTCCAAATCATGAAAGGAGTACATCAAGGGTGTATATTGTCACTCTGCTTATTTAAATTATATGAAGAGAAAATCATGCAAAATGCCAGGCTGGGTGAAGTGCAAGCTGAAAACAAGATTGCCAGGAGAAATATCAATAACCTCAGATACATAGATGACACCACCCTTATGGCAGAAAGTGAAGAAAAACAAAAGAACCTCTTGATGAAAGTGAAAGAGGAGAATGAAAAAGTTGGCTTAAAAGTCAACATTCAAAAATCTAAGATCATGGCATCCGGTCCCATCACTTCGTGGTAAATAAATGAGGAAACGGTGGAAACAGTGAGATACTTTATTTTCTAGGGCTCCAAAATCACTGCAGATGGTGATCACAGACATGAAATTAAAAGATGCTTGCACCTTGGAAGGAAAGCTATGACCAACCTAGACAGCATATTAAAAAGGAGAGACCATTACTTTGCCAACAAAGGTCCTTCTAGTCAAAACTATGGTTTTTCCATTAGTCATGTATGGATGTGAGAGATGGACTATAAAGAAAGCTGAGTGCCAAAGAATTGATGCTTTTGAACTGTGGTGTTTAAGAAGGTTCTTGAGAGTCCCTTGGACTGCAAGGAGATCCAACCAGTCCATTCTAAAGGAAATCAGTCCTGAATATTCATTAGAAGGACTGATGCTAAAGCTGAAACTCCAATACTTTGGCCATCTGATGTGAATAACTCATCATCTGAAAAGACCTTGACAGTGGGAAAGATTGAAGACAGAAGGAGAAGGGGATGATGGAGGATAAGATGGTTGGATGGCATCACAGCCTCAAAGGACATGAGTTTGAGCAAGCTCCAAGAGTTGGTGATGGAGCTTGGGAGATGGGAGGCCTGGTGTGCTGCAATCAATGGGGTCGCAAAGAGTCAGATACAACTGAGTGACTGCATTGATCTGAACTGATGGAAATTATCCCATTCACTATGTAAGTGGAATTGTCAATATTAGTATTTCAGTTTTTGATTTGTTTTTGATGTATTTATGTTGTGCAGAATGTTTGTGGCCATGTAGAAATATTTTTACATTTGTCTAATTAAATCTAATTAAAAACCCATAACTTCGACTAAACAGACCTTTGTTGGCAAAGTAATGACTCTGCTTGGTTTGTCATAGTTTTTCTCCCAAGGAGGAAGTGTCATAATTTCATGGCTGCAGTCACCATTAGCAGTGATATTTGAGCCCAAGAAAATTAATCTGTCACTGTTTCCATTGTTCCCCCATTTTGAATGTTAAGTTTTAAGCCAGTTATTCCACTCTCTTCTTTCATTTTCATCAAAAGGCTCTTTAGTTCTTCTTCTTTTTCTGCTGTAAGTGTGGTTTCATCTGCGTATCTGAGGTTATTTATATTTCTCCTGGCAACCTTGATTCCAGCTTGTGTTTCACCCAGTCCAGCATTTCACATGAAATACCCTGCATACAAGTAAGGTGACAATATACAGACTTGACGTACTCCTTTCCCAATTTGGAACCAGCCTATCGTTCCATGTCCAGTTCTAACTGTTGCTTCCTGGCCTGCATATGGATTTCTCAGGATAAGGTGGGCTGGTATTCCAACCTCTTTAAGAAGTTTCCACAGGTTTTTTGTTGTTGTTGTTGTTGTTGTTGTTGTTGTTGCTGTTCATATAATTGTCAGTTTGCAAATCTTTCACCTTCTTGGTTAAATTTATTTTTTAATATAAATTTATTTATTTTAATTGGAGCCTAGTTACTTTACAATATTGTACTGGTTTTGTCATACATCAACATGAATTTGCCATGGGTGCACACGTGTTCACTATCCTGAACCCCCCTCCCACCTTCCTCCTCATACCATCCCTCTTGGTCATCCCAGTGCACCAGCCCCGAGCATCCTGTACCATGCACAGAACCTAGACTGGCAATTCATTTCACATATGATATTATACATGTTTCAATGTCATTCTCCCAAATCATCCCACCTCGCCCTCTCCCACAGAGTCCAAAAGATTATTCTAGACATCTGTGTCTCTTTTGCTGTCTCACATATAAGGTTATCGTTACCATCTTTCTAAATTCCATATATATGTGTTAGTGTACTGTATTGGTGTTTTTCTTTCTGGCTTACTTCACTCTGTATAATAGGCTCCAGTTTCATTCACCTCATTAGAACTGATTCAAATGTATTCTTTTTAATGGCTGAATAATACTATTGTGTATATGTACCACAGCTTTCTTATCCATTTGTCTGATGATGGACATCTCAATTGCTTCTGCACAACAAAGGAAACTATAAGCAAGGTGAAAAGACATCCTTCAGAATGGGAGAAAATAATAGCAAAGGAAGCAGCTGACAAAGAATTACCAAAAAATATACAAGAAACTCCTGCAGCTCAATTCCAAAAAAATAAACGACCCAATCAAACAATGGGCCAAAGAACTTAAACAGACATTTCTTCAAAGATGGCTAACAAACACATGAAAAGATGCTCAATATCAGTCATTATCAGAGAAATGCACATCAAAACCACAATGAGGTACCATTTCACGCCAGTCAGAATGACTGCTATCCAAAAGTCTACAAGCAATAAATGCTGGAGAGGATGTGGAGAAAACGGAACCTTCTTTCACTGTTGGTGGGAATGCAAACTAGTTCAGCCACTATGGAGAACCGTGTGGCTACTCTTTAAAAAACTGGAAATAGAATGGCCATATGACCCAGCAATCCCACTGCTGGTCATACACACTGAGGAAATCAGAATTGAAAGAGACACTTGTACCCCAATGTTCATCGCAGTACTGTTTATAATAAATTTATTCTTATCTATTTTATTCTTACTATTGCTAGTAGAAATAAGATTAATATCTTAATTTCTTTTTTGGGTAGTTCATTATTCATACATGTAAATGCAACTAAATTTTCTATATTGATTTTGTATCCTGCAGCCTTGTTTGTATATTTTTTAATTAGTTTTAACAGTTTTGGTGAATTTCCTGCATTTTCTATTATAAAATTTTGTCGACCATAAAACCCTTTAATTTGACTTCTTCTTGGTACCATGCATCAGATATTTATGCATATTATTTTATCTATGAATAGCTCACTCATTTATTAGTAAATAGTATTCCATTTCAAGCATGCATCCCACTTTGGTTTTCCCTTTCTCAATTAAGAGTTATTTTGGTTATTTTCAGCTATTTGAAACCATGACTAGAATTCTTATAAATATTCTTGTATAGTCACTGAATAATAAGGAAACAGTGAAGAAAAATAGGACAATTATTTTCAAGTCACTATATGTCAGGGGAAGCTGACAGTGATCACTGAGAGATGGTAAACGAACAATTTGATTTCTGTCTAGGAGTTTTCTGGTTGACTATTTTTTAAAGAATTTCCATGTTGCGAAACAGAGAGCTGTACCACCAAAAATCCTGGTCCAGTCTCTGAGTTGAGGAGATGAAGTTGAGTGTCTTCATCTAAAACAGAATTCTGAGAGTAGAATACTGAAGATTATAAACCTATTCTTCTGAAAACATCAATACTTTGGCCACCTGATATGAAGAATCCACTCATTGGAAAAGACCCTGATGCTGGGAAAAATAGAAGGTAAGAGATAGTAACGATAAAGAATGAGATGGTTGGATGGCATAACTGACTTGGACATCAGTTTGAACAAGCTCTGGGAGTTGGTGATTTACAGGGAAACCTACAGTACTGCAGTCCATGGGGTTGCAAAGAGTCAGACACAACTGAGCAACTGAACTCATGGAGAGAGAGAGAGAGAGCAAAAGAGAGATAAGGGAGGCAGAGAGAGAGACTGACAAAGAGAATGACTGAGAACTAAATTGTAACCTGGGGTTTAATTTATAAACAATCAGAAACTTATTTTTATTATATGCTTCTTGTTTAATGGTAACATATAATGTATTGTATATATGCATAGACTTGTCTTTTGAACTGTATTGCAATTAGGACACAGAATAGTATATTCTCTACCTTGGGGAAGGCTCATGAGCACTTTGAGATGAAAGGGATAATAGTCCCCCAAATTTCTATTTCCCCAATTCCATATTAACATAGACTCCCTCAACTTGCCTATCTGAAGCTATGTTGACAAACTTTGTGAAAAAAAATCTATCTACATTTAAAACAAGTTTTAAATGACTTCTTCTGATATTGTCATCCATTATCTTCTGCATTTCAAGTTGGATATGATTTTCAAAGACAAAGCTTAAACTTGAATAGTTTTGCCTATTTTTAGGTCATTTTTTTAAAAAGAAAGTTTACATATTTTTGCAGAGATGGACAGTTCTCTCTTGGTGAAATGACATCAAGCTGTTTTTTATAGCTTTTCCCCAAGAGGACAGGGCTCTTTAAGTCCTGTTCTACATGCTGATTATACTGGTGGCATCTCTGGAGGTAAAGAGTGCACCATCAAAATCATGTTTAAGGTCCCAATGAATTTAATTAGACAAGACTTATCCTTGGAGATGCACCAATTGAATAACTCAATAATATGTGCCCTATTTCAAAATAGATAAGGTATTTATGGGCCTTTTTCCTCACCTCACATGACAGACTTTTGAGAATTTAAATAGTGGGCTCAAATCATAACAATGTATGTATTATGAAATTATTCTCCATTCTTCAGAAAACCCAAAGTTCAACAATGAAGAGTATTTTAAAATTAATTAAGAATTGATATGCTATTCAGATTATTTCACTATTTCACTTTGATTGGTATAAAATATTGTACAGAAAATTTTTTATTTAAACAATTTGTAAATAATTTCCAGTTTTATCTCTAATAAAAATGTTGATTTCATATATGTTGGTGTTTGAGACAATTCTGCCAACAGCAAATATTTTAGGTCTCTATTCAACAATCAAGTTCTTTAGGTAACAGGACATTCACAATCATTTTGAAAAGCCAAGCAACTTGAAAGATAATGCTTTTCTGAATGACTGAGATGAGTTGATTTCTTGCTAACATGGAAAGAGTTGACCACATGAAAACAGTACAAAGCAGAGTGATGATGCATGCATGTGGCTCTTTGTGTTCACAGAGCTGGCATCCGTTATGACAAAAAGGAGAAAATATCAGAGCCCAGAACAGGGATCGAATGGCTGTCTTCTTATGCAGGTAACCCAATAACTGTGTTTCTATACAAGGTTCTGCTCTAGGTTTTCTATTTTCAAGAATATATTGGTGTTGTGACAATTTAGACTAGTAAGAGTTTTATTTGGTGATTTTCATAATCAGCCATGTTAGAAACCTAGTTTAGTTGTGATTACTAAAATATGTGACAGTTGATTCTGTTTTGTAATGTTCTTTTTAGATATTTTCACCTTCTAATGCTCTGGACTAAACTTCTTCCTCTAACATGAAGTTTCCTTAGAAATTAAATTCAAGTGTAATTATTTGGGGATATCTTCATGAGGAGATATCTGTAAACCTGATGATGGTTCAATTACTATATTCTACATTGTTTGTTAAACTGTAGCATCTGTAGACCTTGATTCAGTGGCATTTCAAAACTCAAGATGATACTGTAGCCAGTAAGACATTACTTCAATTCCTACTTTTCTCTTCACAAGTAAGTTTCAGAATTCCTTTATGTGTGTTGGCCGCTTAGATGCATTATTCCTTTAAATATATGTTTACATTTTAATTTACACTTTTACTTGCAAACTGCTTAGATATAATTATGTTTTATGTATTAAATCTATGTTTATTCCATACAATGTGAATCTTTTTCCTGTTTATTTTGTCAATTGGTGCTATTGTATCTTTTCCTAAGTCCTTAAAAGAAATCTGAAATTCTCAAATGTATCTATCTGAAATTCCAATGATTGGCTAAGATTCTTCCTCTGCTAGAATTGAGGAAATCACCTCCCTAATAAATAGAAAGCGAATTTTTTTAAAAATTGCTTTACTTTTTTATTAAAGCTTTAATCAACATTTATTTGTATATAACATATTAATTAAATATACAATTTAATCAACTTCTAAATGGAAGGAGACTGTAGCAACTCATTTACTTAATAATGTGTTCTTTTCTCACATATGTATTTTAATTACTTGCTGCTCTTTAAGACTTTTGAGGTTCAGGGCAATATATCACTCAGCATTCTATTACAATATCTGGAAGTATTGGATCATAATAAACTATAATTCTCATTGATTAAATATATTAGTAAAGTGTCTTAAGACTTCAGGATTCACTAATAACAATTATATTTACAGGTAATTTTGACCTGAACTCTGAAATAATACAGGCAGAAGCACCTATGGAACAAAGGAACAATGTAACTGAATTTGTCCTTTTGGGGCTCACTCAAAGCATCCAGGGCAGGAAAATATTATTTGTCATGTTCTTGTTCATTTATATCGTGACCATGGTGGGCAACCTACTTATTGTCCTGACTGTGGTGGTCAGTCCAATCCTGGATACCCCTATGTACTTCTTTCTTGGCTGCTTATCATTTATGGATGCTATTTATTCTACTACAGTCACACCAAATATGATTATAGACTTACTGTATGGAAGGAAAACCATTTCCTTCCAGGCTTGCATGACCCAGCTTTTTATTTGGCACTTTTTTGGTGGTGCTGATATATTCCTCCTGGTGGTCATGGCCTATGACCGCTATGTGGCCATCTGCAAACCTTTGCATTATTTGACCATCATGAATAAGCGAGTGTGTGTTCTGTTGCTGCTGTTGACCTGGACTGGTGGGTTTTTACATGGTGTATTTCATCCTCTCTTTGTCTACAATCTTCCCTTCTGTGGCCCCAATGTCATTGACCACTTTATGTGTGACATGTACCCCTTGTTAAAACTTGCTTGCACTGATACCCAGGTTACTGCCATTATAGTACTTACCAATGATGGGGCAATATGTGTGATCATCTTTTCTCTCTTACTCATCTCCTATGGGGTCATTCTGCGCTCCCTGAAGAATCGTGGTCAGGTAGGGAGGCGCAAAGCCTTGTCCACCTGTGGCTCCCAAATTACTGTGGTGGTCCTCTTCTTTGTGCCCTGTATTTTTATGTATATCAGACCTCCTTCTACCTTGTCCGTTGATAAATCCTTGACTCTGTTTTACAGCATTATCACCCCTATGTTGAACCCACTCATCTATACTCTGAGAAATGGCGAGATGAAAAATGCCATGAAAAAGCTCTGGACAACAAAAAGAAAGTGAGGCAGCAGGAAAATGTATCACCTATTTTCAATAAATAATTGCTTTTAACAGGGAAGTCTTGTGTGATTATTTAGGTGGCTCAGACGGTAAAGTGTCTGCCTACAGTGCGGGAGACCTGGGTTCAATCCATGGGTAGGGAAGATCTCCTGGAAAAGGGAATGGCAACCCATTCTAGTATTCTTTCCCCCACTCAAAAAAAGGGGGCTCAAAGAAATATTAAATTACTACTCAGGGTTAATACCTTGGCCATGATGGAATCATTTATTATGTGAACACTTCCAATGATCAAAATACACTTTTAAGTATTTTCATAATTTCCTAGTTCAAAGTGTATATTTTGTTTCAAATACACTTTTAAGATTGTCACATTTTCTTATGAAAATATGTACAGTTTAGAGGTGTAAAGTATCTCTATAAGACTATAAATGTATGTGCTATATATGAATTAAGGTATAGTTTATACTGTAAATTTATTTTAGTTGGTGTAAAGTTTTCTCAAGTTTCTCTCAAATAATATAATTTTTTATTATGATTCATTATATTTTTCAGAAAAATAATAGTAATATGACATAGAAATTTTGTTCATTCCTCTGTACACAAAGACAGCCTATATTAATTTTGAAGTATCTATCTTAGTTTTATAATTACAATATACCTTGCATATATTATTTTTTGATATTGCTTAGCATGTTAACACTGAAGTAGAATGGTGATTCAGAGCTATAAGTATTAAATGTAAGGAAGCCAAATTTATAAAAATAAATCAAGAAAATATTAATGCAGAAATATAACCAAATCTTAATCATACTCTGAATTGCATAATCCTATATCCTCAAAAAGACCAGGTATAAGTTACATTTTCATAAGAGTAATTCATTAAATGCAAATTAAAACCACAGTGAGGTACCATCTCATGCCAGTCAGGATGGCTGTTATCAAAAAGTCTGTAAACAATAAATGCTGGAAAGGGTGTGGAGAAAAAGGAACCTTTTACACTGTTGGTGAGAATGCAAACTAGTACAACCACTATGGAGAACAGTTAAGATTCCTTAACAGATTGGAAATAGTACTGCCATATGACCCAGCAATCTCACTGCTGGGCATACACACTGAGGAAAGCAGAACTGAAAGAGACACGTGTACCCCAATGTTCATTGCAGCACTATTTACAATTGCTAGGACATGGAAGCAACCTAGATGTCCATTGGCAGATGAATGGACAAGCACTGAGATGACCCAGAGGGATGGTATGGCGAAGGAGGAGGGAGGGGGGTTCAGGATGCGGAACACGTGTATATCTGTGGTGGATTCATGTTGATATATGGCAAAACCAATACAATATTGTAAAGTAATTAACCTCCAATTAAAATAAATAAATTTAAAAAAAAAGAAAGCTGTGGTACATATATACTATGGAACATTACTCAGCCATTAAAAAGAATGCGTTTGAATCAGTTCTAATGAGGTGGATGAAACTGGAGCCTATTATACAGAACGAAGTAAGTCAGAAAGAAAACCACCAATACAGTCTATTAACGCATATATATATATATGGAATTTAGAAAGATGGTAATGATGACCCTATATGCAAGATAGCAAAAGAGACACAGATGTAAATAACAGACTGTTGGACTCTGTGAGAGAAGGTGAGGGTGGGATGATTTTAGAGAATAGCATTGAAACATGTATATTACCATATGTGAAATAGATTGCCAGTCCAGGTTTGATGCATGAGACAGGGTGCTCAGAGCTGGTGCACTGGGATAACCCTGAGGGATGGGATGGGGAGGGAAGTGGGCAGGCGGTTCAGGATGGGGAACACATGTCCACCCATTGCTGATTCATGTGAATGTATGGCAAAAACCACCACAATAGTGTAAAGTAATTAGCCTCCAATTAAAATAGATAAATAAATAAAAAGGAAAAAAGTGATTTATTAATTTTTCAGATAGTTTAAGATATCTGGTGATAACTGCTGTTTTTCAGTATTCCCATCATCATTTTTTTCTTGTCATTTTCCATAGCCCTCTAGAGATACCCAAGTTGAATCTTTCATATTTAAATTTAGCATAATCCATGAGCTTCAGACATGAAGTACGCAACTCAATACTAGATATTTTGGTGATACATTTTTAAATAAAGATGCTTACAATATATGTCATTCTTATCTCCCTTATTATTAAAATACAGGTTACTAGGATATAAAAAGGCCAGAATATATTGATTTATTTCACAGAGACATTATTCATAAAATCCTCTTTCTCTCTGAATCAGGCTTGAAATAAATATTTGCTTTTTTGTTGTTTTGTTTCTAAGTCATTCCCAATTCTTTTGCAACCCCATGAGCTGTAGCCTGACAGTTTCCTTTATCCATGGGATTTCCCAGGCAAAAATACTGGAGTTGGTTGCCCTTTACTTCTGCAAGGGATCTTTTCAACCCAGGGATTGAACCCCTGTCTCCTGTATTGATAGTTGGGTTCTTTACCACTGAGCCACCAGGGAAGCCCAAATATTAATAAATACTACTTGCTTCAAAATGATCTGAAGTGTGTGGTCAAAGAAACATTCTGCCTTTCTTACTTTGTCTGGCCTTATGAGGAGCTAAGGTTATGTGGTTATGTGTGATTTTCACTAGTAAATCCTGGAGAAAAAAGTGGTAACTCACTCCAGTGTTCTTGCCTGGAAAATCCCATGGTCAGAGGAGCCTGGGGGGTACAATCCATGGGTTGGCAAAACATTGGACAAGACTTAGCATGCACATGCCCACACACTATTAAATCACACTTTATGAGAAACCTCATATCCTGATTTTTATGTGTTACATGGAGATATTTTACATTATCTCAAAGTATTCTCAAACATAATATAATAGTATTCACCAAATCATAACAAGCTTTTGGATTTACCAAAATTTATTTGTTATTCCTCCACCTTTCGATGTTGCTATAGATTGCAAATGTGTGCCCTTTTCCGATATCATAAGTTAATTTCTGTACAATAAATTCTATACAATATAGTAGTATTTGAAGTTGGGCCCTTTCAGAAATGACTAGAGTCATGAAGGTGGAGTCCTCATGAATGGGATTAATACACTCATAAAGAGAACTTAAGAACTCACTTGACCCTTCTGCTATATGAGGACACAGCAGAAAGATGGCTACTTATCAACTGGGGGGGGGGGGAGGGGGGGCTTTCCTAGTGGCTCAGCTGGTGAATAATCTGCCTGCAATGCGGGAGACCTGTGTTTGATCCCTGGGTTGGGAAGATCCCCTGGAGAAGGGAAAGGCCACCCACTCGAGTATTCTGGCCTGGAAAATTCCATGGACTGCATAGTCTGTGGCGTCACAAAGAGTTGGACATGATTGAGCGACTTTCACTTTCACTGTGAACTAGGGAGGGAACCTTATCAGACATGAAATCAGCCAGCTTCTTAATCTTGGACTTGTGAGGGCTTCCCTGGTGGCTCAAATGATAAAGAATCCACCTGGCAATGAAGGTGACATGGGTTGGTCAGGAAGATCCCCTGGAGAAGGAAATAGCTATGCACTCTGGTATTCTTACCTGGGAAACCCCATGAACAGAGGAGCCTGGAGGGCCATAGTCCATGGGGTCACAAAGAGTCAGGCAGGGCTGAGTGACTAACACTTTTCTTATACCCCAAGCCAGGAAAAAAGAAAAAAAGTTTATTGTTTAAATCATCCAACCGATGGTATTCTGTGGGAATAGCCCAAATGGACCAAGACAGAAACTTAGTTTTCAAAACTGTATAGTCATTTCAAGTGACAAGGTAAACATTCTTTACTTATTAATTAAGACTATGTTTATTCTTTTTCATAATCTCCCTGAAGTCAGGAAAAGTTACCTAATTGTCTTTGTGTTCTGTTTCTTGCACAATATATAGAATGTAGAATTCACTCTATAGACCTTGTCAATTACTTGAATTCTTGTTCTATTGATAAATTTGATTAGCTCTTTCTACATGAAATATATAAACACATACACACACAGATATATATATATACACACACATATATAAATATATATTATACAAATATTACTTGGTTATATAATGTTTGTTACAATGAGTATTTAATATAAAGATGCCATTTTAATATTATTTAATATTTTATTTTTTCTATCACAGCACTTGAAAATTTCCACATGCTTCCAAATACTTTTAAAGTTTAACTTTTTTAAAACAACATTTTAAAATACTTCATTTTTAAACCAACCTTTAATTAAGTTTTGTTTGGGATGGGGAAATATCTAATCCAAAATAGGAAAAAAGTTGGTCTACTATTTAAATTCATTAATAATTTGAAGCTTTTCCATTTAGTATGTCAGGTTTTATACCACTTAGAATGTTCAATCTGTGGGCCTTCTATCCTCTTCTAAGCTTTAGGGTCATTTTGCAAAGTTTAAAAACTTCCTAACACAACATACTTAGGATTTCATGGCACTACACATTTATTTTGAGGAGAACTGTGTCTTAATATTTCTTTTCTTATCCAGAATAAAACACATATTGGGAAAGATTGATTGAAAGCTCAGTAAAATTTTGTAATCATCTCCAAAGAAAGCACATAAATCTTGCTTTATGGTCTTCCTGTTTAAAAAGAGGACTCTGTTATTTACTTTTAATTCACAGTTTCAGTAAGCTGATCATCAGAAAAAGGCTTAGTGTCTTTTGCTAGCATGAATTGCAGCACAAGCCCCAAAGCCACAGAATGTTTGTATTTCTATAAATACAAATATTTGTAACCAAACATTCGTAGGCCTGTGTCTAAGAGTACACAAGTATGTATACTACTGCCACACACTCAGATCTGTTTACTTCCATCACCAGTCACATCCACAACTGGGTATTGTTTTCTCTTTGCCTCAACCTCTTCATTCTTTCTGGAGCTATTTCTCCACTCTTCTCCAGTAGCATATTGGCATCTACTGGACTGAGGAGTTCATTTTTTTGCTTTTTCATACTGTTCATGGGGTTCTCAAGGCAAGAATACTGAAGTGGTTTGCCATTCCCTTCTCCAGATCTGTACCCAACTTAAAGTATCTCTATGATTAACACATACATATACACTCAATATGCGAATCTGTATCAATTGTATGTGTATGTCTATATGTGATCATACATGGATCTGTAATGTAATGACACATGGATAAGTATCTGATAAACAGTATAGTCACATTTGTATGTATATTCATATTTATTTGATATGATCACACATAATTCTCCATGTATGTGTGCTCACAGGGATATTTCTCACCATACTTAGATCTATGTTTGATCATACACAGACTTGTATCTGTCCACAGACAGAGTTATATCTTGTCATACACTGGTCTGTATCTGACTGTGGAGAGTTAATTTAGGCAGGATGTGAGTGAACAATTCTTCTGTTCCATGTGGCATAGACTGAGATCATTCTCTGGTAATCAGCTAATTTGTTGGGTTTTTAAGGAACATCCAGGTTGATTACAGTTACATGAATGGTGCATTCTCATGTCCCTTTCTTTGGAACCCCATGGAGTGTAGCTCACCAGGCTCCTTTGTCTTTGGAATTCTCCAGGCAAGAATACTGGAGTGTGTAGCCATTGTCTTCTCCAGCAGAAATTCCTGGCTCAAGGACTGAATCCAGGTCTCCCGAATTTCAGGCAGATTCTTTACTATCTGAGCCAAGTGGACCACAAAGAATGCTGAACATGAAAGAATTGATGCTTTCAATTTTTGGTGCTGGATAACACTCTCGAGATCCCCTTGGACAGCAAGAAGAGCAAACAAGTCAATGCTAAAGGAAATCAACCCTGAATATTCATTGGAAGGACTGATCCCGCAGCTGAAGCTCCAGTACTTTTGCCACTTGATGTGAAGAGTCAATTCATTGGAAAAGACCTTGATGTGAGGGAAGATTGAGGGTAGGAAGAAAAGGGTCTGACAGAGAATAAGATGGTTGGATGGCATAGTCAGCTCAATGGATATGAGTCTGAGCAAACTCCAGGAGATAGTGAAGGACAGGGAGGCCTGGCTTGCTGCAGTCCATGGGGTCATACAGTCAGATAGTAGTTAGTGACTGAATAAAAACAACAGCAAATCTTTTTATAGTTTCAAACTTTTCCTTTTCAGTTGAGTCAAAAGAAGTATTGCATATCTTTTTTTACAATAACATGGTTCTCAGGCAGAGCACTAAATAAGCTTCAGTCAACTCCTCCCACACAAATAACCAACAAAGACCTACTGTACAGCAAAGAGAACATTGGTCAAAGTAAGGTAACAACCTAAATGGATAAAGAATCTGAAAAAATAATAGATACATGTATATGTATAATTGAACCACCTTGCTGTACACCTGGAACTATCACAACATTATTGATCAACTGTTCTCCAAAATGCGCTTCCCAAGTGGCTCAGTGTAAAGAATCTGCCTTCCAATGTGGGAGACACAGGCTCGATCCCTGAGTTGAGAAGATTCGCTGGAGTAGGAAATGGCAACTCACTCCAGTATTCCTGCCTGAAGAATCCCAAGGACAGAGGAACCTCCTGGGCTACAGTCCATGGGGTTAAAACTGAGCATAATAGCAGTAGGATTTCCTGATATAATTCCAGGAACTCCACTTTTGAATAATTCTTTACACAAAAACCATCACTGATTTAGACCTAAGTGCACTCTCTCCTTTTTATGCTACTCTAGGGTTCAAGGAGCTAGACTAGACAGGTGTGGGGATTCTAAAGCAATCTCTCTAACTAGAACTATAGCTACTTTAAGTAGAGGCTGGATGACTGCTAAATGGATTATTCTGAATGGATTTCAATCTTTTATGAGCGTTAGGAGTAATGATTTTGTCCATACATGCTAATTCTCTGATCTGACTCTGCTGTTCATTCCAGAGTTGAAAGACAAGTTCAAGACATTTTAACGATGACACTTCAGCAAAATCCTTATCACATGGAGTACTTCAGATATTTCAAATCCTCCTTCAGGCTTTTACATCTGCTATCACAAATATTATTATAGCACTATAATATTGGAGTGTTCTTTCAAACTAGGTTTGGTCACGTGGTTTCAGTTTTATTAAACTTTTTTCATGACACCTGTTGCTCACAGTGACACATTCTCTGGAGCCAATGAGAATTATGTACAAATTATTTTCTTTTTATTAATGCAATTATATTTGAACATTGTAAGTGTTATTCTACATAAGAATATTTATGAGTTTAATTGATTTGAATATATTTATAAAATAATTTCATACATTGATGTTTCTGTTCATCGATGTTTGTAATGGGCTTACAGTTGGTGATATCAACTGTAAGTTCATTCTGATTTAGTTATAAAACAATAATTTAGTATAAGGATTCTGGTCCAGGATTTAGTGCTCTGGTTTCTAAATTTCCCTTGGGAAATGGCACTCTTATTATCTTATATTTCTTTGCTATGAATTGTGAACATCATTGCTTATTTCTCTATACCATATGGATTAATACAATTAAATTTAAATGACTGAAATAGATGCTTTAATCATCTTTAGATATAATTGAATAAGGGAACTATTTTCATTAACATCTTGTTAATCTAATTCCAGAATTGTCCAAAAACAACTATTTTGAGAAGTACAGGTGTGAAAACTTCACCTGGTATGAAGTTCCAATAGTATAAAAGGATTCATGATTATCAATTAATGTACATCTTAAAACAATCTTTAAAAATTATGATTTGAATAAATGTACATCAATCAAAACAAATTATTATAATAAAAATTAAAAATCAGATGATTGTCTACCTGAATGCTTATTTTATATAATATTAAATATTAAGGCTTCATAATAAACTCAACTGTTTCACAATACCTAATTCACAAGCAATCAACATTTTTTCTCTAGTCTTAGTAGTTTGTCTACATATAGACTTCATGTAGAAGTTAAAAATTAAAGATGAGAGACATATAATTTCTCTACTGTTCAGTTAATTTATGTGAAATAATTGGGATATTGGCAAGATCTACTAATGATGACGCAATACCTCTGAGGTCCTATTAGTCATAGCTAAGAAACTTTATAAAATTCACCTGTATGTAGGACATGTGGTAGTACTTTTAAGGCTATCCCAAAGCACCATTTTTAAGTCAACAAAGATACTTATTGTAGCTGAGCTAGTTGGAACTTTGAAATCTTACTACTTTATTTCTTTCTTGGTGTACTAAAAACTGACTGGGGCCCTGGCCATGAATCTGTGTCAGGCAAGTTCATAGGTAAGTTTTTTTAATTTTTTTCCCCAAGAAATCTCATAATTAGAGACTCTCACGTATAAATGGAATTTAAAAATAATATAATCACCATTCATCCACACTGATATGACATTTAAATCACTTTTTTAGCTTACAAAATATCAAGAAAGATAGACTCAAATAATACTATCAATTTATAAGTAAAAATATTTTGAGTCCTTATTTCTTATGACATATTTACATTAGAATAGACATTTACTCCTTGGAAGAAAAGTTATGACCAACCTAGATAGCATATTCAAAAGCAGAGACATTACTTTGCCAACAAAGGTCCATCTAGTCAAGGCTATGGTTTTTCCAGTGGTCATGTATGGATGTGAAAGTTGGACTGTGAAGAAAGCTGAGCACCGAAGAATTGATGCTTTTGAATTGTGATGTTGGCGAAGACTCTTGAGAGTCCCATGGACTGCAAGGAGATCCAACCAGTCCATCCTAAAGGAGATCAGTCCTGGGTGTTCATTGGAAGGACTGGTGCTGAAGCTGAAACTCCAATATTTTGGCCACCTCATGCGAAGACATGACTCATTGGAAAAGACTCTGATGCTGGGAGGGATTGGGGGCAAGAGGAGAAGGGGACGACAGAAGATGAGATTGCTGGATGGCATCATCGACTCAATGGACGTGAGTCTGAGGTAACTCCGGGAGTTGATGTTGGACAGGGAGGCCTGGGCTGCTGCTGCAGTTCATGGAGTCGCAAAGAGTCGGGCACTACTGAGAGACTGAACTGAACTGAACTTAATTATAAAGTTAGAATTAAATTAGAATAATTATGCAATTCAAATTTGCATCAAAATTTTTCTCCATTTATGTTACAACTCATGTATGTTTCAATGGTACTGCATGCTTTAAAAATATCTTTTAAAAACTATATATTACTCAAAGAGACACATTATATTTTAATTATCCATTTCTTCACTTTTGAACATTCTATTTAATTCTCAAGTTTCCCACAGGTCTGAAAAATTGTGTAGAATATAACTGTAAATAACAATTTTTCTCCATTAAAATATTTTCCATTAGCGTGTCTTCTTAGAAAGAGTATCGTTGAACCAAATAAAAGTGAAAAAGTTATTTCTTCATCATTATTTCTAAACCTTATTAATAACATTTAACTCTTACTTCTTTACTCTGTAACTGTTTTTGCTCTGTTGTGGGGTCTCACTTTAGAATAAGGAAATAAAGTGAAGCCATTTCACTTTGTTTCCACACAGGTATGAAATCTTCATCTTGGATAACTAAAAATGAAGATATTCATCCATTTATTTTTGAAAACGAAAATATATTTTTCACAGAATACATTTTATTATATTTATGTTTTCTCTTGTCTTTTCTTTGCAAAATTTCTGGCAAGTTTCCCATCCCATTAGTCATCCAGTAGCCTGTAGCCAGGAAGGATGGATGACTGACCCTATAGTAAGATGGGAGAAGGAGGCATAGGAATCATGTAGCAGAAACATAAAGGAGTGAGAAGGTCAGCATATCATGGATGGTTGAACTGCGGCTATTTGGTAATTAACCCTCAGACAGTAAGTGTAATTAACAGAGAAACACCTAGTGACAGTGTGTGGGAAAACTTATGTTTATATACACCGTTTTGGTCCAAGAAATATTTGTGAGCTTGTAATAGGTACTCTCTGAAATCTCAGTTGGTAAGGAATCTGCCTGGAATTCAGGAGACCATGGTTGGATTCCTGGGTTAGGAAGGTCCGCTGGAGAAGGGATATGTTACCCACTCTAGTATTATTGGGCTTCTCTTGTGGCTCAGATGGTAAAGAATCTGCCTTCAATGCAGGAGACCTGGGTTCGATCCCTGGGTTGGGAAGATCTCGTGGAGAAGGGAAAGGCCACCCCCCTCCAGTATTCTGGCCTGGAGCATTCCATGGACTCTATAGGTCTGGCCTAGATAATTCAACGGACTGTATAGTCCATGGGGTTGCAAAGAGAAGGACACGACTGAGCAACTTTCACTTTCACTTTTTTTTTCCACTTCTTAAGTAAATACTTTATATGTTTGTGTTACTCTCTGTATACAATAATGTATGTGTATCTTTTTATCTATCTTATCTAGCAATTTATTATTTCTTTCTCTTCCATACATTATTTTTCTTTAGAACTTTGAAAATAAGGATTTCCTTTGCTTGACAGATCCTTGTGTACTGAATATCCATGAAAGAGCTTTTATATCCAAGTCAATAGAAGCTGTAATCTACTGAATATTATTATATTAAATTATATCATAATAGAATTTTGAAAAATAGAAGTAGGAACACTATCTTGAAAATAAATTAATCCAGAAAATACTGTTTCCTATAGGTAATTAAAATTTTCATACTAACATGATACAGTGTGTCAAACTAAATTTTAGGAGTTCACCTTCCTTTCAAATGTTTATTTTTGTTTCTCATCAGTTCAGTTCAGTTCAGACGCTCAATCGTGTCTGATTCTTTGCAACCCCATGAACTGCAGCATGCCAGGCCTCCATGTCCATTACTATATCCCGGAGTTTACCCCAACTCATGTCCATTGAGTCAGTGATGCCATCCAACCAACTCATCTTCTGTCATCCCCTTCTCCTCCTGCCCTCAATCTTTCCCAGCATCAGGGTCTTTCAAGTGAGTCAGCTCTTCACATCAAGTGGCCAAAGTATTGGAGTTTCACTTTCAATATCAGTCCTTCCAGTGAACACCCAAGTCTGATCTCTTTTAGAATGGACTGGTTGGATCTCCTTGCAGTCCAAGGGACTCTCAAGAGTCTTTTCCAGCACCACAGGTAAAAAACATCAATTCTTCAGCACTCAACTTTCTTTATAGTCCAATTCTCACATTCATACATGACTACTGGAAAAATCATAGCCTTCACTAGATGGAACATTTTTGGCAAAGTAATGTGTCTGCTTTTTAATATACTGTCTAGGTTGGTCATAACTTTCCTTCCAAGGAGTAAACGTCTTTTAATTTCATGGCTGCAGTCACTATCTGCAGTGATTTTGGCGCCCCCAAAAATAAAGTCTGACACTGTTTTCACTGTTCCCCCATCCATTTGCCATGAAGTGATGGGACCAGATGCCATGATCCTAGTTTCTGAATATTGAGCTTTACACCAACTTTTTCACTCTCCAGCAGGAAAAAAAAAAAAAAAAAGAGAGAGAGAGCACTTGACATCCTTCTAGGTTTATCATCAGGGAAAGCAGTCATAATTTCCCCATGCATGTTAGTCTCTCAGTCATGTCCCACTCTTTACAGCCCCATGGCTATAGACCGCCAGGCTCTTTCTGTCCATGGGGTTCTCCAGGCAAGAATACTAGAGAGGGGTTGCCATTTTCTCCTCTAGGGGATCCTCCTGACTGAGGGGTTGAACCCGAGTCGTCTCTATTTCAGGCAGATCCTTTACCAGCTGAGTCACCAAGGAAGCCCTATTTGCCCATGGTGAATGGCAACTTATCAAACATTTGCTCATCACCTAATAGGTTTCAGGCACTGAAGCCATAGTAGCAGATTCTGTGGTAAGAGCCCCAAGTGGTGCTACTGATAAAGAACCCTCCTGCCAATTCAGGAGACATAAGAGACATGGGTTCAGTCCCTGGGTTGGGAAGACCTTCTGGAGAAGGGCATGTCAACCCATTCTAGTATTCTTGCCTGGAGAATCCCATGGACACAGGAACCTGGCGAGCTATAGTCCATAGAGTCACAAAGAGTTAGACAAAACAGAAGTGAGTTAGCATGCAGATGTGCATGGTAAGAGTAGAAACAGAGCTGAAAAGCTTTGTGTTCTGAATGGTTCCAAGCATAGTGTGTCATCAGTGACATATGTATTTCCCTATGTTCCCTGCTTGTGATAGATACTTGTTGAT
Organism: Ovis aries; assembly: GCF_016772045.2. Lineage (NCBI taxonomy): Eukaryota > Metazoa > Chordata > Mammalia > Artiodactyla > Bovidae > Ovis > Ovis aries. The sequence goes on along the minus strand of NW_024599829.1, from coordinate 550,323 downwards.
GGTATATTTCTTTCCACAGTTAGAGGTGACTGTTCAAATGTAAATTCACATGGAATAGAAAATAACTCTTATATGTGTGTAGCACTTCTCAACTTACAAGATACATCTGAGAATTATAATTTGTAAGTTGATGGACAGAGAGGAGGGTTCATGAGGCACTGAGATGACTTTGCAGAATCACTTTGAGCTGAAATAATAGAAGAATCTAGATCTTGTGTAGAGAGAACACTGATTTCTCAATACATTACACACCAAACATTGCTCTATGGGTGTTTAACAGGTGACAGGCGCTAGGTGTCTGTAGAGATGGAGATCATCTTGGAAAAAAATTTAAAAAGGCTTGAAACAAGAACTGAGACAAAAGTGACAAGGACACGTTCCACAGTAAAATAATCATTCTTTCTTTGTTGTAAGAAATTCAGATCAGATTTCTTTCATGGTTAATGGATATCTTTTTTTTTTTTTTACTTATTTATAGATAATTCAGGACATAGGAAGGTATTACTTCCTAAATGGATGTCCTCACATCTCCCAACAACGTGACTGAGTTTGTTCTCTTGGGACTCACACAGAATCCACACTTGCAGAAAATGCTCTTCATTGTCTTTTTGCTTATCTTCCTATTTACTGTGTTGGCCAATCTGCTCATTGTCATAACCATCTCCCTCAGCCCCACACTTTCAGCTCCCATGTACTTCTTTCTGACTCACTTGTCCTTCATAGATGGCATCTTCACCTCTGTCACAACCCCCAAACTGATAACTGACCTGCTGTACCAGAGGAGAACCATCTCCTGGAGTGGCTGCCTGATTCAGATCTTTCTGGAACACATAATGGGAGGTTCAGAGATCATCCTTCTCATTTCCATGTCCTATGACCGCTACGTGGCCATCTGCAAGCCTCTGCACTACACGACCATCATGAGACAGGGGCTCTGCCAGCTCCTGGTGGTGGTGGCCTGGATTGGGGGCATTCTGCATGCCACCATGCAGATCCTTTTCATTGTCAACTTGACCTTCTGTGGTCCCAATGTCATTGATCACTTCATGTGTGATTTCTTCTCACTGTTGGAACTCGCCTGCAGTGACACCTACAAGCTGGGCATCATGGTGGCAGCTAACACTGCAGGAATGTGCTTAGTGTTTTTTATCATGCTCCTCGTCTCCTACACAGTCATCCTGCACTCTCTGAAATCCCATGGCTCTGAAGCACGACGCAAAGCCCTCTCTACATGTGGCTCCCATTTCACGGTAGTGGTGCTCTTTTTTGGTCCCTGTATATTCACCTATATGCGTCCTGTGGTCACCTACCCTGTGGACAAATTTGTGGCTATGTTCTTTGCAATCCTCACTCCCATGTTAAATCCCATCATTTACACAGTGAGAAACACAGAGGTGAAAAATGCCATCAGGAGTTTGTTGAAGAGGAGAGTGACTTAGGCAGTTCATACTGGCAAGAAAGTGATTGTTTATATACATTTAGAGGGCTATACTTGTTGTAAAGAGTGAAAGAAAAGTAAGAAATTTTGTAGATCATTAAAAGAGAGAGAGAGATCCAGGAACGAACACTTGTTGATTTTTTTAATCTTGGCTGGAGAAGGCAATGGCACGCCACTCCAGTACTCTTGCCTGGAAAATCCCATGGACGGAGGAGCCTGGTGGGCTGCAGTCCACCGGGTTGCAAAGAGTCGGACATGACTGAGCGACTTCACTTTCACTTTTCATTTTTGTGCATTGGAGAAGGAAATGGCAACCCACTCCAGTGTTCTTGCCTGGAGAATCCCAGGGACAGGGGAGCCTGGTGGGCTGCCATTTATGGGGTCGCACAGAGTCGGACACGACTGATGCGACTTAGCAGTAGCAGTAGCAGCAGGCATTATTCTAAGCATACTGATATTTTAATGTACACTGCCAAAGTTTCAGTGTTTATAGGTTCAGAATGGGCAATGAAAAGAACATTAAATCCACAGTTTGATGATTGTAGAGTAAGAAGTTTTTCTCCAGTCTTACTGCTGCTTTTTCAGATTTCTCATATATGTTGCTTTGACGAAATTGGCTTTCCCATAGGACCTTAATCTCACCCCCCCCATTTTTACTTACCCTGTGGTAAAGCAAACATTGGATAGAAATATTGGGTAAATGCATGGTGAAGAGGGAGTTGAATGAGGGGATAATAGCTAATTTTTCCCCTGCACTATGGATTTATCAAAAGCAAAATGACTGTCACTGACAAAAGAAGGAAATAATATTTTACAATCTATCTCTAATTTTCTTTTGAATAGAGAAGATAAAGCAGAAAAGTTGAAATTACTCTTTATTTGCTCTCTTTTTCTAAAATATCCCTATGGCTCACATTTTTTATTGAATATAAATAAAACATTTTCATTTTTTATACCAAGACTTGAGGAACCATTTGAAATAAGAGTAAACATCTCTTGCAAATCTCAACAGAAAAGCATATGGTCAAGTTCCAAACCCATTGCTCTGTAGATCTGATTCATATAAGTACATTATGTGAACCCGTTATTATCTACCAGGCACATTCACTTCAGTTGATCTATCCACAACAAAAACTGGTAGTTTCATTATCATTGTTCCCAATTTACAGAGAAGCAAATTGAAGCCAAAACAGGTTTACTGATTTACTTCCCTCAGATCACACATGCTTCTCCCATAAAGTGTGTCCAGAACCTATAACTCTAGAATAAAGTTCCCTTACAAACTTTATTAAAAATATAAATTTATTTATTGTAATTGGAGATTAATTACTTTACAATATTGTATTTTTTTTCTTTTTATTTTGTAAAAGGCTTCCTTTGATGTATGTAGTTTTCATTTTTTTTCTTAAATTTTTATTTTTACTTTATTTTACTTTACAATACTGTATTGGTTTTGCCATACATTGACATGAATCCACCATGGGTGTACATGCGTTCCCAAACATGAACCCCCCTCCCACCTCCCTCCCCATAACATCTCTCTGGGTCATCCCCATGTACCAGCCCCAGGCATCCTGTATCCTGCATTGGACATAGACTGGTGATTCGTTTCTTACATGATAGTATACATGTTTCAATGCCATTTCCCCAAATCATACCACCCTCTCCCTCTCCTTCAGAGTCCAAAAGTCTGCTCTACACATCTGTGTCTCTTTTGCTGTCTTGCATGCAGGGTCATCATTGCCATCTTTCTAAATTCCATATATATGTGTTAGTATACTGTATGGGTGTTTCTCTTTCTGGCTTACTTCACTCTGTATAATCAGCTCCAGTTTCATTCATCTCATTAGAACTGATTCAAATGTATTATTTCTGATGGCTGAGTAATACTCCATTGTGTATATGTACCACAGCTTTCTTATCCATTCATCTGCTGATGGACATCTAGGTTGTTTCCATGTCCTGGCTATTATAAACAGTGCTGCGATGAACATTGGGGTACATGTGTCTCTTTCAATTCTGGTTTCCTCAATGTGTACGCCCAGAAGTGGGATTGCTGGGTCATAAGGCAGTACTATTTGCAATTTTTTAAGGAATCTCCACACTGTTCTCCATAGTGGCTGTACTAGTTTGCATTCCCACCAACAGTGTAGGAGGGTTCCCTTTTCTCCACACCTTCTCCAGCATTTATTGCTTGTAGACTTTTGGATCGCAGACATTCTGACTGGTGTAAAATGGTACCTCAATGTGGTTTTGATTTGCATTTCCCTAATAATGAGTGATGTTGAGCATCTATTCATGTGTTTGTTAGCCATCCATATGTCTTCTTTGGAGAAATGTCTATTTAGTTCTTTGGCCCATTTTTTGATTGGGTCGTTTATTTTTCTGGAATTGAGCTGCATAAGATGCTTGTATATTTTTGAGATTAATTGTTTGTCAGTTGCTTCATTTGCTATTATTTTCCCCATTCCAAAGGCTGTCTTTTCACCTTGCTTAGAGTTTCCTTTGTTTTGCAGAAGCTTTTAATTTTAATTAGATCCCATTTGTTTATTTTTGCTTTTATATCCAGAATTCTGGGAGGTGGATCATAGAGGATCCTGCTGTGATTTATGTCGTAGAGTGTTTTGCCTATGTTCTCCTCTAGGAGTCTTATAGTTTCTGGTCTTACATTTAGATCTTTAATCCATTTTGAGTTTATTTTTGTGTACAGTGTTAGAAAGTGATCTAGTTTCATTCTTTTACAAGTGGTTGACCAGTTTTCCCAGCACCATTTGTTAAAGAGATTGTCTTTACTCCACTGTATATTCTTCCCTCCTTTGTGGAAGATAAGGTGTCCATAGGTGTGTGGATTTATCTCTGGGCTTTCTATTTTGTTCCATTGATCTATATTTCTGCCTTTGTGCCAGTACCATACTGTCTTGATGACTGTGGCTTTGTAGTAGAGCCTGAAGTCAGGCAAGTTGATTCCTCCAGTTCCATTCTTCTTTCTCAAGATTGCTTTGGCTATTCGAGGTTTTTTGTATTTCCATACAAATCTTGAAATTATTTGTTCTAGTTCTGTGAAAAATGTCGCTGGTAGCTTGATAGGGATTGCATTGAATCTGTAGATTGCTTTGGGGAGTATACTCATTTCACTATATTGATTCTTCTGATCCATGAACATGGTATATTTCTCCATCTGTTAGCGTCCTCTTTGATTTCTTTCATCAGTGTTTTATAGTTTTCTATGTATAGGTCTTTAGTTTCTTTAGGTAGATATATTCCTAAGTATTTTATTCGTTGCATTGCAATGGCAAATGAAATTGTTTCCTTAATTTCTTTTTCTACTTTCTCATTATTAGTGTATAGAAATGCAAGGGATTTCTGTGTGTTGATTTTATATCCTGCAACTTTACTATATTCATTGATTAGCTCTAGTAATTTTCTGGTGGAGTCTTTAGGGTTTTCCATGTAGAGGATCATGTCATCTGCAAACAGTGAGAGTTTTACTTCTTCTTTTCCAATTTGGATTCCTTTTAATTCTTTTTCTGCTCTGATTGATGTGGCCAACACTTCCAGAACTATGTTGAATAGTAGTGGTGAAAGTGGGCACCGTTGTCTTGTTCCTGACTTTAGGGGAAATGCTTTCAATTTTTCACCATTGAGGATAATGTTTGCTGTGGGTTTGTCATATATAGCTTTTATTATGTTGATGTATGTTCCTTCTATTCCTGCTTTCTGGAGAGTTTTTATCATAAATGGATGTTGAATTTTGTCAAAGGCCTTCTCTGCATCTATTGAGATAATCATATAATTGGTTTTGCCATACATCAACATGAAGCCATCACAGGTATACACATGTTCCCCATCTTGAATCCCTTTTCCTCCTCCCTCCCTGTACCATCCCTCTGGGTTGTCCCAGTACACCAGCCCCAAGCATCCAGTATCATGCATTGAACCTGGATTGGCAATTCATTTCATGTATGATATTATACTTGTTTCAATGACATTCTCCTAAATCATCCCACCCTTGCCCCCTCCCACAGAGTCCAAAAGACTGTTCTATACATCTGTGTCTCTTTTGCTGTCTCACATACAGGGTCATCATTACCATCTTTCTAAATTCCATATATATGCGTTCGTATACTGTATTGGTGTTTCGTTTTTTTTTTTTTTTTTTGGCTTATTTCACTCTGTAAAATAGGTTCCAGTTTCATCCACCTCATTAGAACTGATTCAAACGAATTATTTTTAATGGCTGAGTAATACTCCATTGTGTTATGTACCACAGCTTTCTTATCCATCCATCTGCTGATGGACATCTAGGTTGTTTCCATGTCCTGGCTATAATAAACAGTGCTGCGATGAACATTGGAGTCCACGTGTCTTTCGATTCTGGTTTCCTCAGTGTGTATGCCCAGCAGTGGGATTGCTGGGTCATAAGGCAGTTCTAGTTCCAGTTTTTTTAAGGAATCTCCACACTGTTCTCCATAGTGGCTGTACTAGTTTGCATTCCCACCAACAGTGTAAGAGGGTTCCCTTTTTTCCACACCCTCTCTAGCATTTATAGCTTATAGAGATTTGTATCATAGCCATTCTGAGTGGCATGAAATAGTACCTCATTGTGGTATTGATTTGCATTTCTCTGATAATGAGTGATGTTGAGCATCTTTTCATGTGTTTGTTGGCCATCTGGATTAAAGACAATCTCTTTAACAAGTGGCTCTGGGAAAACTGGTCATCCACTTGTAAAAGAATAAAACTAGAACACTTTCTAACACCACACACAAAAATAAACTCAAAATAAATTAAAGATCTAAACATAAGACAGAAACTATAAAACACCTAGAACATAGGCAAAACACTCTCTGACATAAATCACAGCAGGATCCTCTATGACCCACCTCCCAGAATATTGGAAATAGAAGCAAAAATAAACAAATGGGACCTAATTAACTTAAAAGCTTCTGAACAACAAAGGAAACTATAAGCAAGGTGAAAAGACAGCCTTCAGAATGGGAGAAAATAATAGCATTTGAAGCAACTGACAAACAACTAATCTCAAAAATATATGAGCAACTCATGCAGCTTAATTCCAGAAAAATAAATGACCCAATCAAAAAATGGGCCAAAGAACTAAATGGACATTGCTCCAAAGAAGCCATACAAATGCCTTACAAACTTTCAACCTAGGTAGGTCTTCTAACTCAATTTCTTTCAAATGAGTTGTCTGTGGTATGTTTTTTTTATGTAGATAAGAAAATTATCTGTGATCTTAATGATTTACCTCATTTGTGACGATGGTGTTAATGTGTTGTAGCTTTGTCTCACGTGTTATGATATACTTCAGCAGTACAAGTTTATTCATTTTTTTGAAAGTTCAAGTTATACCACTTCACTTTTACAGAGAAACATTAGTATGGTAATAGTAATCTAAAAAGGAAAAGAATCTCAAATATATATGTGTGTGTGTGTGTGTGTGTGTGCGTGTGTGTGTGTATGTATAAATAAATCACCTTCCTGTGCACTTGAAGCTAACCCAACATTGCAAATTAATTGTGCTTCAATTAAAAAACTACTTAAAACCTCACCAACATTTGTATGATTATGGAGTCTTGTGTGTTGGCTTTTGTAAAAACTCCATTTTTTTAAATTAGTATAATCAAATATTAATGTTGTTCTTCATAAAAATCCAAGTGCTTAAAGTTAGCTTCAGAAAACTGGGATACCTGTAATGCTCCTCTATATACATGGCAAACACCAGGTCATCCTACATTATTAATAACTATAAATCTAAACTTCTCTGACTGCAACACAGAAAGTCATGTTATTTAGCACAGATGTCACTTTCTTAGACTCAATGATGAACTGGAGCTATTTATTCCATAATTTGAACATAGAGTAATGCTTGAGCATGGTACTGGGGTAATGGTATTTAGTAAATTGTGCATAATTATGTCAAATTCATAGGAAACAGCACTTTTTCTCACAATGTCTAGACCTGGAAGATGGTAGAATCAGCATTTAATCTATTAAAATGGTCGTTTGAAATTTCTGGTGAGGAATGAACCTTTCAACAAATCAAGACTCAATGATATGTGGTTTATTATGATGAGGAGATAAGAAGAGATGAGACTAATCCAAGAGCAGTGAATAAAAAAGTCCTGAGTAAATGTTGTTTCTACTCTAAGACCAAAGGGAAGATTTGAAGTTGGAAATAGACCAATGATTGTGTTTTAGGGGGCTATATCAGAGGCTCAACGGAAGAATTAGAAAATTAATGCTGTATGAATTAAAAATTCTCAACAGAAAACTTGGAAGGTGTCAGAACTGAAGAAGGATTTGTAGGCTGTATGGAATCTCAGTGGGTGAAGTTTTGCTGGTTGTAAGTATAAATCTCCTCTAGAAATTCCTTTTCACTCATTCTTGATAATATCTCCTGAGAAGCAACTGCCATGCGACTACTTTGATTCATATATATATATATGAATATATATATATCTCGGGCATAGTTATGTTTCTCCTAAAAAGTTAGTGAGACAGAATGTCTGGATCTGGTGTATAAGGATACTTTGTTTTATTATTTATTTATTTATTTATTTATTTATTTATTTTTTTATTTTTTATTTTTTTTATTTTTAAATTTTAAAATCTTTAATTCTTACATGCATTCCCAAACATGAACCCCCTCCCACCTCCCTCCCCATAACATCTTTCTGGGTCATCCCCATGCACCAGCCCCAAGCATGCTGCATCCTGCGTCAGACATAGACTGGCGATTCAATTCACATGATAGTATACATGTTAGAATGTCATTCTCCCAAATCATCCCACCCTCTCCCTCTCCCTCTGAGTCCAAAAGTCTGTTATACACATCTGTGTCTCTTTCCCTGTCTTGCATACAGGGTCGTCATTGCCATCTTCCTAAATTCCATATATATGTGTTAGTATACTGTATTGGTGTTTTTCTTTCTGGCTTACTTCACTCTGTATAATCGGCTCCAGTTTCATCCATCTTATCAGAACTGATTCAAATGAATTCTTTTAACGGCTGAGTAATACTCCATTGTGTATATGTACCACAGCTTTCTTATCCATTCATCTGCTGATGGACATCTAGGTTGTTTCCATGTCCTGGCTATTATAAACAGTGCTGCGATGAACATTGGGGTACATGTGTCTCTTTCAATTCTGGTTTCCTCGGTGTGTATGCCCAGAAGTGGGATTGCTGGGTCATAAGGTAGTTCTATTTGCAATTTTTAAGGAATCTCCACACTGTTCTCCATAGTGGCTGTACTAGTTTGCATTCCCACCAACAGTGTAGGAGGGTTCCCTTTTCTCCACACCCTCTCCAGCATTTATTGCTTGCAGATTTTTGGATCGCAGCCATTCTGACTGGTGTGAAGTGGTACCTCATTGTGGTTTTGATTTGCATTTCTCACAATGAGTGATGTTGAGCATCTTTTCATGTGTTTGTTAGCCATCCGTATGTCTTCTTTGGAGAAATGTCTATTTAGTTCTTTGGCCCATTTTTGATTGGGTCGTTTATTTTTCTGGAGTTGAGCTGCAAAAGTTGCTTGTATATTTTTGAGATTAGTTGTTTGTCAGTTGCTTCATTTGCTATTATTTTCTCCCATTCAGAAGGCTGTCTTTTCACCTTGCTTATATTTTCCTTTGTTGTGCAGAAGCTTTTAATTTTAATTAGATCCCATTTGTTTATTTTTGCTTTTATTTCCAGCATTCTGGGAGGTGGATCATAGAGGATCCTGCTGTGATTTATGTCGGAGAGTGTTTTGCCTATGTTCTCCTCTAGGAGTTTTATAGTTTCTGATCTTACATTTAGATCTTTAATCCATTTTGAGTTTATTTTTGTGTGCGGTGTTAGAAAGTGATCTAGTTTCATTCTTTTACAAGTGGTTGACCAGTTTTCCCATTTGGTGAAAATTTTAGGAGGCATTAAGTGAGTGAAGTGAGTTCACTATTGTTGAAGGTCAACTATGAGGCATACATTTTTGACAGGTTCTTTACAAACTTAAACTCTCTTATTGTAGGGACAGGTATTAGTTGATCGAGTTTCACTCCATTGTATGCAAGAGGGAAATGAAACTCAATAAAGCTAAGCAAGAATATGAAGTTTCTTAGAGTTGAATTTCTGTATTCACCTCACTTCACAGAACTCCTCCTGTCATGACATGAAACCGTCAAAACACGGGTCTGACCACCGGCCACATTGTAAGACTGTCACTGAGGCATTACTCTCTTTTGGCAGGGGAGGGGGGTGCGGGGATTTAGTTTATCTTTCTTATTTTCTCTGCTGACCTTCATTTACCAGGCTACTTACACTCTCTTGACCCCTCGCTCTTGCTGGTGTTTATGCTCAGTCACTAAGACGTGACCCGTCCAGTATCAAGGAAAAGTCATCTGATGATCTATTTTCTGCAGATATATTACCTTCATGGGTATCATGAAAATGGACTCAATAAATGGAATTCAAATGTCTGAGTTTCAAAGGAAGTGCCACTTGGGTGAAAGAGATGCTTAGTTGAAAACAAGCAACTCAGTCATTGAGGAGATTGACATTCTGTTTGAGCATGAGATTAGAACCTTGAATAGTTAAGTAAGTACTCTGTCCATAGAGCTTTTCACATTGCTATGCCATAGTGTTAACATGTATTACTGGCAGGAAAAAAAAAAAAAAAGGCTTCATGAGAAATTCAGCTTTGGAAATTTTGACTTTTTTAGTTTATCCCTACATAATTGTTCTGATTATTCAATGAGACAGAGAGTTATGGGACCTGGGTATACATGATAAAGATCAAGGGTTATTTTTATGTGGAAATAAGATTCCAGGGGAATAGATGGATAATAATAATGTAAAATAAGCAGAGTGACAATATACAGCCTTGATGTACTACCTTTCCTATTTGGAACCAGTCTGTTATTCCATGACCAGTTCTAACTGTTGCTTCCTGACCTACATATAGGTTTCTCAAGAGGCAGGTCAGATGGTCTGGTATTTCCATCTCTTTCAGAATTTTCCACAGTTTATTGTGATCCACACAGTCAAAGGATTTGGCATAGTCAACAAACCAGAAATAGATGTTTTTCTGGAACTCTCTTGCTTTTTGGATAATCCAGTGGATGTTGGCAATTTGATCTCTGGTTCCTCTGCCTTTTCTAAAACCAGCTTGAACATCTGGAAGTTCATGGTTCACTTATTGCTGAAGCCTGGCTTGAACAATTTTAAGCATTACTTTACTAGCATGTGAGATGAGTGCAATTGTGTGGTAGTTTGAGCATTCTTTGACATTGCCTTTCTTTGGGATTGGAATGAAAACTGATCTTTTCCAGTCCTGTGGTCACTGCTGAGTTTTCCAAAATGTTGGCATGTTGAGTGCAGCACTTTCACTGCATCATCTTTCAGGATTTGAAATAGCTCCACTGGAATTCCATCACCTCCACTAGCTTTGTTTGTAGTGATGCTTTCTTTTCTTTATTATTATTATTTTTTTTTTACTATATCTTACTTTACAATACTGTATTGGTTTTGCCATACATTGACATGAATCCTCCACGGGTGTACATGTGTTCCCAATCCTGAACCCCCCTTCCACCTCCCACCCCATATCATCTCTCTGAATCATCCCCGTGCACCAGCCCCAAGCATCCCAAATCGCCAGTCTATGTTCAATGTAGCTATGCTTTCTAAGGCCCACTTGACTTCACATTCCAGGATGTCTGGCTCTAGGTGTGTGATCACACCATCGTGATTATCTGGGTCATGAATCCTTTTTGTACTGGAAAAAAATCACACTGGAATCAAGATTGCCTGGAGAAATATCAATAACCTCAGATATGCAGATGACACCACCCTTATGGCAGAAAGTGAAGAGGAACTAAAAGCCTCTTGATGAAAGTGAAAGAAGAGAGTGAAAAAGTTGGCTTAAAGCTCACCATTCAGAAAACTAAGATCATGGCATCTGGTCCCATCACTTATTGGGAAATAGATGGGGAAACAGTGGAAACAGTGTCAGACTTTCTTTCTGGGGGCTCCAAAATCACTGCAGATGGTGACTGCAGCCATGAAACTAAAAGACGCTTACTTCTTGGAAAGAAAGTTATGACCAACCTAGATAGCATATTCAGAAGCAGAGACATTACTCTGCCAACAAAGGCCTGTCTGGTCAAGGCTATGGTTTGTCCAGTAGTCATGTATGGATGTGAGAGTGGGACTGTGAATAAAGCTGAGCGCCGAAGAATTGATGCCTTTGAGCTGCTGTGCTGGAGAAGACTCTTGAGAGTCCCTTGGACTGCAACGAGATCCAACCAGTCCATTCTAAAGGAGATCAATCCTGGGTGTTCTTTGGAAGCAATGACGCTGAAGCTGAAACTCCAGTGGTTTGACCACCACATGCGATGTGTTGACTCATTGGAAAAGACTCTGATCCTGGGAGGGACTGGAGGCAGGAGGATAAGGGGATGACAGAGGATGGGATGGCTGGATGGCATCACAGACTCGATGGATGTGAATTTGAGTGAACTCCAGGAGTTGGTGATGGACAGGGAAGCCTGGTGTGCTGTAATTCATGAGGTCGCAAAGAGTCAGACACGGCTGAGCGACTGAACTGAACTGAATAATGTAAAAATAAATGAAAAATATTATATTGTTAGTAACAGGTAAGATGAAAAATATTTTTAAAGAGTGTGATAAGGTAAGACTAGCTGGATATAGATCTGTGTAGTTATTTGCAGCACAGCAAGAGTTTCGGTTTGGTCTGAGTTTAAATAAACACATTATGCCCCTTTCTTTTATTTATTGATTGATTTTTTCTAATGTGTATTTTTTTTTGTAAAATTTTTATTTTTACTTTATTTTACTTTACAATATTGTATTGGTTTTGCCATACATTGACATGAATCCACCATGGGTGTACATGTGATCCCAATGTGTATTTTAAATTTAGGCACTATCTCTTACCACAAGATGAAAATAATTTCTTTGGGGGTGAATATTTCTTACTGTGTTTATAAATAATGCACAGATACCCATAAACACATACATAGATAGTATATTTGTGGTATTGCTATTTTAAATGAGGAATTAGTTAAGAGAATAGAATTTCCAAGAAAGGAAATTTAAGGGACAACAGTGAAAAAAAAATATTTGGAGAATACTGTTAACTTGTGTCTAAACCTTTAGGTAAGACCACGGGTTAACTTTAGAATGCTAGCAAAGCTCATCCAAACACAGAGGTTGGGACATCATCAGTGATGATAATATTCAGTAAAACTGAACATCTGTCCTCAGACTTCCCTGTAGCATGTGTTCAGCTACATTAATGAAACAGCTTTAATCCATGAAGTGTGTTGTAAATGCAGGATACAGATTTTTATTTATTTTATTTACTATTAAAGGTAGAAAAAGAATGAAGACTATAACCCTGAGCATTTCTAATCTGAAACATGTTTTTTGAGAATACTAATTGCTATGCAGTGAGAAAGAATTTAGTTCTTAGTTTTATGCTTGAGGAACATTTTAAAATCCTTTGCAACATTAACTCTCCTGAGGATGGATGTGACACAATGGTATTAACTGTCTTGAGAAATGTAAAGATCACCAGATTAGGAGACAGAAATATTTAACTCTGAAAAATAGGGAAGAAGGGATGCAGGGCTGGTGCCCGCCATCTGCTTTGTGGGTCCCAAATCTGCTACAGGCTCAAGGTGTCCTAAGATAGCCAGCCCGATGGCAGGTGGGTGGGCTGTGTCCTTGCCCAACTAGCTGGTTGGTCTGGAGTTTTTCAAGACTGATGTCACCTAGGTGGTGATTGGGACTGGGTTCCACCACTGAAACGCTAGGTGAGGATTACAATACAATGCTTGTCAGCACCATGTCCTTGTCATGGGATAGCTGGCTAAAATGTTTGTTACTAGTATTTATGTTTCAAGGTGAATTGTAATTTTTTCCCACCTCTCTGGGAGGCTCCGCCCAATATCAGCAAGCTGTCTGACTCAGGTTCCTCTGAGTTCTATTTCTTCTTGGACTGTATGTGATTTTGTGTGTGGCCTGTAAGAAATCTTTGTTTTCTACAGGCCTTTGGTTCTCTTAAAAAGAATCCTCATTGTCTTTCAAAGTCCTACAATTTAGGGGGTGTTTAGTCTTCCTCTGTGGCACAGAGAAGAATATGCCTGCAATACAGGAGACCCAGATTTGATCCCTGGGTCAGAAAGCTCCCCTGGAGAAGGAAATGGCCACCCACTCCAGTATTCTTGCCTGGAGAATCCCAGAGACAGAGGAGCCTAGTGGGCTGCCATCTATGGGGTCACACAGAGTTGGACATGACTGAAGCGACGCAGCAGCAGCAGCAGCAGCAGCAGCAGCAGCAGCAGCAGCAGCAGCAGCAGCAGCAGTCTTCCCCTGTGACACAGGTGGTAAAGAATATGCCTGCAATACAGGAGACCTAGGTTTGATCCCTGGGTCAGGAAGCTCCCCTGGAGAAGGAAATGGCCACCCACTCCAGTATGCTTGCCTGGATAATCCCATGGTCAGAGTAGCCTGGTGGGTTATGGTCCATGGGGTCACAAAGAGTTGGACACAACTGAGCAACTAACAGTTTCATTTTTTTCACTTTCCAAGTGTAGGAACCCTGGGCTGAGTAGCACTATGAGGGGCTCAGATGCATATGCTCCTTTGGGAGAAGCTCTACAACTGGATTGCCCCCCTTAGGTGTGTTGCCTGCCTGAGGTATGAGACTTGACTCTACCCTGTATACCCAAGTCCCATTGGTATTTGTGTACTTCCTGCTTTATGCTTTTAGTAATAGAATAGCTGCTAGTCTTCAGCTTGGCTCATCAACAGTGGCTTCAAAAATAGTTGCAATTTTAGGGTTTCTATAGGAGGACATGAATTCAGTGTCTTTCTATTCCACTATTACAGCCACTTCAACTTCTCTGTCTGTCTTGATGCCAGTGTCACATGCTTCAGATTACCATAATTTTATAGTATGTTTTAGAATGAAGACCTGTGATCATTTTGGTTATCTCGAGTCCCTTGACATAGCACATGAATTTTAGGACGTATTTTTTTTTTATTTTTGCCAACAAAAATTTTGGGGAGTTTTCATAGAGATTGCATTGAATCTGTAGATCTTTAGGTCATCTTGATATCTTAATAATGTGAAATATTCTAGTTCTTGAACATTTTTCCATCTATGTGTACCTTCTCTAACATCTTTTGGTGATGTTTTGGAGTTCTCAGTGTGCAAGGCTTTTGCATCCCTACTTATGTTTACTCAATTATTTCGTTCTTATCAAAGTTGCTATAAATGGTATTCTTTCTTAATTTTTTCCCTTCTTTGTATTATTTAATGAAGAAATTCAACATCCTTTCATGGTAAAAATATTTTTTTCATCAATTTGGAGGAGAAAAAAATACCTCAACGTATTAATATAATAATTAAGATTGTGCAAGACAGACGCACAGCCTCACATCATACTCAACATTGAAAGTTTGACAAGCTTTCCATTAAAATCAGGAACAAGACAAGAACTCACACTCTGACTACAACTTTGTATTATAGTATTGGAATAAAAATTCTTGTTAGGTGTTTAGTGTTTTTACATATAAACCAGTTCATCTCTGAAATAAGATAATTTCACTTAATTACCTTTTACTCAATTTTACTGCTTGTAAGAGTGCTTCTAATGGAAGCCACTTTCTATCTTTTGGATCTCATCTGAAGCACAACTTTTAGGTTTGGCCATGATTGATTACATTGTTCATGGTAGATTGGATGCCTCTTATTTCTGTCACAGTACTTCATGTCTAGTCTTAGAAACACTGAAAAAGACATGCTGATTAAAATTCTAACATGTATACTATCACGTGAATTGAATCACCAGTCTATGTCTGACGCAGGATGCAGCATGCTTGGGGCTGGTGCATGGGGATGACCCAGAAAGATGTTATGGGGAGGGAGGTGGGAGGGGGGTTCATGTTTGGGAATGCATGTAAGAATTAAAGATTTTAAAATTAAAAAAATAAAAACTAAAAAAAAAAAAAACAAAACACAGTGTGAGGGTTTCAAGTGTTATTTGGCGCATAATGAGGACTTCAGCCTGAGAGACAGCACCTCAGATAGCTGAGAAGCTGCTCCAAAGAGATTGGGAGGGAAGGTCATTATACATGTAATTTAGGTGAAGGGGAGTTCATGCAATTGAGCATGTATTTTTTGCAGAAGGTTTTTGCTAGTCACAAGGACCAGATCTCACCATGAAGGAACTTAGTATTTTTCTAGATATGAGGAAAATTTAACTCATAAAATCAGTTCCTGAAAGTATCTAACCATCTGAAAACCTATTCTTGCCGGGAGCCAGCGTGAGGAACTCCGCCCATGGCAAAGGTCATGAGGAAGGAGGCTTCGGCATATGCAAAGGTGGGATCGAGCCTCAAAAAACCCCCTGTTCCCAAGCATCTACCCCCCAAACCAGAGTCTGATTTATGCTCTCACCTACACTTCTGACTTTACGGGAGTCTCTCCCCCATCACCATTTCTCTCAGAGAAGGAGTTAACTTGCAGCTCCAGTTAATGAAAATTCCTGGGCATGACAAGAGTGTTTCAACCTACAAACTCCTCTGAACGTTCTCTAGCCTACCTGAACAGGTTCGTCTGGCCACATGTGATTGTTTAAAGCCTCCCAACCGTGAGAGGCATGAGATGATTTAAAACTTTCTATATACAGATTCTTTTGAGAAGTTACAAGATTATTAGTATAGTATTAGTGGGTTGGTCAGAAATTATATTGGTGAAGGGTTTTTCATTTGTTGAGCCAATATTTGCTGCTAAATCTCCATATTCCCTGCCCTTATAATGAATATAACTAGCACATAAGAGAAATAAATATTAACCTTTAAGATTAATCATGTTAAACCTTAGGCTAAGTAAATTCCTTTCTTGATTGCAACCCACTACACCTTCACCCTATAGGAATGCAACTTTATTTGGAGGGTGGTGCCTAGTTTAAGAAAAAAAAATCACCCCTGGAAAAAATAAGTTTTCTGGTTGACTGACTGTTATCAGAAAGGGCCGTAAAATGTCAGCAGGCCTCATGGCCAGAAGATGATGTAAAACCCATAAGACCTTTGTATACATTTATATGAAGCACCTGATTTTGACAAGGGTCAGGTCTGCTGACCCCTGTGTGACTCTGTATTCATCCCTATGTATAACAAAGAGTATATAAGCAAACCTGAAAAATAAAGAAATGGGATTAGTTTCTGGAAAGACTGATTCCCCAGTGTCATTCTTTCCCCTTCTGGCTGAATTTCCATCTGGTACATGGGTACTCACCAAACCTGCTAATTTTGCCTGTGCTTCTAAGATCAGACTGGGGAGGCCTCAGTGCCTCTTCTCCTTCAGGAGAACGGAAAGATGCCTGTGGCCTACGTAGGTGGTGATTGGTATTCCACGTAAACCAAGTTATTCAGCTTCTTTTTCTCCACTAATTTTTCTACTACACTATCCTTTTCTAATCTCTCTTTATACTTTTAATTAAATAAAAGTTTTTTTCCTAGGATGCCTACTCGGTCTCCCCTTTCAATTACCCTGGATCCACTGGGGCTCGACCCTGGCATATTCTCAGTTTTCTCCTAAGAACAGAGAGCCTCACTCTCCACCCTGAACTCCTTTCAGAATGTGTTGAAGGCAGCAGCATGTGATTTAATCCTTGTGGAGGTAAATGACAAGTGATCACCACAAGTACCAATTTGTATTTGATAAGACTGCAACTACTTTAAAATTAAGCTTTCTCCTTCTATTTTGTCAAATCTATTGTAATAATATAAAATCCCTGCAAGGGGAAACTTTTATATGATTTCACCCATTTATTAATTGTAATGACCTCACACATAGCATGGTGTGTGTGAGATTTAGTCAGTAAGTCATGTCTGACAACTTGCGACCCCATGGAATCTAGCCTGCCAGGCTCCTCTGTCCATAGGTTTTTCCAGGCTCCTTTTCCAGGGTATCTTTCCAACCCAGGGATTGAACCTGGGTCTCCTGCATTGCAGGCAAATTCTTTATCCACTGATCTACCAGGGAAGCCCCACTGATAGCATAGTTTATGTACTGAAATAGACACACTAAATTCAATTTAATAATTGGTTATACATTTATATATCAATCTGAACTGATGGCAAATGTTTATATACTCAACCAAACACCAACACAGAATGAATTGAGTACTAAAGAAAAAGAAAAAAAAAAAAAAGGCTTCCCTAGTGGCTCAGATGGTAAAGAATCTGCCTGCAATGAGAGAGACCTGGGTTCAATTCCTGGATTGGGAAGATCCCCTGGAGGAGAGGATGGCAACCCACTCCAGTATTCTTGCCTGGAGAATCCTCATGTATAGAGGGACTTGGCAAGCAGCAGTCCATGGGGTCGCAAAGAGTCTGACATGACTGAGAGACTAAGCATGCAGACAAAAAGAAAGAAAACCTTGCTATGGCAAGTGGGAAAATACATGCTAAATTATTCTCCAATGGAAAAAAAAAAGTTCAGGCTGATATTTTGCTGTTGATGTTAGTAATCTGAAAATGTAACCATTTTTTTTTTACCCTTGCCACATTTTTTAACATCAATGTGTGATGTGGTTTGTAGTATCTTTACATACAGATTTATTTTAAAATTCAGTTTAAAATTTTAATTAAGAAAGAATCAGTCTTAAACATATTACAGTTGGTTCTATGACTTAATGTTAAATATTGTAAATAAATTTCTAGGGACACTTAACTCTATTGGGAAAAAGATGATATCCTTTTAAGAACTGATATAAATTTATAAGTAGGTCTTTTGTGAGGCTTAAAGCAGATGTGGAAGAAAGACAGCACAAGAATATCTCTCAAAATCTCAAATCACCTAGTCTACCCCAACATGAAAGGATGAGAGGGACTAAAAAAATGAAGGATATTTTCTACTTTAAAGTTAGTAGGAGAAGAAATTACTTGAGATAAATTTCCCTTAGAAATGGCTGGTTTCTTAATATGCAAACACAGGATTGTCTGGTCTTTGCAATAAATTGTCTTAACATGATAACTATTATTTTCCCTTGTGCACTGTGGAATTTCTTTTTAATTACCTATAGTGTAAATAAAAACAGTTTTTGAATAATCAGAAAACACTTCAGAGAAAATGCAGATAGTTGAATGAAATAAAATACTTTTTTAAGTAGTAATGCAGCTTTCAACTTCTAGATGAAAGAATTCCAAGATTTATGAATAACTTAAAAAGTCTTTCTTCAGACTGTGAACAAGCTTCCACAAGGTAAGACTAACTAATGTGAATCAGTCTTCACAGCTGTATAACTTTCGTTATGAGTTAAGGAATTAAATTGTTATGAAAGAAAACAGATTCAAATTCTAGTTTTATTGCTGGGGTCCAGCCCTGGTGGATCCAGGGTAATTCGAAGTGGGGACAGTGTGGCCAGGAAAAACTTATTTATTTAGCAATATAGAGAGAGATTAGGAAAAAATAGTGTAGTAGGAAAATTTAGTGGAGAAAAGAGGCTGAATAACTTGGTTTTCGTGGAGAACTAATAAAGTTCCAGACAAGGAACTTGCACCATCTACGCTGGGCCACCGGCACTTGTTTGAATAGTGGAGGGTGCCCCACCTTGGTCTCCCTCTCTCATGGATCTTAGGAGCTGGGGCAAGTAAGTAGACATGGAGAGCCTCCACTCCCCAGATGGGAATTCAGCCAGAAAATAGAGTAAAGAAGACGTGGGGGAAACCAGTCTTTCCAGTGACTGGCCCATCCTCTATTGTCTGGAAAGGCCTTATATATTTTTTGATTTTACATAGAAATCAATGGATAATACAAAATTATGCAGTGTCAACAGCCCTGACTCTTATTGAGACCAGGCTTTCTCTCTGCATACCTAGTTGTATACATAAGTCTCAGGTGATTTACATCATCTTCCAGCCAGAAGGCCAATTAACCTTTTACAATCCTTTTCTGATAAGAGTAATAGTGTTGTTTTCCCCAAAGTCTGGTGCCACTCTCAGAAAGCACTAAATAAAGTTACATTCTTACATAGCAAGGATACAACGTTTTATAACAAGAAAGTGGAGTACAGTGATTTATAACAAAGAGAACATTATTAACTAAAAAGTCTAGTATTGCTAACATCAAAACTACTATATTCCTATTTCTGCATCCCGATTACATTGATTAATATCCTCCCATGTGCCTAAAAGATAAAGGATATGGAGGGCTGGTGGCAAACATTAACTCAACAAACTCTTCACCAAACAAATTCTTAGCTCCAAAAGGCTCTATATCTTTAAGATATTTTAAGCTTCGTGCCTTTCATGGTCGGGGGCTATAAACAATCCACAAATTGTAAAGTCAGGCAGACCAGTCAGATAAGTTAGAAAGCCATCAAAGGGGTTTAAGCTGAGACATTCTTTTCATATGCTGGAGACTGTTAACCGGAGCCCTAAGTTTATTTCTTTTAGAGGCAGAAGAGTGGAAAGCACAGTACAATAAGGCAGGCAGACTCTGGTGTTTTGGGGGTAGATGTTCAGGAAAACCCAGGGGGAACCCCTGAAGCCTGACTCATCTTGCTCATCAAGCCTCTCCGCATGACCTTGTCATGGGTGGGATCTCCCATGCTGGCTCCCGGCTTTTTATCACTTAAAAATTTGTGACCTTACTGAAATTAATGAGATGTTCTAAATCTTAGTTTCTTCAAGTGGAAAATGGGGATTCCCATTCTTGTTACTGTGAATGTTAAAAGTGATACATTAAACCATGAGTATATGACTGGAATCCACCGTAGGAGTTTTGAGCAATGCAGGGATATAATGGAACAAGAATTAAAGGAAACCATTGGATTGCTTTAGGATAACAAGTTGTCAGAAGCCAGAATTTCCATGTACATACGTGGAGGAGGCTGCCAAAGGAACCAGAAAGGAAATGGGGTAGGGACGATCAAATCTGATACATTTTGAAAGCAGAGACAACAAGCTTTGCTAAGGGTATGGATAAGTCATGGGAGATCAATAAATGAGTAAATAACACAGTGAGCTTTCTTGTCTGAGCAGTGACATTGAACAAATGCAGTACCATTTAATGAGATGTGGAACACCTTTATACTGTGGAACATTTTAAATTATGTATCTAAATTGATGCCCAACTGCAGATGTCCAAAATTGGAGATGCTGCTGCTGCTGCCTCTAAGTCGCTTCAGTCGTGTCTGACTCTGTGCGACCCCATAGATGGCAGCCCACCAGGCTCCCCCATCCCTGAGATTCTCCAGGCAAGAATACTGGAGTGGGTTGCCACTTCCTTCCCCAGTGCATGAAAGTGAAAAGTGAAAGTGAAGTCACTCAGTCATGTCTGACGCCTAGCGAGCCCATGGACTGCAGCCCACCAGGCTCCCCCATCCATGGGATTTTCCAGGCAAGAGTACTGGAGTGGGTTGCCATTGCCTTCTCTGAAAATTGGAGATATTGTATACAAAAATTTGCAAATTATTATAGAGGTGAGAACAACATTGGACTGCATCAATATTTGTTAGTCAGGAAATGGGAACATCGAACTAAAGATTTTCAGAAAGAAGTCTCAGTGAGTTCTGAGATAATCCAGGGCAATGATCTTCTAAATTCATAGATTGATCTTTTCGCACTGAATATGTAATTTAGTTTAAGTGGTTCTCAGGTATTACTGGCTTTCTTCGTGGCTCAGATGATAAAGAATCCTTCTGTTAGTGCAGGAAATCTGTTTTTTTCTTCTTTGGTTGGGAAGATGCCCTGGGGCAGGAAATGACAACCCACTCCAGTATTCTTTCCTGGGAAATTCATTGAACAGAGGAGTTTTGAGGCCTACAGTTCATAAGGTTGCAAAGAGTTGGACTTGACTGAGCAGCTAACACACACACACACGCAAACACACACACATGTATTACATCCTTTGTGACTTTATAAATTGTGTAACCTTTTCATGGAATTCCTTTGCCATCTTTTCTTGTTCTATCAATTATAGTTTAAAACTAAACTGTTGCTTATTTTTGGAAGACTTCTCTGATTCTGTCAACTTGCCTGCCTGAAATTATGTGACAAATTATGGGACACACTTTATCTGCATTTGAAATAAGCTTTAAATGATTTATTCTGAAATTTTCATTCATCATATCTGAAAATCAGTTCAGATATCATCTTCAAAGACAAAGCTTAGACTTAAAGATCTACCACCCTTGAAGGACATGACTTGAATAGGAAAAGGTTTACATTTTTGCCCAGACTGGACTTTTCCCTTTTGTTGATATGACCCAAGTTGTTTCTTTTTTTTTTTTTTTCTTTCATCCTTTTATTTTTTTAAAATTTCATTTTATTTTATTTTTTAGTTTCTTTATTTTTATTTTTTTATTTTTAAGTGTCATCCCAAGTATTTTCTTTTTTTTTTTTTAAATTTTAAAATCTTTAATTCTTACATGCGTTCCCAAACATGAACCCCCCTCCCACCTCCCTCCCCATAACATCTCTCTGGGTCATAAGTTGTTTCTTAAGATTCTCTCTCAGAGGACAGTGTTTGATAACTCCTGTTGTACACAGAGATTATCCTGGTGATATCCCTGGAGATAAAGAGTCTACCTCAAAATTATGATTAAGGTCCCAATTAATTTAATTAGACAGAAAGCACCCTTGGAGATGCACCCATTGAATGACTCAATCATACATTATGTAGTAAATGTAGACAAAGTGTTCATGGTGCTTTGCGCTTACCTCATAGAGTGTTGCAACAGTAATCACATGACAGTTTCCTCCTGAATTGAAATCAAAATGTAACAGTTTATATGTGAAAGTATTCTCCATCCTTTACAAACTCAAAGTTCAACAATGCTGTAAGAAGACAGGAAAGCAGAGCTGATTGAGACTCAAAATGTTGCAAAGGCTATTTCACTTTCACTGGTATAAGAACAAATAGCAAAATTTTATTTGAAGCAATACATCACAGTTTGATACTTTCTCTCTTTCCCTGATCAAAGTGTTGCTTTAACATGCTTGTTACCAAGACAAATTCCCACAACTGAGAAAATTCTGATTTTCTTTTCACAATCAAGATTCAGAGCATTTAAGTAAGAGTGCATTTATATTAATTTTGAAAAGCTCAACAACTTGAAAAGTAATACTTCTCTGACTGACTGAGATGAAGTAGGCTTTCTACAAGCGTGGAGTTGGTCACATGGAGCCAGTTCAGGCCAGGTGATGGTGCGTGTATCACGCTGTCTGTTTCCAGAGGGGGTATCAGCGTGTGAAGGATGAGGAGAAGGCACCAGAACCTAGAACATGGGCTGAACACCATTCTCCTTACGCAGGTAGCCCAGGAAGTGTATTAAAACACAAAATGCTGAACAAAGCTTTATGTTTTCCAAGGGTACATTGGTGATGTAAGAATTAACTTTTTAAGAGTTTTGTAATTTTCATGTCAAGAATCATTTGTGAGTATTAAATATGTGAAGATTGATTTTATTCTGTAACACTCTTTTTGGATACTTTTATATTCTAATGATCTGAAATAAGTTTACCTTTTTGAGCACATTCTTAAAGATTAATTTCAGGTGAAATTATTTGAAGATATTATCATGGGCAGATATTTGTAAATCAAAAGATAGATTCAGTTAATATGTTATCTAAATTCTGTTTGTTCATCTGTCAAAAAAAAAAAAATAGATAGCACCTGTAGACCTGATTGAATAATTTTCAAGAACCTAAGCTAATGCTCTAAATAAGCAAGTCATTTCTTCAGTTCCTATTTTCTGTTCACAAGTGAGCTTCAGCATTTGATCATATATTTTTTGCCCATTTAGGGATAGCATTTACTTAATTGTTTATATTTTATGTTATAATTTTCTTTATTTCATTTATTAGCTAATTGTTTAGAAATCTTCATTCAATTTAGATACAACTTTGTGTATATCAGCTAAAATTTAAATAATTCCCACAAGCTATTTTTGTCTATTGTTGTGGTATCTTTTCCTAAGTCCTTAGACAAATTTGAAATTGTCAAATATATCTATTTGGGATTTTGGTGATTGATTAAGAAGATTCTTCCACACCAAAATATAGACAGTAACATCCTTTATTAAATGGAAAGTAAATATGAGGTAAACTTTGCTTTGTTTTTCTATTAAACCTTTAATTTGTGTTTATTTTTATATAAGTTTTCTGTATAAGTACACTTAGCTTCTATATGAAAAGCTAGTTTTGGCACCTGATTTATTTAATAATGTATCCTTTTCCCACATATGTCTCTAGTCACTTGCCTCTGAATTAGTCTGTAAGTTTGTTGATGTTAGGAATAATGCTTTAACAAGCTGTGTGTTGTAATATCTGAAGGTATTGATGCTTAATAATACATACTGCCTAACTGTTGAAACAACAAAGCAGTTCACGATTTCAGGAAGCCACTATCAATAATGTGTACATACAGGGGATTATGAGCTGAGCTCTGCAATAAGATAAACAGAAGTGCCCATGGAACAAAGGAACAATGTGACTGAGTTTGTCCTCTTGGGGCTCACTCAGAGCCCCCAGGTTCAGAAGATATTATTTGCTGTGTTCTTGCTCATTTACATTGTCACGATGATGGGCAATGTACTCATAGTCATCACTGTGGTAGCCAGTCCGACCCTGGATTCCCCTATGTACTTCTTCCTTGGAAATCTGTCATTTCTGGATGCTGTTTATTCTACTAACTTCATCCCGAGTATGATTAAAAGCTTTATTTATGAGAAGAAAACCATTTCCTTCCAAGCTTGCATGGCCCAGCTTTTTATGGAGCACTTATTTGGTGGTGCTGAGATTTTACTCCTGGTGGTCATGGCCTATGACCGCTATGTGGCCATCTGCAAACCCTTGCATTATTTGACAATAATGAATCAGCGAGTGTGTGTTCTGCTACTGCTCTTTGCCTGGGTTGGTGGGTTTTTGCATGCTGTCCTTCATCCTCTCTTTGTTTACAACCTTCCATTCTGTGGCCCAAATGTCATGGACCACTTTGTGTGTGACATGTACCCCTTGTTAAAACTAGCCTGCACAGACACTCACATCATTGCCCTCACAGTACTGGCCAATGATGGGGCCATCTGCGTGGTCATCTTCATGCTCTTACTCATCTCCTATGGGGTCATTCTACACTCCCTGAAGAATCTTAGTCAGGAAGGGAGGTTCAAAGCCTTGTCCACCTGTGGCTCCCACATCACTGTGGTGCTCCTCTTTTTTGTGCCCTGTATTTTTATGTATGTGAGAACTCCTTCCACTTTACCTATTGACAAATTCTTGACTGTGTTTTACACTGTTGTCACCCCTATGCTGAATCCTCTAATCTATACTCTGAGAAATGGAGAAATGAAAAATGCCATGAAAAAGCTCTGGACCAGAAAAAGAAAATGAGGCACATGGGAAATGTTTCACATATTTTCAATCAAGACTTCCTCTTCCCAGGAAAGATGTGTGATTATTTAATTTAGTAAATGTATCCTCATGTTTAATAACTTAGGCATGATGAATGTATTTATTATAAGAATACTTCCAAAGATCAAAATATGCTTCTAAATATTTAATAATTTTCTAGTTCAATGCATATATTTTGTTGAAAAATTTTTTTTAAGATATCCACAATTTCTTCAGGAAGGATGTATTGTTTGGGCTAAAATGTCTCTTTTGAGACTACAAGTTTATATTCCATATGATGAGTTTAAGCTATAGTTAATACCATACATTTATTTAATTAGGGGAAGATTTTCACATGTTTCTCTCTTAAATAATGTAATCTTTTTTTTTTTTTTAAATTAATAGAGTTCATTACAAATAGTGACGGACTCTATTTCTTGGGCGCAAAAATAACTGCTGATGGTGACTGCAGCCATGAAATTAAAAGATGTTTGCTCCTTGGAAGAAAAGCTATGAACAACCTAGACAGCATATTAAAAAGAAGAGACATTACTTTGCCAAGAAAGGTTTGTCTAGTCAAAGCTATGGTTTTTCCAATAGTCAGGTATGGATGTGAGAGTTGGACTATAAATAAGGCTGAGCGCTGAAGAATTGCTGATTTTGAACTGTGGTGTTAGAGAAGACTCTTGAGATTCCCTTGGACAGCCAGGAGATCAAACCAGTCAATCCTAAAGGAAATCAATCCTGAATATTCATTGGAAGGACTGATGCTGAAGCTGAAACTCCATACTTTATAGTCACGTGATGCAAACAGCCAAGTCATTGGAAAAGACACTGATACTGGAAAAGACAGAAGGCAGGAGGAGAAAGGGACGATAGAGGATGTGATGGTTGGATGGTATCATTGACTCAATGGACATGAGTTTAAGCAAGCCTCTGGAGATGGTGAAGGACAGGGAAGCCTGACATGCTGCAGTCCATGGGGTCACAAAGAGTCGGACATGACAGAGTGACTGAACAACAACACAGATATTGAAAAGAATTAGACTTATGACATAAAACTCGGTTCATTGCTCTTCACATAAAGACAGCACATATTTATATTTCACATATGGTTACTTTTGTGTCTATTAGAACTTTACATGTATTTTTTTGTTTATTAATTTTACATTTAATTTTTTTTGTTTATACAGCTTAGCATGTTACAGTGTAAGCTGAATGTCTCCTTTATTTGCTTACAGTATTTCTATACATTCCTATACAAATATAGGTTTTGCTGTTTATGTGTAAATTTAGAATAATAATCCATGAGCTTCAAATATACACTACAGAAGCTGTCACCAGATATTTTGGGTGATAACATTGTTAAGAAGAATTTTGACAGTATATAATTCTTATTGCTCTTATTAATGAAATAAAGATTATTGTATAATAAAGATGGTGACTGCAGCCATGAAATTAAAAGACCTTACTCCTTGGAAGAAAAGTTATGACCAACCTAGATAGCATGTTCAAAAGCAGAGACATTACTTTGCCAACAAAGGTCTATCTAGTCAAGGCTATGGTTTTTCCAGTGGTCATGTATGGGTGTGAGAGTTGGACTGTGAAGAAGGCTGAGTGCCAAAGAATTTATGCTTTTGAACTGTGGTGTTGGAGAAGACCCTTGAGAGTCCCTTGGACTGCAAGAAGATCCAACCAGTCCATTCTAAAGGAGATCAGCCCTGGGATTTCTTTGGAGGGAATGATGCTGAAGCTGAAACTCCAGCACTTTGGCCACCTTATGCGAAGAGTTGACTCATTGGAAAAGACTCTGATGCTGGGAGGGGTTGGGGGCAGGAGGAGAAGGGGATGACAGAGGATGAGATGGCTCGATGGCATCACAGACTCGATGGACATGAGTCTAAGTGAACTCCGGGAGATGGTGATGGACAGGGAGGCCTGGCATGCTGCAATTCATGGGGTCGCAAAAGAGTCAGACCCGACTGAGTGACTGAACTGAACTGAACTGAACTGAAAGAGGCCAGAATATATTTTTCTTTTTTGACAGAGATTTCATTCCTAATATCCCCCCTTTGTCTCTGAATCAATATTGAAGGAAGATATAATCTGGCTCTAATATATTTGAAAGTATGTGGTCAAAGAAGCTTATTGTATCCATACCTTACTCAGTCTCGATTTATGAAGGGTTAAGTCTATGGGGCAAAAGGTTTTCTTTTCTTTTTTTCTCCCCACTAGTAAACCACACTGTATGAGAAACATTATATCCTGATTTTTATTCCTTTACCTGGAGATTTTATGACATTCTCTCAAAGTCTTCTCAAACACACTGCTGCTGTTAAGTTGCTTCAGTCGTGTCTGACTCTGGGAGACCCCATAGATGGCAGCCCACCAGGTTCCCCCATCCCTGGGATTCTCCAGGCAAGAACACTGGAGTGGGTTGCCATTTCCTTCTCCAATGCATGAAAGTGAAAAGGGAAAGTGAAGTCACTCAGTCGTGTCTGACTCCTAGTGACCCCATGGACTGCAGCCTACCAGGCTCCTCCATTCATGGGATTTTCCAGGCAAGAGTACTGGAGTGGGTTGCCATTGCTAGCAAGCAATTGGGTTTAACACATTTTCAATGAGCTGCTCAGAAAGGGTCAGTGTCTCTTGCTGGCATGAATTACAGTTTAGTCTCCAAAGTCATGAGCATAAATCTGTATCCAAACATCCATAGGCCTGATCTAATAACATACATGTATAAATCCCACCACACACTCAGATTGTATCCAACCTCATGTTAATCTCTATAACTATTTGCACTTAAATGTTCAATCTTATATAGGTTTCTAACAAATTGCAGATATACCCACTTCTGTATCTGACAACACATGGCCAGTTGGAAGGACTGATGCTGAAGCTGAAACTCCAATACTTTGGCCACCTCATGTGAAGAATTGACTCATTGGAGAAAACCCTGATGCTGGGAGGGATTGGGGGCAGGAGAAGAAGGGGACGACAGAGGATAAGATGGCTGGATGGCATCACTGACTTGATGGACATGAGTTTGAGTGAACTCCAGGAGTTGGTGATGGACAGGGAGGCCTGGTGTGCTGCAATTCATGGGGTTTCAAAGAGTTGGACACGACTGAATGACTGACCTGAACTGAACTGAGGGATGAGTTTGCATATGTATATGCATATGGATTTGATGTGACTGCTACAGGCCTATATGTCTTATACACACGGGTGTATTTTTCCATTCACTGCCCTGCATATGATCATAATGAATTCAGACAAAGCTTGACTAAACAGTTCTCTTCCATGTGGGCTGGGCAGAAGTCATTGTCTAGTAATCGGCATATTGCTGGGCTTTAAAGGAGGGCAAAGATGGCTGCAATTACATGAATGATGCTTTGGCAGGGATGGCTAGAAGATCAGGTTCTTCTGGGTATCTTCCTTCTTCATGGATACAGGACTGTGAACCATGTCTGAGAAGAGAGCTTGTCAGACTTGTAAAAGAGCAGTTTAGGACTGTCAGAGGGAGGAGGCCAGAACTATCAAGTCAGGTAAGCTTCATCTCATCATTATATCCACCTGAAATTCTGGATCTCAAGTTTTAAATCCAGACTGCTTCTATACAAGGAAGGAAGCAAAATGAAAACGTAACCTCTAGGATGGGAGAAAATTTTTTCAAATCATTAATTCATGTGGAATTAATATCTAAATATATAAATAACTTCAACTAAATAACATAAAAACAAATAGCCCAATGTAAAATGGGCCAAGAACCTGAATAGATATCTTTCCAAAGAAATCATACAGATGCCAAGAGGAACATGATAATGTGCTCAACATAACTGATTGGGAGGAAATGCAAATGACACTTCACACCTGTTAGGATGGCCATATGAGATATATGGGAGACTACAGGGCCTCCCCAATGGCTCAGGAGCTGAAAAATAAACATGCAGTGTGGGAGACACAAGTATGTGAAGTACCAGTACTATAACAGGATACATGATTTTAAATTAGTGCACATCTGAAAACAGTATTTAAAAACCATGCCTTTGTAAATGGTAGATCAATTAAAAAGACACAATTATTGTAATGAACATTTATTTTTTATTTATTTTATTTAATTTTAATTTTTACTTTATTTTACTTTACAATACTGTATTGGTTTTGCCATACATTGACATGAATCCGTCAAGGGTGTACATGAGTTCCCAATCCTGAACCCGCCTCCACCTCCCACCCCATATCATCTCTCTGGATCAGATAGTTACCTACCTAAATGCTTAATTTACACAATGCTGTATATTAGGATTTTATAATGCATTCTTTTTATCAAATACATAAATGTGTATTTTCTTTTTCTCTTGTCATGGTGTTTTGTCTTCATGTTGACTCAAAAGAGTTCAAAATTAAAGATGAGTGCTATGAAATTTTCCTCTGCTGTTTAGTTAACTTACATGAAATAGATTTTGTCAGGATCTGCTAATGACGGTGAAACACCCCTGAGGTCTTATTAGCCACAGCTAAGTAACTTTACAGATTTTGCTGCAACAGGAAATGTGGTAGTACTTTTAAGGCTTATCCAGAGGTGCCACTTATAAATAGGCAAAGTCACTTATTGTAACAGAACTAATTGTCATTTTTAAATCTTACAACTTTTCTTTCTAGGTGAACTAACAGCTGCCTGAGGCCCTGACCATGGAGCTAAGTCAGATAAGTTCATAGGTGAGAATTTCTTTTTTTCCAGGAAATCATATTGTCATGGACTCTTTTAAATGGATCTTACAAAGCATACAATAGACTTTCTTAAATGGATCCTACAAATCATACAATCACTCCTCAAGCACACTTATCTGACATTTAAATCCATTTTGCAGTATATAAAGTGTTAAGAAAGACTCAAATACAATACTATCAGTTTAGAAGTGAAAATGTTCTGAGTCTTTTTCTTACATATATTATATATATACATATACATGAATATATGAATTAGTTTGAATTAAATTAGAATAACTATACAATTCACATTTGCATTCAAAATTCTCTGCAGTGTATATTACAACTTAAGATTGTCTATCTGATAGTGCACAACTTAAAAAAAAACTGTATAAAATCTACATATTAATCAAATGGATGTACTATAATTTATCCATTTCTCCAATGCTGAACATTTCATGCCATTTCTAAATTTTTCCATAGTTTTTAATAATTGTGTTGAACACAATTGTGTGAATTGTGAATTGTGTTTGTAAATGTTGATTTTTTTTTCCTTTAAGAAAGTTTCCATTAGGGTTTATTCCTAGAAAGAATAGTCTAGAGACAAAAAAAGTTTAAAAAATATATTTCTTGATAGTTATTTTAAAGCATATTCATTAATTACTTCTAATTCTGACTTATATGTACATACCTACATCTCTTTTCTGATCTGTCAGGAGATCCTACTTCATAAAAAGGAAATGCAGTGAAATTGCTATACTTTGTTTCTAGAGAAGTATACAATTTTCATCTTAGCGAAAAAAATAAAACTCTTTCATTTATTTATTTTATTTTTTAAAGACTTTTTCTTTTTTTAATTTTAATTTTTATTATTTTACTTTGGGGTGGGAGGTGGGAGGGGGGTTCAGGATTGGGAACTCATGTACACCTGTGGCGGATTCATGTCAATGTACAGCAAAACCAATACAGTATTGTTCATTTATTTTTGAAAGATATATATATATTTGCAGGATATATTTTACTATATTTCTCTCCCCTTTATGTCCCCAAATTTCTCATTCTATTAGTAAGTCAGTATCCTGTATCCAGGAATGATGGATGATGTTTGCTATGAGATGTGGAAGGAAAACATGAGAATGCATGCGCCATAAACACAAAGGAGTGGAAATGTTACTCCTATCATAGATGAATGCATTGCTGCTCTTTGGTAATGAGATTTCAGTTAAGGGAATTTAAAAGGGACACTCTTCATGACTTTGTGGGAACAAAAAAAATCATATACATAATAAGTGTCCAATAGATATTTGTTGAATGAATGGACTTGTAGTATGTGTCAATCATAAGTAATAGACTTTATATGTGCTTGCATTAGTCTGTGAATATAAGTGTGTATGTATAGTGCATTATCTATCTATCTTACCTAGCTGACTAGTTCTCTCTGATATCCACATTAAATTTTTATTTTTAGAACTTTGAAAATAAATACTTCCTTTGATGAAAGATCCTCAACCCCTACGCATTTTTTTTTTTAATCTAAGTCCATAGAAACTATGTGTTAGTCGCTCAGTCATGTCAGACTCTTGGCAACCCCAAGGACTGTAGCCCACCAGGCCCTTCTGTCCATGGAAATCTCCAGGCAAGAATACTGGAGTGGTCTGCTATTTCCTTCTCCAAAAGAAACTACAAGTTAGTTGAATATGACTATGTTTAAACTGAATGTGGAATAGGATTTTGAAGGATAAAAAATATCAAATAATGAGCACCAGTTTGGGCTTCTCTGGTGGTTTAGATGGTAAAGAATCTGCCTACAATTTTGGAAACTCAAAAATTTGTTCCCTGGGTTGGGGAGATCTCCCAGGAGAGGGAATGGATACTCATCCTAGTATTCTTGCCTGGAGAATCCCATAAACAGAGAATCCTGGTGAGATACAGTCCAGAGGGCACAGAGGGTCAGAGAACTAAGAGACTAAGACTTTCACCTTCACTTCCAGTGACTCGTAGACATTTCCCTAAACTCTCTGCTTATTATAGATACTTAACATCTTTCCATAGTTACAGTTGAGGGTTCAAATGTAAATTTCATGGGTGAGAGATAGCATTTACCTAAAAATGAACTAAAAAGCCTCTTGATGAAAATGAAAGAGGAGAGCAAAAAAGTTGGCTTAAAACTCAACATTCAGAAAACGAAGATCATGGCATCTGGTCCCATCACTTCATGGGAAATAGATGGGGAAACAGTGGAAACAGGGTCAGACTTTATTTTGGGGGGCTCCAAAATCACTGCAGATGGTCACTGCAGTATTGAAATTAAAAGACGCTTAATCCTTGGAAGAAAAGTTATGACCAACCTGGATAGCATATTCAAAAGCAGAGACATTACTTTGCTGACTAAGGTCCGTCTAGTCAAGGCTATGGTTTTTCCTGTGGTCATGTATGGATGTGCGAGTTGGACTGTGAAGAAAGCTGAGCACCGAAGATTGATGCTTTTGAACTGTGGTGTTGGAGAAGACTTTTGAGAGTCCCTTGGACTGCAAGGAGATCCAACCAGTTCATTCTGAAGGAGATCAACCCTGGGATTAGTTTTCTTTTTTTTTTTTTTTAATTTTATTTTTACTTTATTTTGCTTTACCATACTGTGTTGGTTTTGCCATACATTGACATGAATCCACCATGGGTGTATACGAGCTCCCAATCCTGAATCGCCCTCCCACCTCTACCCCATATCATCACTCTGGATCATCCCCATGCACCAGCCCCAAGCATCCTGTATCCTGTATCGAACATAGACTGGCACTTCTTTTCTTACATGATAGTACACATGTTTCAATGCCATTCTCCCAAATCATACCACCCTCTCCCTCTCCCTCAGAGTCCAAAAGACTGTTCTATACATCTATGTCTCTTTTGCTGTCTCACATACAGGATCATCATTACCTTCATTCTAAATTCCATATATATGTGTCAGTATACTGTATTGGTGTTTTTCTTTCTGGCTTACTTCACTCTGTATAATCGGCTCCTGTCTCATCCATCTCATTAGAACTGATTCAAATGTATTCTTTTTAATGGCCGAGTAATACTCCATTGTGTATATGTACCACAGCTTTCTTATCCATTCATCTGCTGATGGACATCTAGGTTGTTTCCATGTCCTGCCTATTATAAACAGTCCTGCAATGAACATTGGGGTACATATGACCCTTTCAATTCTGGTTTCCTCAGTGTGTATGCCCAGCGGTGGGATTGCTGGGTCATAAGGCAGCTCTATTTGCAATTTTTTAAAGGAATCTCCACACTGTTCTCCATACTGGCTGTACTAGTTTGCATTCCCACCAACAGTGTAGGAGGGTTCCATTTTCTCCACATCCTCTCCAGCATTTATTGCTTGTAGACTTTTGGATCGCAGCCATTCTGACTGGTGTGAAATGGTACCTCATTGTGGTGTTGATTTGCATTTCTCTGATAATGAGTGATGTTGAGCATCTTTTCATGTGTTTGTTAGCCATCCGTATGTCTTCTTTGGAGAATTGCCTATTTAGTTCTTTTGTCCATTTTTTGATTGGGTCATTTATTTTTCTGGAGTTGAGCTGCATAAGTTGCTTGTGTAATTTTGAGATTAGTTGTTTGTCAGGTGCTTAATTTGATGTTGTTTTCTCCCATTCAGAAGGCTGTCTTTTCACCTTACTTATAGTTTCCTTTGCTGTGTAGAAGCTTTTAATTTTAATTAGATCCCATTTGTTTATTTTTGCTTTATTTCCAGAATTCTGGGAGGTGGATCATAGAGGATCCTGCTGTGATTTATGTCGGAGAGTGTTTTGCCTATGTTCTCCCCTAGGAGTTTTATAGTTTCTGGTCTTACATTTAGATCTTTAATCCATTTTGAGTTTAATTTTGTGTATGGTTTTAGAAAGTGATCTAGTTTCATTCTTTTACAGGTGGTTGACCAGTTTTCCCAGAACCACTTGTTAAAGAGATTGTCTTTACTCCATTGTATATTCTTGACTCCTTTGTCGAATATAAGGTGTTCATATGTGTGTGGATTTATCTCTGGGCTTTCTATTTTTTTTTTCCATTTATCTATATTTCTGTCTTTGTGCCAGTACCATACTCTCTTAAACTGTGGCTTTGTAGTAGATCCTGAAGTCAGGCAAGTTGATTCCTCCAGTTCTATTTTTCTTTCTCAAGATTGCTTTGGCTATTCGAGATTTTTTGTATTTCCATACAAATCTTGACATTGTTTGTTCTAGTTCTGTGAAAAATACCGCTGGTAGCTTGATAGGGATTGCATTGAATCTGTAGATTGCTTTGGGTAGTATACTCATTTTCACTGTATTGATTCTTCCGATCCATGAACATGGTATATTTCTCCATCTATTAGTGTCCTCTTTGATTTCTTTCATCAGTGTTTTATAGTTTTCTATATATAGGTCTTTAGTTTCTTTAGGTAGATATATTCCTAAGTATTTTATTCTTATCGTTGCAATGGTGAATGGAATTGTTTCCTTAATTTCTTTTTCTACTTTCTCATTATTAGTGTATAGGAATGCAAGGGATTTCTGAGTGTTGATTTTGTATCCTGCAAATTTATTATATTCATTGATTAGCTCTAGTAATTTTCTGGTGGAGTCTTTAGGGTTTTCTATGTAGAGAATCATGCCATCTGCAAAGAGTGAGAGTTTTACTTCTTCTTTTCCAATTTGGATTTCTTTCATTTCTTTTTCTGCTCTGATTGCTGTGGCCAAAACTTCCAGAACTATGTTGAATTGTAGCGGTGAAAGTGGGCACCCTTGTCTTGTTCCTGACTTTAGAGGAAATGCATTCAATTTTTCACCATTGAGGATAATGTTTGCTGTGGGTTTGTCATATATAGCTTTTATTATGTTAAAGTATGTTCCTTCTATACCTGCTTTCTGAAGAGTTTATTTTTTAATCATAAATGGATGTTGAATTTTGTCAAAGGCCTTCCCTGCATCTATTGAGGTAATCATATGGCTTTTACTTTTCAATTTGTTAATGTGGTGAATTACATTGATTGATTTGTGGATATTGAAGAATCCTTGCATCCCTGGGATAAAGCCCACTTGGTCATGGTGTATGATCTTTTTAATGTGTTGTTGGATTCTGATTGCTAGAATTTTGTTGAGGATTTTTGCATCTATGTTCATCAGTGATATTGGCCTGCGGTTTTCTTTTTTTGTGGCGTCTTCATCAGGTTTTGGTATTAGGATGATGGTGGCCTCATAGAATGAGTTTGGAAGTTTACTTTCGTCTACAATTTTCTGGAAGAGTTTTAGTAGGATAGGTGTTAGCTCTTCTCGAATTTTTTGGCAGAATTCAGCTGTGAAGCCGTCTGGACCTGGGCTTTTTTTTGCTGGAAGATTTCTGATTATAGTTTCAATTTCCATGCTTGTGATGGGTCTGTTAAGATTTTCTATTTCTTCCTGGTTCAGTTTTGGAAAGTTGTACTTTTCAAAGAATTTGTCCATTTCTTCCACATTATCCATTTTATTGGCATGTAATTGCTGATAGTAGTCTCTTATGATCCTTTGTATTTCTGTGTTGTCTGTTGTGATCTCCCCATTTTCATTTCTAATTTTATTGATTTTATTCTTCTCCCTTTGTTTCTTGATGAGTCCGGCTAATGGTTTGTCAGTTTTATTTATCCTTTTTTGCTATGGTCTCTTTTGTTTCTTTTGCATTTATTTCTGCCCTAATTTTAAAGATTTCTTTCCTTCTACTGACTCTGGGGTTCTTCATTTCTTCCTTTTCTAGTTGCTTTAGGTGTAGAGTTAGGTTATTTATTTGACTTTTTTCTTGTTCCTTGAGGTATGCCTGTATTGCTATGAACTTTCCTCTAAGCACTGTTTTTATAGTATCCCACATGTTTTGGTCTGTTGTGTTTTCATTTTCATTCCTTTCTATGCATAATTTGATTTCTTTTTTTATTTCTACTGTGATTTGTTGGTTATTCAGAAGCGTTTTGTTCAGCCTCCGTAGGTTGGAATTTTCAAATAGTTTTTCTCCTGTAATTGAGATCTAATCTTAGTGCATTATGGTCATAAAAGATGCTTGGAATGGTTTTGATTTTTTTGAATTTATCAAGTTTAGATTTATGGCCCAGGATGTGACCTATCTTGGAAAAGGTTCCGTGAGCACTTGAGAAAAAGATGAAATTCATTGTTTTGGGGTGAAATGTCCTATAGATATCAATTAGGTCTAACTGGTCTATTGTATCATTTTAAGTTTGCATTTCTTTGTTAATTTTCTGTTTAGTTGATCTGTCCATAGGTGTGAGTGGGATATTAAAGTCTCCCACTATTATTGTGTTATTGTTAAGTTCCCCTTTCATGCTTGTTAGCATTTGTCTTACATATTGCGGTGCTCCTATGTTGGGTGCATATATATTGATAATTGTTATATCTTCTTCTTGGATTGATCCTTTGATCATTATGTAGTGTCCTTCTTTGTCTCTTTTCACAGCCTTTGTTTTAAGTTCTATTTTAGCAGAGATGAGTATTGCTACTTCTGGTTTCTTTTGGTCTCTATTTGCGTGGAATATCTTTTCCAGCCCTTCACTTTCAGTCTGTATGCGTCCCTTGTTTTGAGGTGGGTATCTTGTAGGCAGCATATATAGGGATCTTGTTTTTGTATCCATTCAGCCAGTCTTTGCCTTCTGGTTGGGGCATTCAACCCACTTATATTTAAGGTAATTATTGATAAGTGTGATCCCGTTGCCATTGACATTATTGTTTTGGGTTCGAGTTTATACACCCTTTTTGTGATTCCTGTCTAGAGAATATCCTTTAGAATTTGTTGGAGAGCTGGTTTGGTGGTGCTGAATTCTCTCAGCTTTTGCTTGTCTGTACAGCTTTTGATTTCTCCTTCATATTTGAATGAGATCCTTGCTGGGTACAGTAATCTTGGCTGTAGGTTATTTTCTTTTATCACTTTAAGTGTGTCTTGCCATTGCCTCCTGGCCTGAAGAGTTTCTATTGAAAGATCTGCAGTTATCTTTATGGGAATCCCCTTGTGTGTAATTTGTTGTTTTTCCCTTGCTGCTTTTAATATTTGTTCTTTGTGTTTGGTCTTTGTTATTTTGATTAATATATGTCTTGGGGTGTTTCACCTTGAGTTTATCCTGTTTGGAACTCTCTGGGTTTCTTAGACTTGGGTGTTTATTTCCTTCCCCATTTTAGGGAAGTTTTCCATAAAGTCAATATTAAAGAAAAGAAGAAGAAGAGGAAAAAAGAAAAAAAAAGA
This sequence comes from Ovis aries, assembly GCF_016772045.2. Classification (NCBI taxonomy): domain Eukaryota; kingdom Metazoa; phylum Chordata; class Mammalia; order Artiodactyla; family Bovidae; genus Ovis; species Ovis aries. The sequence continues at coordinate 513,481 of NW_024599829.1, read as the reverse complement.
GAAAAAACAAACAAAGAAAACAAAACAAACAAGAAAAACAAAGCCAAAAGAATTATCAATAAAAATAATAATTAGAGAAATAGAGTACTTATAAATTTAAGAAAGTTAAAAAAAAAGAAGAAAAACAAAAAAAAAAAGAAGAAAAAACAATAATGCAACCCCATCAACTCAAAAAAAAAAAAAAAAAAAGATTGTGAAAGTAGTAAAGGTATATCTGGCCCTTTCTCTGGTGTTGTGGGTTGTGTGGGGTCACTTCCAAGGCGGTTCCCTCTGTTCAACTTCCTCTGCTTGCTGGTCTCTTCTGTGTCTGATTTCCGTCTTGACACAGGGAGGGCGGTGGTGGACACACTAGGCTCACTATTCAGTCGTGCTGTGGGGAGGGAGGGATGCTGCAAACTAATATTACTGGCGTGTGCTTTCAGTGTCTCATCCACTCTGGGCTTGCCCCTGCTCGCGGTGCACACCACTCAGGCTCTACATAGCTCCACTGGGGAACCATCTGAGGCCGGCCCTAGGCTTCATGCACCTCCCGAGTGTAAGCAGCTCAGGCTCAGCGCTCAGGAAGCCCTCAAGGGTGCAGATTTGGTTGGGCCTGAGTTTTGTGCCCTTCCCAGGTCCGAGTAGCTCAGAAGTTTGGCGAGCGCAATCACTGCAACTATGGCCTTTCCCTGCTGCTCAGTTTTCTGGGAGTACTGCTGGCGTTCCTTCTCAGGCAGATGATGATTGTCCAGAACCCCCAGAAGTCTTAGTTAACAAAGAAGCCTGCTTGCATTTTGGTAGGCAATGTCTCTCTTGGGCTGCGATTGCCCCCTTCCAGCCCTTAAGGCTCTGGCTGCCTGTCACTGGAGGGGTTGGTCTGCAGCCAACTATTTCCGATCCGTCCTTTGTTCTATGCGCGGTCCTGGTGGTGTCTTATGTTCGAGTGTTTCAGGTGGTAGCTCTCCCACAGTCTGGTTTGCTAGCCCAAGTTAGCTCGCTCTGTCCACGCATTCCGGCCTGATTCTCAATAAAGCACTGCAGCCCGCGCCTCCTGCGGCCTGATTCTTAAAAAGCACTGCTGGCTGCGCCTCCCGCTCCTCCCTGCCCAGCCCCCACTTGCTACTGGTGGATGCAGGCGTCTGCGTTGCTTTTTCACTGGGAGAGTTACTGTTGGGCTCGTAATCTATTGGTTTTAATTATTTATTTATTTGTCCTTCCTGTTATGTTGCCCTCTGTGCTTCCAAAGCTCACCACAGACTTGGCTGCGAGAATTTTTCCTGGTGTTTGGAAGCCTCTCTTTTTAAGAGTCTCTTCCTGGGACAGGATTCCCTTCTCGGGACGGAGCTCCCTCCCTACCTCCTTTGTCTCTTTTTTCGTCTTATTATATTTTTTCCTACCTATTTTTGAAGTCACTGATCTGCTTTGCTGGGTGCCTGGTATCCTCTGCCAGCATTCAGAAGTTGTTTTGTGGAATTTACTCAGCATTGAAATGTTCTTTTGATGAATTTTTGAGGGAGAAAGTGCTCTCCCCATCCTATTCCTCTGCCATCTTAGGACCGCGTCAACCCTGGGATTTCTTTGGAAGGAATGGTGCTAAAGCTGAAGCTCCAGTACTTTGGCCACCTCATGCAAAGAGTTGACTCATTGGAAAGGACTCTGATGGTGGGAGGGATTGGGGGCAGGAGGAGAAGGGGAGACCAAGGATGAGATGGCTGGATGGCATCACGAACTCGATGGACATGAGTTTGAGCGAACTCTGGGAGATGGTAATGGACAGGGAGGCCTGGCATGCTGCGATTCATGGGGTCGCGAAGAGTCGGACACGACTGAGACTGAACTGAACTGAACTGAACTGAACTGAATAAAGAAAGAAGCAAATATATATATATATATATATATATATATATATATATATATATATATATATATATAGAACAAGATAGAGGTGACATTGGATAGGGATTTGTGTAGTTGGAAGCATGGAAAGAATTTCAGTTTGGTTTGAATTTAAATAGCCATATTAGCCCACCTCATCTTTTTTAAAGAATAAGTCATTTAAAAATGTTTATTTGAAATGGGAGCAGTAGTAGACACCCAAAGTGTTTGCTAAAAGTGTCTACATCCCAATGTGAGTTCCAGTTTTGTCCTTCTACCCTGGGTGGCTCTGTCCAAAATCAGCAACTTTGTCTGACTCAGGCTCCTTTCAGTTTCTATTTCTTCTTGGACTGTGTGTGATTTCATGTGTAATCTTTAAGGCTGGAGTCTCTGTTTTATACAGCCCCCTAGCTCTCTGGAAAGGAATTCTCACTGATTTTAAAGTCATGTATGTATGAGGGATTACCTCCCAGTTCTGGATCCCTGACCTGAGTAGCTCTCTTTGGGTCTCAGATCCATTGACTCCTTTGGAAGACTCTCTGCAACTGGATCATCTCTTGTTTTGTCTGTTGCCTACTGAGCTATGGGGCATGATTATACCCTGTATCTACCCCTCCTATTGGTCTTGTTGTGAATTCTGCTGTATATTTTTAGTAACAGAAGATCTGCTAGTCTTCAGGTCATTCTAATCAATGATTTTGTAAATACCTGTACATTTATTGTTTTCTTTGAGAGTTACATGGATTCAGTGTCCTTCTACTTCATCATGGCCACTTCACCCTGTATATCTGTCTGTCTCAAGTATTAGAGCTTGGCAAATTTATAAATGGTGTAACTTTTCAGGAATTCCTTTGGCATCTTTTCTTGTTCTATCACTTTTCCTTTAAAACTCAACTAAACATTGCTTTTGCTTGGAAGACTTCACTGATTCCAGTTTAATTGACATATTTCTATCCTGTGACACTTTTGTCAATGTTCTAATAATATGATTTTTTACATTAGTTTGGGATAGTTTGATGTGTCATTGTGTTATCATATCACTGGAGATAGGAAACTATGCCTTTTTAACTTGGTCATCACAATGTCTGTGCCACATTAGACGAAAATCAATACTTTATAAACTGTTTTAATTTAAAAGATAAATAAAAAAGTTTAACTTATCATTCACTTAAAAGTTTTCCTGTTTGTTCTGTAGGAAAACTGATTCTAATGTGTGAACTCAGCTCCTGCACAGACTTGCCAGATGCAAGGAACAAAATAAGTTATTTTACCCTCTTGGGCCTCATGCAGAATCCGAAGGAGCAGAAAATCCTTTTAGTGATGTTTTGCTCTTCTATATTTTGACCCTGATGGGCAACCTACTCATTGTCATGATTATAAGTGTCAACAGGACCCTGAACTCAGCAAAGTACATTTTTGTTGGCTAATAATTTTTAGATCTAATGTATTCCTTTTCTTCCTTAGGAAGCATTACCATGAACAAAGCTAGTGGAGGTGATTGAATTCTAGCTAAGCTATCTAAACTCTTAAAAGATGATGCTGTTAAAGTGTTGAACTCAATATGCCAGTAAATTTGGAAAACTCAATAGTAGCCGCAGGTCTGATAAAAGGTCAGTTTTCATTCCAGTCCCAAAGAAGGGCAAGCTAAAGAATGTTCAAGTGCTCATCCATTGTGCTCATCCATTGCACCCAAAATTTTGAGGACAGGATGCTCAAAATCCTTCAAGCTAGGCTATAGCTGTACATGAACCAAGAACTTCCAGATCCACATGGTGAGTTTTGAAGAGGCAGAGGAACCAGAGATTAAATTGCCAACATTTGTTGGATTATGGAGAAAGCAAGGGAGTTCAGGAAAATATCTTCTACTTCATTGACTATGCTAAAGCCTTTCACTGTGTGCATCACAAATTGTGGAAGATTCTTAAAGAGACAGAAATACAAGATGACCTTACCTATCTCCTGAGACACCTACCTGTGGGTCAAGAAGCAACAGTTAGCCTGGACATGAAACAACTGATTGGTTCAAAATAGGGAAAGGGGCACGGCAAGGCTGTATATTGTCTCCCTGCTTATTTAACTTTTATATGCAGAATATATAATGCAAAATGCCAGGCTAGATGCCTCACAAACTGGAATCAATATTGCTGACGAAAATATCAACAACCTCAGATATGCAGATGATAACACTCTAATGGCAGAAAGTGAAGAGGAATTTAAAGATCTTCTTGATAAGGGTGAAAGAGGAGAGTGAAAAAGTTGGCTTAAAACTCAACATTCAAAAATCTAGAATCACAGCATCCAGTCCCATCATTTCATAGCAAATAGAAGAGGGAAAAGTAGAAGCAGTGACAGACTTTATTTTCTTGTATTCCAAATTCATTGCAGATTGTGACTGCAGTTATGAAATTAAAAGAAGCTTGCTTCTTGGAAGGAAAAGTATGACATCTTAGATAGTGTATTAAAAAGCAGAGACATCACTTTGCCAACAATGGTCTGTATAGTCAAAGCTATGGTTTTTCCAGGCATCATGTCTTGATGTTAGAGTCAGACCATAAAGAAAGATGAGCACAGAAGAACTAATGCTTTTGAATTGTGGTGCTGGAGAACATTCTTGAGAGCCCCTTGGACAGAAAGGATTTCAAACCAGTCAATCCTAAAGGAAATTAAGTCTGAATATTCATTGGAAAAACTGATGCTGAAGGTGAAGCTCCAATACTTTGGCCCCCTGATGTGAAGAGCTGATTCATTGGAAGAGACCCTGATGCTGGGAAAGATTGACCACAAAAGTAGAAGGGAGTGGCATAGGATGAGAAGGTTAAATAACATTGCACAGTCAGTGGACATGAATCTGAACAAACTCCAGGAAATAGTGGTGGAAAGAGGAGCCTGGCATGATGCCATCCATGAAGCCACAGAGAGTCAGACATGACTTAGCGATTGAACAATAGCAATGACAAATGAAATTTTTAAAGAGTTGCTAGTTTCAAATACTATCCACTTTATTTTATTACCTTCTCATTCTTTTTTTTAAATTTTTAATCAGATTCTTATCTTTACCTTCATTCTATATATCAGTTAAACTATTTACTGCTGTATTCATTTTATTCAATCTCATTTGTCTTACGTATGAAATTTTAGTATAATATTTTAATTTGTTAAATAAGCATTGTAGGTATGATGGTTAGTAATAAATACTAAATAAAAATCCATGCAAAATGAAATAATGTAGAATAAACCTTCTCCCATCCCAATTCAGATTCTCTCAGTCCTTCCAGATGCAGTCACTATATTCTTTTCTTAAGATTCTTCAAGTAATAATCATAAATTAAGCATGTTTTCACCTGTGTTTGGTTTATGTTTCAGTACATAAATTTTGCATTTTATTGCCCCAGCCTCCTGGTGATCTTTACATACTAATTTACATATATCTAACTCATTCTAGATCTCTTATACTGCTTAACTTTGTCTGAACAACAATTGATGAATATGTTTATCTTCATGTTTTCCCCAGTGTTTTTCAGTGTCAAATTATTTTGTATTGAAGTTTTGAAATTTTGTACATATAAGTTCCTAGAATTAGCACTGAGTCAACTTTTGATGTATCTAAAATTTTGATGTTCTTACTTATTGCCAGCATGCCAACCCATTTGGGCATCTATTCCTAGGTTTTAGCTGATTTGTATTTCTTTTCCATGAACTGCTTATGAATGAGTTTTATATGTTTTCTTGGATTGCTAATCTTTTCCATACTGATTTTGATGGTGTGTTCACTTTGACAATTTTTATTTCATATACATGGGACATTATTGTGTCTTTAATTTCTTTCATCAATGTCATCTAGTTTTCAGTGTATGAATCTCCATTCCTTGGATACATTTATTCCTATGTATTTTATTCTTGTTGATGCTATTGTAAATGGGATTATTTAATTTAATAATTAATTAAATTCTGTTTTGGGTACTTCATCATAAATATATGTAGATATGACATTTCAATATGTTGATTTTATACCCTGAAAAGTTGTTGGATTTGTTTTGTAGTTCTAAGAGTTTTGGTGTGATTATTTGCTTTTTATATATGTAAAAGTGAAAGAAAGTGAAAGTGAAGTTGCTTAGTTGTGTCCAACTCTTTGCGACCCTGTGGACTGTGGCCTACCAGGCTCCTCTGTCCATGGGATTCTCCAAGCAAGAATACTGGAGTGGGTTGCCATTTAAGATTAGGTCTACTCTGTACTCTTTTAAATATGGTTTCTTGTTCTTAGTATCATACACATCACATCTATGCATATTCATGTGTTAATCAAGAGTTTATTCATTTTATTGCTGAATAATCCATTTTATGGATATATCACCGTTCTCTAAACTAAGATACATTTTGCCTGTTTCCAGCTATTTGCAATTATGGTTAAAACTGCTCTAAATATTTACATAGAGTTTTATGAGAAAAGCAAACAAACCAGAAACAATACGGACTAATTTTTTTAAGACACTAGTTGGGAGAAATAAGAAACAATGATCAATAAGAGATGAGAGACCAGTTGAGTTCTAGGATTTTCTCATTTTACCTTTGAAAAGTTTCCATGTTGTGGTGCAGAGAGGGATATCTCAGAAAGATCCTGGTAGATTCACTGAGTTGAGGACAAGACTTTCAGAGTCTGAGGAGACCAAAGCACATAGAAATCTTAGGCTAGAACACTACAGAGGGCAGACCTATAGACCTGGGGTTGGGAGAGTGGAGTTGGAGAGTAAGAGAGAAAGATTGACCAAAGACCCAGAGCATTAGAGGGAGAGAGAATTCAGGAGAACTAAACAGCATACTCCTCAAGTATTTATCAGAGAACTGATCTGAGCTTGCATTTGAGGAAAATACCTGAGGCTGGGGAAAGATTTACCAGATGGATTAGAGAGAAGAGGGCTTGGTCCCCACATGGGGCAGGAAAATAGCCTGTTATCACCAGCTGGAAAACTCATAATTCACAGAGGCAGTGCTGTTGGTTGAATACTTAGAAAGACTTTGCCTCAGTAGTATTCATGATTAGCGCTCACCTGACCACTTCTGATGACCTGGCTCGAAACTATATCACACAGAATTAAATATATTAATATTATATCAATTATAATATAATTATAATATAATAATAATTATATAATGAATATAATTAATATATTAATATTATATTAAATATATATATTTAATTTATATTTTTTTCCTAATTGAGCCAGGGTCTCCCTCACGCTGCGGCCTCGGCCTCCTCCCCGTGTGGCAGCTGGTGCCTCCCCGGCCCTACAGGGCTTAAAAAAATCTTAAAGAAAGCATCCAAAAAAATCAAAATAACTACCATGTTCAGAACTTTGTATCTGCCATTGTGAGATATTAATTTATTTTCCTTTTGATGCCCTTGTTTCATTCTAAGAATTATGTTTGGTGCATAAAATGCATTAGGATGCATATTAATTTTCTCTTTTCTTTAAAGATGTTTATGTAAGATTGGTACTATACCTGGATTAGTTGTTATGCAGAATTGATTGATTACATTTACAAACAATGAAATTTTGGGGAGAAGAATGGTAGGATTATAAGCTACTTAGGAATTAGATTATTCCAGTTTTTAATTACTTTTCTGTGTGTGTTTAGAAAGTTGTCTTTTCCATAGCAGAGGTCCATTTTCTTTCAGTTGGCAATTATGCTGCCATAAATTCATTTAAAATATAATTGCTATGAATTGTAGTCTGCCAAACTCCTCTCTCATTGGGATTACTCATACAAGAATACTGGATTGGGTTGCCATTTCCTCCTCCAGGGCATCTTCCCTACCCAGAGATCGAACCCATGTCTCCTTAGTCTCCTGCATTGGCAGACAGGTTCTCTACTACTGAGTCACCTGGGAAGCCCAAAATGCCCATTTCTCCTCAATACACTCAAGATCTTCAGAGATAAGAAAAGTTAGAAACAATATCACAGTTTGGAGAAGCTGAAGACAATATGACAACTAAAAGTAATAATTCTGGAGAAGAAAAACAAAATTGTTATTGGGTTGGCCAAAAAATTTGTTTGGATTTTTCCATAACATCATACAGGGAAACCTGAACAAACTCTTTGGTCAATTCAGTAGTTTAAAAATAAGATATTTGAATAAAGTCAGTATGGATTTTTGGTTAAAATTAATATATTAACATTATTGAATTAATTGCAACAAATGTAGCACATAATGTAAAATGATAATGGGAAATTGTTCAGACTATGTAAGAAAAGCAGACTGGTTCCAAATTGAGAAAAGAATATGTCAAGGCTGTATATTGTCACCCTGCTTATTTAGCTTATATACAGAATACATCATGAGAAACCCTGGGCTGGATGAAGCAAAAGCTGGAATCAAGATTGCTGGGAGAAATATCAATCACCTCAGGTATGCAGATGACACCACCCTTTTATGGCAGAAAGCAAAGAAGAACTAAACCACCACTTGATGAAAGTGAAAGACAAGAGTGAAAAAGTTAGCTTAAAGTTCAACATTCAGAAAACTAAGATCATGCGTCCGTTTTCATCTCTTCATGGCAAATAGATGGGGAAACAATGGAAACAGTGAAAGATTTTATTTTGGGGGGCTCCAAAGGCACTGCAGATGGTGACTGCAGCCATGAAATTAAAAGACACTTACTCCTTGGAAGAAAAGCAATGACCAACCTAGACAGCATATTAAAAAGCAGAGACATTACTTTGCCAACAAAGGTCTATCTAGTCAAGGCTATTGTTTTTCCAGTAGTCATGTATCGACGTGAATGTTGGACTATAAAGAAAGCTGAGTGCTAAAGACTTGATGCTTTTGAACTGTGATGTTGAAGACTCTTGAGAGTCCCTTGGACTACAAGGAGGTTCAACCAGTCAATTCTAAAAGAAATCACTCCTGAATATTCATTGGAAGGACTTATGCTGAAGCTAAAACTCCAACACTTTGGTCACCTAATGCAAAGAACTGACTCATTTGAAAAGACTTTAATACTGGGAAATATTAAAGGCAGGAGCAGAAGGGGACTACAGAAGATGAGATGGTTGGATGGCATCACCAATTTGATGGACATGAGTTTGAGCAAGATCTGGTAGTTGGTGATGGACAGGGAAGACTGGTGTGCTGCAGTCCATGGTGTCGCAGAGTCAGACATGCCTGAGTAACTGATTTGAAGTGATATAAGAACTCTCTATATTATTTTTAGAATTTCCTTGTTAATATAAGTGTGTTATAAAATATAAGGTTTATTAAAATATAAATAAAATAAAATATAAGGTTTATTCCCAAAACAGGTTCTCAGAATTTATCCATATTGTAACGTCAGAAATTCCTACCTTTTAAATGTAGAATAATATTCCACTTTATGTAAACCACATTAAAAAAATTCGCATGTTGCTTACATGTTTTGGCTACTGTGACTAATGCTTCTATGATCATGAATGTAGTTTTCGAGTACCCGCTTTAAATTTTTTTTGGTATATACCTAAAAGTAGAAATGCTGGATCTTTTTTTTTTTTTCCTTCAGAAATGTAACACTTTATTTTGCATTTTCATTGAGGTGCACATGGGTGATTAGTGATGTGGACATATTTTCATTGCTTATTGGCCAGATGAATCACAAACTGGAATCAAGATTGCTGGGAGAAATATCAACAACCTCTGATATGTAGATGATACTAATTTAATGGCAGAAAGTAAAGAGAAAATAAAGAGCCTCTTTATAAAGTGAAAGAAGAGCATGAAAAAGCTGGCTTAAAACTCAACATTCAAACAATAAAGATCATGGTATACTGTCCTATTAGTTCATGGCAAATGGATGGGGAAAATGTGGAAATGATGGCAGGTTTTATTTTCTTGGGCTCTATAATCAATGAGGATTGTGACTGCAGCCAGGAAATCAAAAGACACTTGCTCCTTGGAAGAATAGCTATGACAAACATAGATAGTGTATTAAAAAGCAGAGACATCACTTTGCTGACAAAAGTCCGTATTAGTTCAGTTCAGTAGCTCAGTCGTGTCCAACTCTTTGCGACCCTATGAATCGCAGCACGCCAGGCCTCCCTGTCCATCACCAACTCCTGGAGTTCACTCAGACTCACATCCATCGAGTCAGTGATGCCATCCAGCCATCTCATCCTCTGTCATCCCCTCCTCCTCCTGCCCCCAACCCCTCCCAGCATCAAAGTCTTTTCCAATGAGTCAACTCTTTGCATGAGGTGGCCAAAGTACTGGAGTTTCAGCTTTAGCATCATTCCTTCCAAAGAAATCCCAGGGCTGATCTCCTTCAGAATGGACTGGTTGGATCTCCTTGCAATCCAAGGGACTCTCAAGAGTCTTCTCCAACACCACAGTTCAAAAGGATCAATTCTTTGGCACTCAGCCTTTTTCACAGTCCAACTCTCACATCCATACATGACTAGGAAAAAATCATAGCCTTGAGTAGACGGACCTTAGTCGGCAAAGTAATGTCTCTGCTTTTGAACATGCTATCTATGTTGGTCATAACTTTTCTTCCAAGGAGTAAGCATCTTTTAATTTCATGGCTGCAGTCACCATCTGCAGTGATATAGTCAAAGCTAATTGGTTTTTTTCAGCAGTCGTGTACGGATGTGAGATTTGGACAATAAAGGAGGCTGAGCACTGAAGAATTGATGTTTTCAAATTGTGGTGCTATAGAAGATTCTTGAAATTCTCTTGGATAACAAGGAGATCAAACCAGTCATTTTTGAAGGAAATTAACCCTAAATATGCATTGGAAAGGCTGGTGTTGAAGCTGAAGCCACCTTTAGCCACATGATGGGAGAGCTGACTTGTTGAAAAAGACCTTGATTCTGGAAAAGACTCAGGGCAAGAAGGGAAGTGTGTAATAGATAACAAGATGGTTGGATGGCATCACTGACTCAGTGGACATGAGTTAAGTAAATTCAGGAAGAGCGTGAAGGACAGGGAATTCTGGCATGCTGCACTTCATGGGTTCACAAAGAATATCTTGCTTGGATACACATCTATTCAAGTTCTTTGTCTCCTTAAAAAAAGTAGGTATGATTGATGGAACATTGTGCATATTAGAGGCACACACTGCTGATCTATTTTATATTAAAATATGATTACCACCATGGTATTAGCTAACAGCACTAATAAGTCACATAACTGTACTTTTTTGTGATGAGAATATTTAATATCTAGTATCTTGACTATTTGAAATATATAATACAATATCGTTGATTATAATTTCTAAGCTGTACATGAGACCTCTAGAGCTATTTCATCTTCTAATTTCAAATTTATACTCTTTTGACTATCTTCTCTTCAATTACTCCAACCCCCCAAATCCTGGTAACCACTATTCTATTTTATGTGTATGTTTTTTTCATCTGTTGCATAATGGTGATATAGGATATGTCTACATTTTTCCAGTTAGTATAAAGCTGTCACCCATGTTGTCATAAATGTGGGATTTCTTTCTTTTTCTCTTTCTCCACTATGGAGAACAGTATGGAGGTTCAAAAAATAAATAAATAAAAATAGAGTGGCCATATGATTTATTAATCCCACTCCTAGGCATATATCCTGGAAAAAAACATGTTTTCAAAGGACCCATTCACCCCAATATTAACTTCGGCACTCTTTACAATAACCAAGACATATAAATAACCTAAATGCCCATTGACAGATGAAGTTAAAAATATCTGGTACTTATTATATTAATACAATAGAATATTAATCAGCTATTAAAATAATGAAATATGATCATTTATAACATCATGAATGGTCCTGGAGGTTAAAATGCTAAAGGTAAAGTAAGTCAGATAGACAAAGACAAATATTACATGATATTGCTTACATGTGGAATCTAAAAAAAAAATGAATTTATTTATAAAACAGAAACAAACTTCAAAAACAAATTTATGGTTACCATGGAAAGAGCTGAAGGCAGGAATATATTGGGAGTTTGAGACTGATGTGTAAACACTACTATATTTATTTTATTTTTGTTTATTTGTTTTTAATTCTTTTTTAAAAATTTTTTTTTATTTTTTAAATTTTTAAAATCTTTAATTCTTACATGTGTTCCCTAACATGAAAGACCTACTGTCTACCAAGGGAACACTCCTTAATATTACATAATAATTTAATTGGAAAATAACTTGTTAAAGAAGAGATATCAGTTCAGTTAAGTCACTCAGTCATGTACGACTCTTTGCAAATCCTAGGACTGCAGCACGCCAGGCCTTCCTGTCCATCACCAACACCCAAAGTTTACTCAAACTCATGTCCATTGAGTCAGTGATGCCATCTAACCATCTCATCCTCTGTCCTCCCTTTCTCCTCCCACCCTCAATCATTCCCAGCATCAGGGTCTTTTCAAATGAGTCAGTTCTTTGATCAGGTGGCCAAACTATTGGGGTTTCAGGTTTAACATCAGTCCTTCCAATGAACACCCAGGACTGATCTCCTTTAGGGTGGATTGTTTGGATCTCCTTGCAGTCCAAGGGACTCTCAAGAGTCTTCTCCAACACCACAGTCCAAAAGAATCAATTCCTTGGTGCTCAGTTTTCTTTATAGTCCAACTCTCATATCCATACATCACTACTGGAAAAATCATAGCTTTGATTAAATGGTTACTTTCTTTGATTACTTTCTTGGAAAAGTACTGTCTCTGATTTTTAATATGCTCTCTAGGTTGGTCATAGCTTTTAGTCCAAAATAAATTATCTTCATTACCCCCACCATAGTTTGTCTCAGGTCAAATAGCAGGGAGGAAACACAGTCCCACTGATCAAAAGAAAAGCGGATTAAAGATTTACTGAGCATGGCCCCAGCCATCAGAATAATACCCAGTTTTCCCCACAGTCTGTCTCTCCCATCAGGAAGCTTTCATAAGCCTCTTATCCTTATCCATCAGAGGGCAGACAGAATAAAAACCACAGTCGAAGAAAACTAATCAAACTGATCACATGGATTGCAGAGTTCTCTAGCCCAATGAAACTATGAGCCATGCGGAGTAGAGCATCCAAGGTGGATGAGTCATGGTGGAGAGTTCTGACAAAAGTGGTCCACTGGAGAAAGGAATTGTAAACCGCTTCAGTATCCTTGCCTTGAGAACCCCATGAACAGTATGAAAAGGCAAAAGATAGGACACTGAAAGATGAACTTCCCAGGTTGGTAGATGCCCAATTTGCTACTAAAGAGTGGAGAAATAACTTCAGAAAGAATGAAGAGACAGAATCAAAGCAAAAACAGTGCCCAGCTGTGGATGTAACTGGTGATGGAAGTAAAGTCTGATGCTGTAAAGAACAATACTACATAGGAACCTGTAATGATAGGTCAATGAATCCAGGTAAATTAGAAGTGGTCAAATTGAAGATGTTAAGACTAAATATCAATATTTTAGGAATCAGTGAAATAAAATGGACTGGAATGGGCAAATTTAATTCAGATGCTGATTCTATTCACTACTGTGGGCAAGAATCTCTTAAAAGAAATGGAGTAGCCCTCATAGTTAACAAAAGAGTCCAAAATGCAGTAATTGGGTGCAGTCTCAAAAGAGTCAGAATAATCTCTGTTTATTTCCAAGGCAGCCATTCAATATCACAGTAATCCAAGTCTGTGCTGAAGAAACTGAAGTTGAACGGTTCTATGAGTACCTACAAGCCCTTCTACAACTAACGTTCCTAAAAAAAGATGGCCTTTTCATCATAGGGAACTAGAATGCAAAAGCAGGAAGTCAAGAGATACCTGGAGTAACAGGCAAATTTGACCCTGGAGTACAGAATGAAGGCAAGCAAAGGGTAATAAAGTTTTGCCAAGAGAACACAATGATGATAGCAAGCACTCTCTTCCAACAACACAAGAAAAGACTCTATACATGGACATCATCCAATGGCCAATAGAAAAATCATATTAATTATATTCTTTGCAGCCAAAGATGGAGAAGCTCTATACAATCAGCGAAAACAAGACCGGGAGCTGACTGTAGCTCAGATCATGAACTCTTCATTGCCAAATTCAGACTTAAATTGAAAAAAGTAGGGAAAACCACGAAACCATTCAGGTATGAACTAAATGAAATCCCTTGCAATGTATAGTGGATATAATGGTCATCTGATTTAAATTCACCTATTCCAGTCCATTTTATTTCATTGACTCCTAAAATGTTGATGTTCACTCTTGCCATCTCCTGTTTGACTGCTTCTAATTTACTTTGATTCATCAACCTATTCCAGGTCCCTATGCAATATTGTTCTTTACAGCATGGGACTTTATTTCCATCACCATTCACACCCACAATTGGGCAGTGTTTTTGCTTTGGTTCCATCTCTTCATTCTTTCTGAAGTTATTTCTACACCCTTCAGCAGCATATTGGGCGTCTACCAACCTGGGGAGTTCATTTTTCAGTGTTTTATCTTTTTGCCTTTTCATACTGTTCATGGGGTTCTCAAGGCAAGGATACTGAAGTGGTTTGCCATTCCCTTCCCCAGTGGACTACGTTTTGTCAGAACTCTCCACCATGACCCGTCCATCTTGGGTGGCCGTACATGGCATGATTCACAGTTTCATGAGCTAGACAAAGCTGTGGTCAATGTGATCAGTTTGATTGGTTTTCTGCGACTGTGGTTTTCATTCTGACTCCCCTCTGATGAATAAGGATAAGAGGCTTATGAAAGCTTCTTGATGGGAGAGACTGTGTGGAAACTGGGTATTGTTCTGATAGGTGGGGCCATGCTCATTTAATCTTTAATTCAATTTTCTTTTGGTTATCAGGCTGTGCTTCCTTGCTGTTGTTTGACCTGAGACATACTATGGTGGAGGTAATGAGGATAATTGCTTTTTTGAAGAAAAGCTATGACCAACCTAGAGAGCATATTAAAAAGAAGAGACAGTACTTTTCAAAAAAACGTCCACCTAATCAAAGCTATGATTTTTTCCAGTAGTCATGTATGGATATGAGAGGTGGACTATAAATAAAGCTGAGGCCCGAAGAATGATGCTTTTGAACTGTGGTGTTGGAGAAGACTCTTGACAGTCTCTTGGACTGCAAGGAGATGAAACCAGTTGATCCTCAAGGAAATCAATCCTGAATATTCTTTGGAAGGACTGATGCTGATGCTTAAACTACAATACTTTGGACACCAGATACAAAGAACTGACTCATTTGAAAAGACCCTGATGCTGGGAAAGATTGAAGACAGGAGGAGAAGGGGACAACTGTGGGTGAGATGGTTGAATGTCATCGTAGACTTGATGGACATGTTTTGAGCAAGATCCGGATGTTGGTAATGGACAGGGAAGCCTGGCATGCTGCATTCCATGGAATCACAAAGAGTCAGATATGACTGAGTGACTGAACTGACTGACCTAATAGAGGTTAAATGGACCTTTACTTTTATATGAAAGCAATTTCAAATCTCAATGTTACAGTCAGTATAATATCAACTGTGATATATAAAAATGAGTCAGAAAAGTTGTTTAATTTATTCATAAATAATGAGCTAATATATAATTGTTCATGTATGGTATATGTAATAATATCCCAAATTTGGCCTTGGAATATGGAATGAAGCAGGGCAAAGGTTAATAGAGTTTTGCCAAGAGAACACACTGGTCATAGCAAACACCGTCTTCCAACAACACAAGAAAAGGCTCTACACATGGAAATCACCAGATGGTCAACTCGAAATCAGATTGATTATATTCTTTGCAGCCGAAGATGGAGAAGCTCTATACAGTCAGCAAAAACAAGACAGGGAGCTGACTGTGACTCAGACCATGAATTCCTTATTGTCAAATTCAGACTTAAGTTGAAGAAAGTAGGGAAAACCACTAGATCATTCAAGTATGACCTAAATCAAATCCCTTATGATCATACAATTGAAGTGAGAAATAGACTTAAAGGACTAGATCTGATAGATAGAGTGCCTGATGAACTATGAATGGAGGTTTGTGACATCGTACAGGAGACAGGGATCAAGACCATCCCCATGGAAAAGAAATGCAAAAAAAAAAAAAAAGCCAAATGGCTGTCTGAGGAGGTCTTATAAATAGCTGTGAAAAGAAGAGAAGTGAAAAGCCAAGGAGAAAAGGAAAGATATAAGTATCTGAATGCAGAGTTCTGAAAAAGAGCAAGGGGAGATAAGAAAGCCTTCTTCAGAGATCAATGCAAAGAAATAGAGGAAAACAACAGAATGGGAAAGACTAGAAATCTCTTCAAGAAAATTAGAGATACCAAGGAACAGTTTGTGCAAAGATGGGCTTGATAAAGGACAGAAATGGTATGGACCTAATAGAAGCAGAAGATATTAAGAAGAGGTGGCAAGAACACATAAAAACTGTACAAAAAGATCTTCATGGCCAAGATAATCATGATGGTGTGATCATTCACCTAGAGCCAGACATCCTGGAATGTGAAGTCAAGTGGGCCTTAGAAAGCATCACTATGAACAAAGCTAGTGGAGGTGATGGAATTCCAGTGGAGCTGTTCCAAATCCTGAAAGATGATGCTGTGAAAGTGCTGCATTCAATATGCCAGCAAATACGGAAAACTTAGCAGTCGCCACAGGACTGGAGAAGGTCAGTTTTCATTCCAGTCCCAAAGAAAGACTCAAACTACCGCACAACTGCACTCATCTCACACTCTAGTAAGTTCAGTTCAGTCACTCAGTCATGTCCGACTATTTGGAACCCCATGAAACACAGAATGCCAGGCTTCTCTGTCCATCACCAACTCCAGAAGTTCACAGAGACTCACGTTCATCGAGTCAGTGATGCCATCCAGCCATTGCATCCTCTGTAGTCCCCTTCTCCTCCTGCCCCCAATTCCTCCCAGCATCAAAGTCTTTTCTAATCAGTCAACACTTCTCATGAGGTGGCCAAAGCACTGGAGTTTCAGCTTTAGCATCATTGCTTCCAAAGAAATCCCAGGGCTGATCTCCTTCAGAATGGACTGGTTGGATCTGCTTGCAGTCCAAGGGACTCTCAAGAGTCTTCTCCAACACCACAGTTCAAAAGCATCATTTCTTCGGCGCTCAGACCTCTTCACAGTCCAACTCTCACATCCATACATGACTACTGGAAAAACCATAGCCTTGACTAGACGGATGTTAGTTGGCAAAGTAATGGTCTCTGCTTTTGAATATGCTATTGAGTTTGCTCATAACTTTTCTTCCAAGGAATAAGTGTCTTTTAATTTCATGGCTGCAATCACCATCTGCAGTGATTTTGGACCCCCAAAAAAGAAAGTCTGACACTTTCCACTGTTTCTCCATCATTTCCCATGCAGTGATGGGACTGGATGCCATGATGTTTGTTTTCTGAATGTTGAGCTTTAAGCCAACTTTTTACTCTCCTCTATCACTTTCATCAAGAGGCTTTTTAGTTCCTCTTCACTTTCTGCCATAAGGGTGGTGTCATCTGCACATCTGAGGTTATTGATATTTCTCCCTACAATCTTGATTCCAGCTTGTGTTTCTTCCAGTCCAGAGTTTCTCATGATGTACTCTGCATACAAGTTAAATAAGCAGGGTGACAATATACAGCCTTGACGTACTCCTTTTCCTATTTGGAAACAGTCTGTTGTTCCATGTCCACTTCTAATTGTTGCTTTCTGACCTGCATACAGATTTGTCAAGAGGCAGGTCAGGTGGTCTGGTATTCCCATCTCTTTCAGAATTTTCCACAGTTTATTGTGATCCACACACTCAAAGGCTTTGGTATAGTCAATAAGGCAGAAATAGATGTTTTTCTGAAACTCTCTTGCTTTTTCCATGACCCAGCAGATGTTGGCAATTTGATCTCTGGTTCTTCTGCCTTTTCTAAAACCAGCTGGTACATCAGGAATTTCACGGTTCACGTATTGCTGAAGCCTGGCTTGGAGAATTTTGAACATTACTTTGCTAGTGTGTGAGATGAGTGCCATTGTGCAGTAGTTTGAGCATTCTTTGGCATTGCCTTTTTTGGGGGATTGGAATGAAAACCGACATTTTCCAGTCCTGTTGCCACTGTTGAGTTTTCCAAATTTGCTGGCATATTGAGTGCAGAACTTTGACAGCATCATCTTTCAGGATTTGAAACAGCTCCACTGGAATTCCATCACCTCCATTAGCTTTGTTCACAGTGATGCTTTCTAAGGCCCACTTGACTTCACATTCCAGGATGTTTGGCTCTAGATGAGTGATCACACCATCGTGATTATCTGGGTAGTGAAGATCTTTTTTGTACAGTTCTTCTGTGTATTCTTGCCACCTCTTCTTAATATCTTCTGCTTCTGTTAGGTCCATACCATTTCTGTCCTTTATCAAGCCCATCTTTGCATGAAATATTCCCTTGATATCTCTAATTTTCTTGAAGAGATCTCTAGTCTTTCCCATTCTGTTCTTTTCCTCTATTTCTTTGCATTGATCTCTGAAGAAGGCTTTCTTGTCTCTTCTTGTTATTCTTTGTAACTCTGCATTCAGATGCTTATATCTTTCCTTTTCTCCTTGGCTTTTCACTTCTCTTCTTTTCACAGCTATTTGTCATGCTTCCATAGACAGCCATTTTGCTTTTTTGCATTTCTTTTCCGTGGGGATGGTCTTGATCCCTGTCTCCTGTACAATGTCATGAACCTTAGTCCACTCTAGTAAAGTAATGATCAAAATTCTCCAGGCCAAACTTCAGCAATAAGTGAACCGTGAACTTTCAGATGTTCAAACTGGTTTTAGAAAAGGCAGAGGAACCAGAGATCAAATGACCAAAATCTGCTGGATCATGGAAAAAGCAAGAGAGTTCAGAAAAGCATCTATTTCTGCTTTATTGACTACGCCAAAGCCTTTAACTGTGTGGATTGCAAAGCACTGTGAAAAATTCTGAAAGAGATGGGAATACCAGACCACCTGACCTGACTGTTGAGAAACCTATATGCAGGTCAGGAAGCAACAGTGAGAATTGGACATGGAACAACAGACTGGTTCCAAAGAGGAAATGGAGTACGTCAAGGCTGTATATTGTCACCCTGCTTATTTAAATTATATGCAGAGTATATCATGAGAAATGCTGGGCTGGAAGAAGCACAAGCTGAAATCAAGATTGCTGGGAGAAATATCAATAACATCAGATATGCAGATAACATCACCCTTATGGCAGAAAGTGAAGAGGAATTAAAAAACCTGTTGATGAATGTGAAAGAAGAGAGTCAAAATGTTCACTTAAAGCTCAACATTCAAAAAACTAGTATCATGGTATCCAGTCCTATCACTTCATGGGAAATAGATAGGGAAACAGTGGGAACAGTGTCAGACTTTCTTTTTTGGGGGTCCAAAATCACTGCAGATGGTGATTGCAGCCATGAAATTAAAAGAAACTTACTGCTTTGAAGGAAAGTTATGACCAACTTAGATAGCATATTCAAAAGCAGAGACATTACTTTGCCAACAGATGTCCATCTAGTCAAGGCTATTGTTTTCCCAGTAGTCATGGATGTGAGAGTTGGACTGTGAAGAAAGCTGAGCGCTGAAGAATTGATGCTTTTGAATTGTGGTTTTCAAGAAGACTTGAGGGTCCCTTGGACTGCAAGGAGATTCAACCAATCCATTCTAAAGGAGATCAGTCCTGGTTGTTCTTTGGAAGGACTGAGGCTGAAGCTGAAATTCCAATGCTTTGGCCACCTGATGCAAAGAGCTGAATCATTGGAAAAGACTCTGATGCTGGGAGGGATTGAGGGCAGGAGGAGAAGGGGACGACAGAGGATGAGATGGCTGGATGGCATCACTGACTCGATGGACATGAGTTTGAGTGAACTCCAGAATTTGGAGATGGACAGGGAGGCCTGGCCTGCTGTAGTTCATGGGGTTGCAATGAGTTGGACACGACTGAGAGACTGAACTGAACTGAATATATAATATAACATACAGGGCTTCCCTGGTGGCTCAAATGGTAAAGAATCTGTGTGCAATGCGGAAGACCCTGGCCAGTTTCCTGGAGGAAGAAATGACTAACAACTTCAATATTCTTGCCTGGAGAATTCCATGGACAGGGGAGCCTGGCAGTCTACAATCCATGGAGTCAGAAATGGTAGGACACAACACACACACACACACACACACACACACACACACACACACACACACACACACATATATATGTCTGTGTGAGACTTCCCTGGTGGCTCAGACAGTAAAGCGTCTGCTTGCAACGCAGGAGAGCCCAGTTTAACCCCTGGGTTGGGAAAATCGCCTAGAGAACGAAATGGCAACCCACTCCAGGTACTCTTGCCTGGAAACTCATGGGCAGAGGCGCTTGGTAGCTACAGTAGATGGGGTCACAAAGAATTGGACATGACTGAGCGACTTCACTTTCACTTTCATAGCATATATACTATATTATACTTTATTTATTAATGTCTTTGTGATTCCATGGACTATACAGTACATAGATTTCTTCAGGCCAGAATACCTGAGTGTTTAGCCCATTCCTTTCTCCAAGTGATCTCTCCAACATAGGATTCAAACCTATGAATCTGCATTGTGGGCAGATTCTTTACCGCTGAGCTACCAGGGAAGCCCATATATACATATATGGGTATACACACACACACACACACACACACACACACACACACTTTATTATTTCTGGTTTAGAAGTTCGGTTTTTTTCGATTTGTTTCCTGCTTATAAAAAGGAGATAATAGCAGTTTCTACCTCTTTGGATTGTTATGAAGATTACTCTCAATACCAATACATTTTATATTTCTTTAATTTTTTATTAGAATGAATGCTTGTGAATCTATATACATTGTTGAATTCGGTAATATGCAAGAATATTCCAAATGTTTATCCTTGCCTAAATACTTATTTTTTGCCATCATTTCTTCTGTCACTGCAGAATTTATGATTATAATGCTTAACTATTTTCTTTATATCATAAGTATTCATTTATAAGATTATTGACAATGCATTTTTGAACCTTGCTGCCACTGAATACATGTTAGGTTCCAATCACATTTTATGATTCATCTGAAATAGCTTTCCTACTATACAGTTTCTTAATAGTGTTTTTCATGTGAGCAATTGTCAAAGTATAGATTAAAAGATTTAACATGGGAGTTATCATAGTGTAGAATACAGCCACTGCTTTATCAGTAGGTAAAGTAGTTGCTGGTTTCAAGTATACAAATATGCAGGGCACAAAAAATAGGACCACAACTGTTGTATAGGAGACACATGTGGAGAGAGCTTTTTGCCTTGCCTCCAAGCTCTGGGACCTTAAGGAGCGCAGAATGACCACGTAGGAGCCAATCAAGAGAAGGAAGTTTAACAGACAAAGGAAACCACTGTTGACAGCAGCAAAGAGCCCTAGAGTATTAGTACAGGCAAGATTGAGCAAAGGATTCAAGTCACACATAAAGTGATCTATGATATTAGGGCCACAGGAAGGTAATCTGAAGATGAAGATGATCTGTATGAATCTATGAAGAAAGCCTGCTACCCATGACACTCCCATTAACAGATGACATACTCGATGAGTCATGATGCTTGCATAGTGCAAGGGGCTTGCAGATGGCCACATAGTGGCCACAGGTCATCACAGTAAGCAGGATGACTTCAACATCTCCAAAGAAATGTTCCCCAAAATTTGGGTCATGCACGCATTAAATACAATGGTCTTTTTTTCATGGAGTGAATCTACTAACAGTTTAGGGGTATTGACAGAGGAATCATTTCAGTTCAGTTCAGTTCAGTCGCTCAGTCATGTTCGACTCTTTGCAACCCCATGAAACTACAGCATGCCAGGCCTCCCTGTCCATCACCACCTGCTGGAGTCCACCCAAACCCATGCCCATAGAGAAGGTGATACCATCCAACCATCTCATCCTCTGCATTCTACTTCTCTTCCTGCCCTCAATCTTTCCCAGCATCAGGGTCTTTTCAAATGAGTCAGCTCTTTGCATCAGGTGGCCAAAGAATTGGAGTTTTAGCTTCAACAACAGTCCTTCCAATGAACACCCAGAACTGATCTCTTTTAGGATGGACTGGTTGGATCTCTTCACAGTCCAAGGGAGTCTCAAGAGTCTTCTTCAACACTACAGTTCAAAAGCATCAATTCTTCAGCATTCAGCTTTGTTTATAGTCCAACACTCACATCCATACATGACCACTGGAAAAATCATAGCCTTGACTAGATGGACCTTTGTTGACAAAGTAATGTTTCTGCTTTTTAATATGCTGTCTAGATTGGTCATAACTTTCCTTCCAAGGAGTAAGTGTCTTTTAATTTCATGGCTGCAGTCACCGTCCGCAGTGATTCTGGAGCCCCCCAAAATAAAGTCTGACACTGTTTCCACTGTTTCCCCATCTATTTCCCATGAAGTGATGGGACCAGATGCCATGATTTTCGTTTTCTGAATGGTGAGCTTTAAGCCAACTTTGTCACTCTCCTCTTTCACTTTCATCAAGAAGCTTTTAGTTCCTCTTCACTTTCTGCCATAAGGGTGGTGTCATCTGCATATCTGACATTATTGGTGTTTCTCCCGGCAAGCTTGAATCCAGCTTGTGCCTCTTCCAGCCTAGCATTTCTCATGATGTACTCTGAATATAAGTTAAATAAGCAGGTTGACAGTACACAGCCTTGATGTACTCCTTTTCCTATTTGGAAGCAGTCTGTTGATTCATGTCCAGTTCTGTTTCCTTCTCACCTACATGCAGGTTTCTCAAGAGGCAGATCAGGTGGTCTGGTATTCCCATCTGTTTCAGAATTTCCCACCGTTTATTGTGATCCACAGTCAAAGGCTTTGGCATAGTCAATAAAGCAGAAATAGATGTTTTTTGGGGAACTGTCTTGGTTTTTGATGATCCAGCAGATGTTGGCAATTTGATCTCTGGTTCTCTCAAAGCTGCAGACTGAACCTTTGTAGGATTCCAACTCCAATTTTCAAGCCAGCTGAAAATGAATGGAAAAACATATTCCCTGTCCGGATTCCAGGCTCTCAGGATCTATAAACAATACGACTGAGCAACTATGCACAGCAGAGCATAAATATACATATATAACTGAATCAAGGTCAGGGGCAGTGACGGAGAGGAGATACCCCTTGTCCAAGGTAAGGAGCAGTGGCTGTGCTTCGCTGGGACAGCTGTGAAGAGATACCCCATGTCCAATGTAAGAGAAACCCTAGTAAGATGTTAGGCACTGAGAGACAGCATCAGAAGGCAGGCAGACTGAAAACACAATCACAGACAACTAGCCAATTTGATCACATAGACCGCAGCCTTGTCTAACTCAATGAAACTAAGCCATGCCATGTAGGGTCTTCCAAGATGGATGGGATATGTTGGAGAGGTCTGACAGAATGTGGTCCACTGGAGAAGGGAATGGCAAACCACTTCAGTATTCTTGCCTTGAGAACCCCATGAGCAGTATGAAAAGTCAGAGGAATAGCAAGCATCAATAAAGGAGAGATAGGCCAGGAAATAGTACATAGGGGACTCTGATAATGAACTGGCAGTGATGGTGACCACAATGAGCACATTTGCTACCACAAACACAATATAGATGACTAAAAACCCAATAAATGTGATTTTCTGCTTTTTTGGATTTTCTGTGAGCCCCTGTAGAATAAATTCTATAACATTATTCTTATTCTCCATATATTTAATGGTATGCATAGTTACATTGCTTGAGAAAAAATCATTTTTTTTCTTAAATTGAACCTTGAAGTTATTAACATAATAAGTTATATATCTCTAGACTCTACTGAAATGTGAACACTTATGAGATTTTCTTTTTTTATTTTTCAGATAGGAAAAAATGTTCTATTTCCTCGAAAATTATTCACATTATCTTTTGGAGTATGGTGATGTTTATAGACATGAGGAATTTAGTAAACATGGGCAGGGGATTTTCTCTGCACACTTAATCATGTGAGATGCCTCAGAGCCCAACATGAATCAGAAGATCTCTAGATATAGTGACAGCAAAGTCTGAAAAGTGTAGAAGATGGATGTAAAGCCTATAAATGCAAGCTAAGCATCTTGGGTTTTTTCTTTATTCTTGGTTTATGGGAAAGCAGGAAAAGTAGTTGAGAATTTGAATGTGGGATGAAGAAGGATTTGAGAAAGAGGGGATTTTAGATATATATCTAGTAAATATATTTGTATCACTTAGGTACGGTGTACTGAGCTTCTGTAAGGTGATGAAAGATAAATAATTTCCAGTGTCAGACTGTTTATAGTAATTGAAAGTATAGCAGGATATTTATGATGGAAAGGTAATAAAGTAATACAGGAGCTATTATAATCAAATGACAAACATTTTGCCTAAATCCAATAACTGTATGATAGCTAATAAATATACTTTTAATGATTGATTGAAATCACCATAACAAGATAGTAAACTTTGTAGATGCTATTATTTCATCCATTTAGTACATGAGGAACATTCTCAAAGAAAAATGTTGGCAATAATGTTAACTGTCATATTACCAAAAATTTAATCAACCCTTAATTATGCTCCAAGTGATTTGTAGAAGGTTTTTAAAAAATTCTCATTATAAACCTATGAAATGAGTGATACTATAATGTATGCTTATTTTATACATTAGGAAATAGAAACAGAGAAATCAAGGATCTTACTCAAGATCAAGCCAAGATAAGATTAGATTATACATCTTATCTTCTTTTTCTTCCAAAATTTTCACACACACTCTATAGTGTGATGTTATAGCAAACAATATTAACCGAATAAACTCCTTTTGATATGAACATAATAATTATAACTTTTAATATTGCCTCAGAGGCAAGTATATTTGAAATGATTTAATCAACAGATACCGAATTACACATACACACACACTATATTATAACACTCAAATATTAGTAAACTAACTATAATTAATAACTATGCCTCATTGAAGGTTCTTTTTTTCTTTGTTACTCTCTCACCCCATTTCTTGTCTCCCCAGTTCCCTTGCAAAGCATGATCCCACAGACTCCTCTTGAAAAGTTGTAAATAAGAATCCTGCTGGTGAGATATATTGTCTTGAGAATCAGGAAGACCAGATTAGAATTTGGCTTTTTCCTACATGCAACTTCTTGACCTAGGGCACATTTCTTGTTATCTTATATCCTTGTTTCCTCTAACATGTGAGAAACATTATGTACACCTCACAGTCTAAGAATCATTTGAGGAAAAAGTTATGTGAAAATATCCCTCACACAGTTATGGATGCACAAAGGACCCTCACTTCTTTTCATGACTGTCTATACACTGTCTATACCCCCATGTGATAAGAATTGACATTTCGAGCAATAAGACAGAGAAATATTTTACCATACAATAAACCAAAGGAAAATCATCTACTATTTTATTTTCAAAGAAGCCACAGAGATCCATATCATTCACACCAATTAATTTCAGAGAGAGTTCTTCAGTTTCATATTTGGATTAAACAAGTGATAATTAATATGATTTAATACATTAATGCCATTTTGTTTGTGAAGTGTATTTATTTTGTTTTCATTCTAATAGCTAGTCTTGATTATTAAATGAAGTTTCTCACGACACAAAAAGCCTATTGTTAGAGGGCCTAGTCCTACAAATTTCTTAATCTCTATGAGCCTCAAATTTTGCCCAAGTAAATTAGGTTAATGATATTTACCAGCTATCTTTTGATGAATGGGGTGAGGATGACATGTGCTAATACTCTATAGGAAAATTACTGAAACATAATGATAAATGTGTATGAAATTAATGGCCTTTTTAATTTTTAAAAGTAATCTTTAATGAGCGTTGGCACTATTTTTTAAGTGTTGTTGTTTTTTTTAAACTTACCTTTTGTATTTAGATGATTTTAATGATATTTGGGGCTGTTCAGAACCAATCCCATCTTTAAATTGACATCTTCTTTGCATAAGTAACTCAATATAGAAGATATGACATACTCAGAAAGAGACTGTATTCAATTCAGTTCAATCACTCAGTCCTGTCCGACTCTTTGCGACCCCATGAGCTGCAGCACACCAGGCCTGCCTGACCATCACCAACTGCTGGAGCCCATCCAAACCCATGTCCATTGAGTCGATGATGCCATCCAATCATCTCATCCTCTGTCGTCCCCTTCTCCTCTTGCCCTCAATCTTTCCCAGCATCAGGGTCTTTTCCAATGAGTCAGCTCTTCAAATCAGATGGTCAAAGTACTGGAGTTTCAGCTTCAACGTCAGTCCTTCCAATGAACACCCAGGATTGATCTCCTTAAGGATGGACTGGTTGGCTCTCCTTGCAGTCCAAGGGACTCTCAAGAGTTTTCTCCAACACCACAGTTCAAAAGCATAAATTCAATTCTTACATGATAGTCTACATGTTAGAATCCCCATTGAATCGCCAGTCCATGTCTGATGTAGGGTGCAGCATGCTTGGGGCTGGTGCATGGGGATGACCCAGAGAGATGTTGTGGGGAGGGAGGTGGGAGGGGGGGTCATGTTTGGGAACACATGTAAGAATTAAAGATTTTAAAATTTAAAAAAGAAAAAAAAGAAAAAAAAAGATATGTCTATTAAAGGTCTACCATGCACAGAGAAAAAAAAAAAAAAAGGATAAATTCTTTGGTGCTCAACTTTTTTTATAGTCCAACACTCACATCCATAGCCTTGATTAGATGGACCTTTGTTGGCAAAGGAGTTTCTGCGTTTTAATATGCTGTCTAGGTTGTTCATAAGTTTCCTTCCAAGGAGTAAGTGTCTTTTCATTTTATGGCTGTAGTCACCATCTGCAGTGACTTTGAGCCCCCCAAAATAAAGTCAGCCACTGTTTCCACTGTTTCCCCATCTATTTCCCATGAAGTGATGGGACCGGATGCCATGATCTTAGTTTTCAGAATGTAGAGCTTTAAGCCAAATTTTTCACTCTCCTCTTTCGCTTTCATCAAGAGGCTGTTTAGTTCCTCTTCACTTTCTGACATAAGGGTGGTGTCATCTGCATATCTGAGGTTATTGATATTTCTCCCGGCAATCTTGATCCCAGTTTGTACTTCTTCCAGCCCAGCATTTCTCATAATGTACTCTGCATATAAGTTAAATAAGCAGGGTGATAATATACAGCCTTGTACTCCTTTTCCTTTTTGGAGTCAGTCTGTTGGATAATTCAATATCAAATCGATAGCATAGAATTATTTTTTATGTCTAAATATTTCTTTCTAGCCTAAAGCCTCAAAACTTTTTCACAGAAAACCCAAGACTTGAATTTAAAATTAGTTTATTTGGAATGCTGTACAGAAATGATCTTATATAAATGGCCATGATCCCATAGGTAGGAGGCAGAATATGTAATGGAAACACATTCAAATGAGTCATTTCATCCTTGATGAAGCTTGTTCTGAAGATGTGAAAAACAACCACACACACACACACACACACACACACACACACACACACACACACAAGTGTTTTTTGTTTTTTAACCTACAATTCAAGGATATTTAATGGGGTTGCCACAAAAAATCAAGAACTTTTTCTTGTAGCTGTTATTTTCTCTCCCAGAAGTTAATAATTTCCTTTGATGGAAAGCCTTTGTGTTAGAAAGATATACTCTTTAGAGATGTGTTCAAGAAACACTTATTAAGAATAAGTGGGGAACTTTAGTCTCTGTTATTGTTATTGTTGTTTAGTCACTAACTTGTGTCTGACTCTTTTGTGACCGCATGGACTGTAGCCCTCCATGCTCCTCTATCCATGGGGTTTCCAAGACAACCCCATGGGGTTTCCAACCCACTGAAGTGGGTTGCCATTTTATTCTCCAGGGTATCTTTCCAACCCGGAGACTAAACCTGAATCTCTTGGATTTCAGGTGGCTTCTTTATCACTGAGTCACCAGAGAAGCCCTTTAGTCCCTGTCCTTTGAACCAAAACATGTGAGCTTCCTCTATCAAAACTTGGATTTCTTAGAAAGGTGAAAGTTATGTGAATATCAATAATGGAATAATTCCAACCTGGTGGCCTCAGATATAGACTCAAGTTAGAGAAGATACTTCTTTCTTATATTAATTTTTTTTTTCTGAGAAACTAAAATTGATTACTTGAGGATTAGGACAGTGAGGACAAAAAATAATGCTAGTCATTTTAAAGTGTGCGTTTGAGTGTGTGTGTGCATTGTGTGTGTTTGCTTACTTGTGTCCGACTCTTTGTGATCCCATGGGTTGTAGCCCACCAGGCTCCTCTGACCATAGAATTTTCCAGGGAAGAATACTGGAGCATGTTGCCATTTCCTACTCCAGGGCATCTTCCTGACCCAGGGATATAACCCCTGTCTCTTGCATCTCCTGCAATGGCAGATGGATTCTTTACCACTCTGCCACCTAGAAAGCCCATTTTAATGTACTTATCCCCCAACCTATTACATTCATCAGAGGGCCTATGACAATAAACAGAAACTCTAAAAGGCTCCCAATAGGCTATTTCTTAGAATCATGTGATGGCTGTCATGGAAGTGAAAGTCAAAGTCCCTCAGTCATGTGCAACTCTTTGTTGGACTCAGGCCAGAATACACACACATACATATATATATAATTTCTTAATTGGAGGATAATTGCTTTACAAATGTTGTTGTTTTCTGTCATACATCAACAAGAATCAACCATGAGTACACCCATGTCCACCCCCTCCCAGACCTCCCTCCCATCCCTCTCCCCACCCTACCCAATAGCCTGACACAGAGCTCCTGTTTGAGTTCCCTGAGATAAACGGCAAATTGCCACTGGCTATCTGTTTTACACATAGTATTGTGAATCTCTATGTTACACTCTTCATACATCTCTGCTCCCTCCTCTCCTCCCAGATTGTCCGTAGGTCTGTTCTCTATGTCTGTTTCTCCATTGCTGCCCTGAAAATAAATTCATCAGTGCTATATCTTCAGATTCCATACATATATGTCAGTATACAATTTTATATTTTTCTTTCTGACTTACTTCACTCGGTGTAATGGGCTCTAGTTTCATCCACTTAATTAAAACAGATTCAAATTTGTTCGTTTTTATGGCTGAGTAGTATTATATTGTACCACAGCTTTTTAATCCATTTATTGGCCAATGAACACCTAGGTTGCTTCCATGTTCTAGCTATTGTAAATAGTGCTCCAGTGAACATAGGGGTACATATGTCTTTTTCAGTTTTCATTTCCTCAGGGTATATGCCCAGGATTGAGATTGCTGGGTCATATACTGGTTTTATTCCTAGTTTTTTTTTTTAAGGAGTCTCCATACCATCTTCCATAGTGGCTGTATCAGTTTTCATTCCCACCAGCAGTGCAAGAGTGTTCCCTTTTCTCCACACCCTCTCCAGAATTTATTGTTTGTAGACATTTTGTTGATGGCCGTTCTGACTGATGAGAGGTGGTATCTTATTGTAGTTTTGATTTGCATTTCTCTAATAATGAATGACGTTGAGCATATTTTCATGAGCTTGTTAGAAATTTGTATGTCTTCTTTGGAGAAATGGCTCTTCAAGTACCTTTCCCACTTTTTGATTGGGTTGCCTGCTTTTCTGGTATTGAGTTGTATAAGCTGCTTGTATATTTTGAAAATTAATTCTTTATCAGCTATTTATTTCCTTTGCTATCACTTTCCCCTATTCTGAGGGTTGTCTTTTTACCTGGTTTGTAGTTTCCTTTGCTATGTGAAAGCTTTTAAATTTAACTGGATCCCACTTGTTTATTTTTGTTTTTATTTCCATTACTCTAGGAGGTGGGTAATAGAAGATCTTGCTCTGATTTATGTCATTGAGTGTTCTGCCTAGGTTCTCCTCTTACAGTTTAATAGCTTCTGGTCTTACATTTGGGTCCTTAATCTATTTTGAGTTTATCTTTGTGTATGGCATTAGGTACTGATCTAATTTCATTATTCTGCACATAGCTGTGCTGTTTTCCCAGCACCACCTATTGAAGAGTCTGTCTTTTCCCCATTGTATATTCTTGCCTCCTTTGTCAAAAATAAGTTACCCCTAGGTGAGTGGGTTTATCTCTGGGTTCTCTATCTTGTCCCATTTGTCTGTATTTCTGTATTTGTGCCAGCACCACACTGTCTTGATGACTGTAGCTTTGTAGTATACTCTGATGTCAGGAAGGTTGATTCCTCCAGCTCCATTCTTCTTTCTCAAGGCTATTTTGGTTATTCATGGTCTTTTGTGTTTCCATATGAATTGTGAAATTTTTTGCTCTAGTTCTGTGAAAAATGTCATTGGTAATTTGATAGGGATTGCATTGAACCTGTAGATTGCATTTGGTAGTATAGTCATTTTAACAATATTGCTTCTTCCTACCCAGGAACATGGACTATCTCTGCATCTGTTTATGCCATCTTTGATATCTTCTCTTAGTGTCCTAAAGTTTTTTTTTTTTTTTTTTTTTTTTTAACAGGTATTTTGTCTCCTTAGGTATGTTTCTTCCTAGATATTTAATTAATTAATTAATTTATGTGTGTTGTTGTTGTTGTTGTTGCAATGGTGAATGCTATTGATTCCTTAATTTCTCTTTCTGATTTTTCATTATTTGTATATAGGAGTGCAAATAATTTCTGTGTATTGACCTTGTATATCACGAATCTGCTGAATGCACTGATTAGCTCTTATCATTTTCTGATCGTTTCTTTTGGGTTTTCCATGTATATTACCATGGCATCTGTATACAGTGAGAGTTTTACTTCTGCTTAACCAATCCGGATTCATTTTGTTTCTTTTTATTCTCTAATTGCCATAGCTAGGACTTCCAATACTATGTTGAAGAATAGTGGTGAGAGTGGAAACACTTGTATTGTTCCTGATCTTAGAGGGGAAGCTTTTAATTTTTCACCATTGAGATTTTATGTGCTGTGGGCTTTTCATATATGGTCTTTACTATGTTGATGTAGGTTCCTTCTATGGCCATTTTTTGAAGCTTTTTTTTTTTTTTAAATGGATGCTGAATTTTGTCAAAGTCTTTTCCTGGATCTATTGAGATGATAATATCGTTTTATTTTATTTTTTAATTTTAATTTTTACTTTATTTTACTTTACAATACTGTATTGGTTTTGCCATACATTGACAGGGATCCACCACGGGTGTACATGCATTCCCAAACATGAACCTGCCTCCCACCTCCCTCCCCATAACATCTCTGTGGATCATCCCCGTGCACCAGCCCCAAGCATCCTGTATTCTGCATCGGACATAGACTGGTGATTCGTTTCTTACATGATAGTATATATGTTTCAATGCCATTTTCCCAAATCATCCCATCCTCCCCCTCTCCCTCAGAGTCCAAAAGTCCGCTCTACACATCTGTGTCTCTTTTGCTCTCTCGCATACAGGGTCATCATTACCATCTTTCTAAATTTCATATATATGTGTTAGTATACTGTATTGGTGTTTTTCTTTCTGGCTTACTACACTCTGTATAATCGGCTCCAGTTTCATCCATCTCATTAGAACTGATTCAAATGTATTCTTTTTAATGGCTGAGTAATACTCCATTGTGTATATGTACCACAGCTTTCTTATCCATTCATCTGCTGATGGACATCTAGGTTGTTTCCATGTCCTGGCTATTATAAACAGTGCCGCAATGAACATTGGGGTACATGTGTCTCTTTCCGTTCTGGTTTCCTCGGTGTGTATGCCCAGCAGTGGGATTGATGGGTCATAAGGCAGTTCTATTTGCAATTTTTTTTTAAGGAATCTCCACATTGTTCTCCATAGTGGCTGTACTAGTTTGCATTCCCACCAACAGTGTAGGAGGGTTCCCTTTTCTCCACACCCTCTCCAGCACTTATTGCTTGCTGATTTTTGGATCGCAGCCATTCTGACTGGTGTGAAGTGGTACCTCATTGTGGTCTTGATTTGCATTTCTCTGATAATGAGTGATGTTGAGCATCTATTCATGTGTTTGTTAGCCATCCATATGTCTTCTTTGGAGAAATGTCTATTTAGTTCTTTGGCCCATTTTTTGATTGGGTCATTTATTTTTCTGGAATTGAGTTGCATAAATTGCTTATATATTTTTGAGATTGTTTGTCAGTTGTTTCATTTGCTATTCTTTTCTCCCATTCCGAAGTCTGTCTTTTCACTTTGCTTATATTTTCCTTTGTTGTGCAGAAGCTTTTAATTTTAATTAGGTCCCATTTGTTTATTTTTTCTTTTATTTACAGAATTCTGGGGGGTGAATCATAGAGGATCCTGCTGTGATTTATGTCTGAGAGTGTTTTGCCTATGTTCTCCTCTAGGAGTTTTATAGTTTCTGGTCTTACATTTAGATTTTTAATCCATTTTGAGTTTATTTTTGTGTGTGGTGTTAGAAAGTGATTTAGTTTCATTATTTTACAAGTGGTTGACCAGTTTTCCCAGCACCACTTCTTAAAGAGACTGTCTTTACTCCATTGTATATTCTTGCCTCCTCTATGGAAGATAAGGTGTCCATATGTGTGTGGATTTATCTCTGGGCTTTCTGTTTTGTTCCATTGATCTATATTTCTGTGTTTGTGCCAGAGGCAACAAATAGTAGAATAATGGAGGCAGAAGATAGGATTAGTGAAATAGAAGTTAGAATGGTAGAAATAAATGAATCAGAGAGGAAAAAAGAAAAACTAATTAAAAGAAATGAGGACAATCTCAGAGACCTACAGGACAATATAAAACGCTCCAACATTCGAATTATAGGAGTCCCAGAAGAAGAAGACAAAAAGAAAGACCATGAGAAAATCCTTGAGGAGATAATAGTTGAAAACTTCCCTAAAATGGGGAAGGAAATAATCACCCAAGTCCAAGAAACACAGAGAGTTCCAAATAGGATAAACCCAAGGCGAAACACCCCAAGACACATATTAATCAAATTAACAAAGACCAAACACAAAGAACAAATATTAAAAGCAGCAAGGGAAGAACAACAAATAACACACAAGGGGATTCCCATAAGATTAACAGCTGATCTTTCAATAGAAACTCTTCAGGCCAGGAGGGAATGGCAAGACATACTTAAAGTGATGAAAGAAAATAATCTACAACCCAGATTACTGTACCCAGCAAATCTCATTCAAATACGAAGGAGAAACCAAAAGCGTTACAGACAAGCAAAAGCTAAGAGAATTCAGCACCAAACCAGCTCTCCAACAATTGCTAAAGGATATTCTCTAGACAGGAAACACAAAAAGGGTGTAGAAACCCGAACCCAAAACAATATAGTAAATGGTAATGGTATCATACTTATCAATAATTACCTTAAACGTAAATGGGTTGAATGACCCAGCCAAAAGGCAAAGACTGGCTGAATAGATACAAAAACAAGACAATACCGTTTTTATCTTTCATTTTTTTGATATCACTTTGATTGGTTTGCATATACTGAAGAATCCTTGCATCCCTGGAAAAACCTGATTTAATCACGGTGTATGAGTTTTTTTAATGTGTTGTTGGATTCTGTTGCTAGAATTTTGTTGAGGATTTTTGTATCTATGTTCATCATTGATATTGACCTGTAATTTGCTTTTTTCATGTTTTTTTTTTTTTTCCTGGTTCTGGTAGCAGGGTGATTGTGGCCTCATAGAATGAGTTTGAAAGTTCTCTTTGCTCTGCAATTTTTTGAAAGAGCTTCAGAAAAATAGACATCAGTTCTTCTCTAAATGTTTCATAGAATTGCCCTGTGAAACTGTCTGGCCCTGGGATTTTCTTTTTGTGGCGATTCTTAATCACTGCTTCAATTTCAGTGCTTGTAATTGGGTGGTTCATAATTTCTGCTTCTTCCTGGTACTCTTGGCACTCTCATCTTTTTTAAGTATCTGTTCGTTTCCTCTAGGCTGTCCATTTTGTTAGCATATAATTGCTTATAATATTCTCTTATGATCCTTTGTATTTCTGTGTTGCCTGTTGTAACCCCTCCTTTTTCATTTTTAATTTTATTGATTTTATTTTTCTCCCCTTTTCTCTTGATGAATCTGGCTAGTGGCTTGTCCATTTTGTTTATCTTCTCAAAGAAACAGCTTTTAGTTTATTAATCTTTGCTGTTGTTTCCATTTCTTTTTCAATGATTTCTGCTCTCATTTTTATTATCTCCTTTCTTCTGTCTTAAGGTGTTTTTTTTTTTAATTGTTCTTCTTTTTACAGCTGCCTTCAGTTCAGTCACTCAGTCGTGTCCGACTCTTTGCAACCCCATGAATCGCAGCACGCCAGGCCTCCCTGTCCATCACCAACTCCCAGAGTTCACTCAGACTCACGTCCATCGAGTCAGTGATGCCATCCAGCCATCTCATCCTCTGTCGTCCCCTTCTCCTCCTGCCCCCAATCCCTCTCAGCATCAGAGTCTTTTCCAATGAGTCAACTCTTTGCATGAGGTGGCCAAAGTACTGGAGCTTCAGCTTTAGCATCATTCCTTCCAAAGAAACCCCAGGGCTGATCTCCTTCAGAATGGATTGGTTGGATCTGCTTGCAGTCCAAGGGAATCTCAAGAGTCTTCTCCAACACCACATTCAAAAGCATCAATTCTTTGGTGCTCAGCCTTCTTCACAGCTGCCTTAGATGTAGAATTATGCTCTCTACTTAATCCTTTTCTTATTTGTAGAGGTATCATTGTATTGCTATAAACCTCTTAGAACAGCTTTGGCTGAATCCCACAGGTTTTGGGTCATTGTGTTTTCATTGTCATTTTTTTTTCCTAGGATTTTTTTGATTTATTTTTTTATTTCTTCAGTAACCTCTTTGTTATTTAGTGATGTATTGCTTAACCTCCAAGAAGTTGTTTTTTTTTTTTTTTAGTTGAAATCTAGTATCATAGCATTGTGGTCAGAGAAGATACTTGATACAATTTCAATTTTCTTGCATTTACTGAGACTTGATTCATGGCCCAAGTTGTGGTCTATCTTGGAGAATATCCCTTGTACACTTGAGAAGAACGTGTATTCTGCATTAGGATGGAAAGTCCTGAAAATATCAGTTAGGTCTATTTGGTCTAATATTTCATTTAAGGTTTGTGTTTCCTTTTTGATTCTATGTTTTGATGAACTGTCCTTTAGTGACAGTGGAGCATTAAATTCCCCTACTATTATTGTGTTGCTGTCAGTTTCTCCTCTTATGTTGTTAGTGTTTGCCTAATGTATTGAGGTGCTCTTATGTTGGATGCCTAGACATTTACAATTGTTATGTCATCTTCTTGTATGGATACCTTGATCATTATATAATGTCCTTCTTTGACTCTTATAATATTCTTTATTTTAAAGTATATTGTTTCTGAAATAAAAATTGCCACTCCAGCTTTCTTTTGGCTTTCATTTGCATGGAATATCCCTTTCCATCCTTTTACTTTCAGTCTGTATTTGTCTCTAGGTCTAAAGTGGGTCTCCTATAAGTAGCATATATATGGGTTTTGTTTTTGTATCCATTCAGTCAGTCGATGAAAGTCAAAGAGGAGAGTGAAAAAGTTGGCTTAAAGCTCAACATTCAGAAAACTAAGATCATGGCATCCGGTCCCATCACTTCATGGCAAATAGATGAGGAAACAGTAGAAACAGTGGATGACTTTAATTTTCTGGGCTCCAAAATCACTGCAGATGATGATTGCAGCCATGAAATTAAAGTGAAATTCCTTCCACTTACTCTTTGGAAGGAAAGTTATGACCAACCTAGACAGCATATTAAAAAGTAGAGACATTACTTTGTCAACAAAAGTCCATCTAGTCAAAGCTATGGTTTTTCCTGTGGTCATGTATGGATGTAACAGTTGGACTGTAAAGAAAGCTGAGCACCGAAGAATTGATGCTTTTGAACTGTGGTGTTGGAGAATACTCTTGAGAGTCTCTTGGACTACAAGGAGATCTGACCAGTCCATCCTAAAGGAGATCAGTTCTGGGTGTTCATTGGAAAGATTGATGTTGAAGCTGAAACTCCAATACTTTGGCCACCTGATGTGAAGAAATGACTCACTTGAAAAAACCCTGATGCTGGGAAAGATTGGTGGCAGGAGGAGAAGGGGACGACGGAGGATGAGATCGTTGAATGGCATCACCATTTCAATAGACACAGGTTTGGGTGTTCTCCGAGAGTTGGTGACGGACAGGGAGGCCTGGCGTGCTGCTGTCCATGGGGTCGCAAAGAGTCGGACACAACTGAACTACTGAACTGAACTGAGTCAGTCTGTATCTTTTGGTTGGTTCATTTAATCCATTTACATTTAAGGTAATTATTGCTATATATGTTCCTATTGGAATTTTCTTTATTGTGTTGGGTTTGTTTTTATGGGTCTTTCTTTTCTCTTGTGTTTGTTGGCTATGTAAGTCCCTTTAGAATTTGTTCCAGGACTTGTTTAGTGGTTCTGAATTCTCTTAACTTCTGCTAATTTGTAAAGTTTTTATTTCTCCATCAATTTTGAATGAGGTCTTTGCTGGATATAGTAATCATGGTTGTAAGTTTTTCTCTTTCAGCACTTTAAATATATCTTGTCATTCCCTTCTGGACTGTAGAGTTTCTGCTGAAAGATCCTCTCTTACTCACATGGATTTTCCCTTGTATTTTACTTGTTTCTTTTCTCTTGCTGCTTTTTATATTCTTTCTTTGTGCTTAATCTCTGTTAGCTTGATTAATATGTGTTTCAGTGTGTTTATCCTTGAGTTTAACCTATGAGGGATTCTCTATACTTCTTGGGCTTGATTATTTCCTTTTCCATGTTGGGGAAGTTTTCACCTATACTTTATTCAAAAAATTTCTCAGTGACCTTTTTTTTTCTTCTTCCCCTGGGACCCCTGTAACTTAACTGTTGGTGTGTTTAATATTGCCCCAAAGTACTCTGAGGCTATCCTCAACTCTTTTTATTCCTTTTCCTTTATTCTTCCTTCAGCAGTTATTTCCACCACTCTATCCTCCAGCTCACTTATCCGTTCCTCTGCCTCAGTTATTCTGCTATTGATTCCTTCTAGAGTATTTTAATTTTGGTAATTATGTTATTCATCTCCATTTGCTTATTCTTTATTCCTTCAATGTCCTTTGTGATTTTAGTAACTGTATTAAATGCTTCTTGCATGTTCTCCATCTATTTTCAAGTCTTCAAAGCATCTTTGCTATCATTATTCTGAATTCTCTTTCAGGGAGCTTACTTATTTCCTCTTCATTTATTTGGGGTTGTGAGTTTCTACCTTGCTCTTTTATTTGTGCTGTATTTCTCTGTATTTTCATCTTTTTTTGCCCCTAACTTGCCTCACTTGAGGTCTCCTTTCCCCAGGCTTTAGGGTTGTATGACTTCTTCTTTTGATTTTTGACCTTGGAGGGAAATATTGGTAGGGTGATTTGTGTTGATTTCTTTTTGGGGGTGACTTGTGCCTGTGTTCTAGTGGCAGGAGATCAAGTAGATAATTACAGAAATACTAGGACATATACACACACACTTCCACACTTACAGTTATAGCCAAAGTCTTCTAAAGAAAATAGTACAGGGGATTAACTTGGTCATCAAAGAAAACCAGAGGTGATATCAACCAACTGAAAGCAGAGTTAGCTAATGATCAAGCTGGAAATCTGAGCATGTGCAGAGGGTCAACCGGGGAAAATAGCATAGACAGCTCAACAATTTAACTTACTAGGCAAAAGAAGTAAGAGTGAAGGAAAAAAGGGAGAAGAAAAAAGATAGAAAAAAAAGAATAATGGAGGGAAAAGAGAAAACATGGGGATGGAGAAGAGGATTTAAAAAAGAAAAAATAGAAAAGCAAAAATAAATAGACATATGTGGATAAGATTTATATATATTCAGGAATAACTACAGCCAGTAAAGAACTGTATGAAAATCAGTTGAATATATCAAAATAAAATTTAAAAAAATCAAGAAAAAATGAAAAAAATAACTGAGAAAGAGAGGAAAAAAAAAACATTTAAAATGAATTTTTTGACAAGAAACACAAAGAAGAAAACTCTACAGCACTGAAAAAGGCTAATATGGAGGTGGAAATATGTAGGAGGAAAAACTGTGTGATTTATAAGAAAAGAATCTTAAAATGAATAGTTATTATATTTTTTAACAAGGAAAACAAACAGAAAAATTCCACAGCACCATAAAAAGTTAATGTAATGGTTGAAATATGTTGGGGAATAAACAGTGTGATTTATAAGAATAAATAAAGTTAATTTTTATTTTTTTAAAGTTTTTATAACAAGAAAAACAAAGACAAAAACTCCACAGCAACACTAAAGGCTAGTATGAAGGTGGAAATATGTTTTGGGAATAAACAGTGTGGTTCATAAGCAGGGGAAAAAAAAGAGAGAGAGAGAAAGAAAAAAAAAATTAAAGTTCTCTAAGACTTAGCTCTTGGTTGTGGAGTCTGCCCCTGTGGACGGGGTTGGGTTAGAGTCCTGTGATCTTTTCCTGGTTGGGGGAGCTTGTGCCTGTGTTCTGGTTGACCTAGCTGGATCTCCTCTCTCTGAAGGGCAGTGCAGTGTCCATTAGTAGGTTTTGGAGTGTCTATGGGTTCAGTATTCTTTGGGGTAGTCACTTTAGCTTTTGCGATGTTCAGTTCAGTTCAGTTCAGTCACTCAGTCATGTCCAACTCTTTGTGACCCCATGAACTTCAGCACACCAGACCTCCCTGATCATCACCAACTCCCAGAGAACACCCAAATTCATGTCCGTTGAGTCCACCCATCTCTTCCTCCGTTGTCCCCTTCTTCTCCTACTCCCAAACTTTCCCAGCATCAGGGTCTTTTCAAATGAGTCAGTTCTTCACATCAGGTGGCCAAAGTATTGGAGTTTCAGCTTCAACATCAGTCCCTCCGATAAACACCCAGGACTGGTCTCCTTTAGGATGGACTGGTCAGATCTCCTTGTAGTCCAAGAGACTCTCAAGAGTCTTCTCCAACACCACAGGTCAAAAGCATCAATTCTTCAGTGTTCAGCTTTCGTTATAGTCCAACTCTCACATCCATACATGACTACTGAAAAAACAATAGCCTTGACTAGACAAGACCTTTGTTGGCAAATTCATGCCTCTGCTTTTTAACATGCTGTCTAGGTTTGTCATAACTTTCCTTCCAAGGAGTAAGCGTCTTTTAATTTCATGGCTGCAATCATCTGCAGTGATTTTGGAGCCCCCCAAACTAAAGTTTGTCACTGCTTCCACTGTTTTCCCATCTATTTGCCATGAAGTGATGGGACCAGATATCATGATCTTAGTTTTCTGAATGTTGAGTTTAAGCCAACTTTTTCACTCTCCTCTTTCACTTTCATCAGGAAGCTCTTTAGTTCTTTTTCTTCACTTTCTGCCATAAGGGTGGTGTCATCTGCATATCTGAGGTTAATGATATTTCTCCCAGCAATCTTGATTCCAGCTTGTGCTTCTTCCAGCCCAGTGTTTCTCATGATGTACTCTGCATATAAGTTCAAAAAGCAGGGTGACAATATACAGCGTCGACATACTCCTTTGGAACCAGTCTGTTGTTCCATGTCCAGTTCTAACTGTTGCTTCCTGACCTGCATACAGGTTTCTCAAGAGGCAGGTCAGGTGGTCTGGTATTCCCATCTCTTTCAGAATTTTCCAGTTTATTGTGGTCCACATAGTCAAAGACTTTGGCATAGTCAATAAAGCAGAAATAGATGTTTTTCTAGAACTCTTGCTTTTTCAATGATGCAGTGAATGTTGACAATTTGATCTCTGGTTCCTCTGCCTTTTCTAAAAGCAGCTTGAACATCTGGAAGTTCACGATATTGCTGAAGCCTGGCTTGGATAATTTTGAGCATTACTTTACTAGTGTGTGAAATAAGTGCAGTTGTGCAGTAGTTTGAGCATTCTTTGGCACTGCCTTATGTCCAAGGTCAGGAGTGGAGGCTGTGAAGTGATACCCCATGTCCAAAGATAAGAGAAACTCAAGTAAGAGAGTAAGCACTAAGAGAGGGCGTTGGAAAGCAGACAGACTGAAACCACAATCACAGACAACTAGCTAGTCTGATCACACGGACCACAGCCTTGTCTAACTCAATGAAACTAAGTCATGCCATATGGGGCCACCCAAGACTGATGGGTCATGGTGGAGAATTCTGACAGAATATGGTCCACTGGAGAAGGAAATGGCAAAACACTTTAGGGTGTTCAGCATGTCTGTTTCCACAGCTGCTTCAAAATGGCCCTCTCAGCATATCTGCAGTGCCACCAGCCCCTACCTGTCCCTGAGATCACTGCCCGTGCTACTGTTCCTCTGTCCTGCCCTGCTCTGCTGGTGAAAACTTACTAGGTAGGTGCTTGTGTGGATTCCTCTGCATCTGAGCGACCTGCGTGGGCTTCCCTTGGCCGCTTAACACCCTCTGTGCCATGGGGCTCCTATGCACTTGTCTCAGTTCCTGAGGCCCGCCCTCTTTGCTGTGGGGCTTGTGTGCACTTGTCTCAGTTCCCGAGGTCCGCCCTCTGTACCATGAGGCTCATGCGTGCTTGTCTCAGTCCCCTAAGCTCACCCGGTTTCCGAGGTCCTCCCTCTGTGCCTCAAGGCTCCTGTGCACTTGTTCTGGTTTCTCAGGCCTGCCTTTTGCTTCACGGGGCTTGAGCACACTTGTTTCAGCTCCCCAGGCTCGTCTCTGCACTGGGGGCTAGTGTGGACTTGTTTCCGCTCCCCATGCCTGCCCTCTGTATGGGGTTTACATGCACTTATTTTGCGTCACTGCCTGCACTCTTTGTCACAGGAGTTATTTGGTTTTTTTGGCTGTGTCAGGAAGGTTGTGTGGAAATAAGCAATTTTTAAAAAGTACGACATCATATATAACAAGATTAGCCTTTGTAGTAATCTTGCATAGACCCATAGGGATTGTCCACTATAAAGTAAGGACTAGAGTTTAGTCAACGTGTTACTCTCTACTTTCTGGGACCATTCCTCTTGCACTTTCACCCAAGGAAAGAAAGGACAAAACAAAGCCAAAAAATAAAAATAAAAAATAAAATAAAAGGGAGGGGGGAAATGATTAATCATTGTGGATTTTCACATTTTTAAACAGCACCCTAATACTAGG
The DNA here is from genome assembly GCF_016772045.2 of Ovis aries. Lineage (NCBI taxonomy): Eukaryota > Metazoa > Chordata > Mammalia > Artiodactyla > Bovidae > Ovis > Ovis aries. The sequence continues at coordinate 472,669 of NW_024599829.1, read as the reverse complement.
TAATAATGCAATGGAAAAAAAAATGTGTAAATTGAATAATTAAGAATGAAACATTTATTAAATATATATTATGTATTGAGATAAATAGTAACAAGTCTTGGAGGAAATATTCTAGGAGAGGAGAGAGATGGAAAGGTATCCATAACATTTTCAGTGTTATAACACTAGAGAAGTGTTGCATCATTAGTCCGAAAACCCCCAAGAGATAAATAAAAGAAGTAACTTTCAAACCACTACAACTTTATTGGCTTTATTTGCAATTACAACTACAAACCCATTGGCTGCTGCACAGTGCATGAGGGAGTTTTTCCCTCTGGCCCTTTTGTACATTTTAATCGAATTGAAGATATCCCTAGCAAAGTTTTCCTAAATTACTTTTGATTTCAGGAGCTTAAGAGGTATTCCACATTTATTTGCCATTTCATAGCACACACACAGAAAGATAAAAGGACCTGGTCTAAAGAATTATAGTACTTCAAAAAAAATTAAAATCTCACAGATAAGCATTGTTTTATATATATAAAACATTGTTATATATATAGAATATATAAATATTCTATATTTAGAAGAATATATATGTATATATAAGCATAGCAATCCTTGCCTGTTATAAGTATATATATATATATATATATATATATATATATATATAGAGAGAGAGAGAGAGAGAGAGAGAGAGAGAGACATATATGTGTGTGTGTGTGCATGTCATTTAATTCAGAAAAATAATTGAGGTAAATGTTGAGAAAATAATTGAGAGTTTGAACAGCATTGTATTTTTACAAAAATCTTTGATCATAGTAAATTCAATCTACTGCTGCTCAGCATTATTAGTTCCACTTAGTAGGTGAAGAAGGAGGCTTAGAGAGAATGAACTGCTTACAGCAGGATACAAGAGCCTTGATGTGCATGCTCAGTAGCTCAAGCATGTTTGACTCTTTGCAATTTCATGGACTGTAGCCCGCCAGGCTCCTCTATTCATGGGATTTTCCATGCTAAAATGCTGGAGTGAGTTTCCACTTCCTACTCCAGGAGATTTTCCCAACTGAGGGATAAAACCCATGTCTCTTATGTCTTCTGCATTGGCAGGTGGGTTGTTTACCACTAGGGCCACCTGTGAAGCCTGAATCCTCATCTTCATAATCATTTGATGAATCATCTGTCTAATGGTTCATATTGTTCCCCACTTATACCATTAGAATAATGTACTGAAATTAAGAGTCCTTTAGGTAAAATATATTTTCCCTGGAAGACATCTGATTATGGGTAAAAGATGATGGTTCCACTATATTCACCATCTGCTCCTAGTTGTATTGCATCAAAGTGGTGGCACTATTCAAAATGTGTATTTCAATAAGCAGATCATCTATTAATCACGTTGAGTTCTTCAATATGTCTACAGATAACAACAACGTTTCCAAAGTGTTTTTGTTACAACAGTGACCTCTACTATTATTTCGAATGATTAATAAAGGAGAACACTTTATGTAATAATAGCTTCTCTTCCTATATTTAGACACCCACTAATTTTGCCTCAAGTTCATTTTCTGTATGTTCATGGTGCAAAGAAGGAGAGTCATTGAAACTGTTAAAAAATAATTAAGACTATGCCTGCCATAATTAAGAATCTTTTTTATTTCTATTTCAAAAATAAATGTTTGCTTCCAATGGGTATTTGTAATTTTCACTTATAATTTAGATTTTATACAAAAAATTATATGAACCATAGAGGAGGGAAGGGACTTACCTAAAGTTTTACAGGTAGAAAATGGCATGCTGCTGCTGCTGCTAAGTCGCTTTAGTCGTGTCTGACTCTGTGCGACCCCATAGACGGCAGCCCACCAGGCTCCCCCATCCCTGGGATTCTCCAGGCAAGAACACTGGAGTGGGTTGCCATTTCCTTCTCCAATGCATGAGAGTGAAAAGTGAAAGTGAAGTCGCTCAGTCATGTCCGACTCAGCAACTCCATGAACTGTAGCGCACCAGGCTCCTCCATCCATGGGATTTTCCAGGCAAGAGTACTGAAGTGGGGTGCCATTTATGTTAAATCCTTAGACCTTATTCATTTTATAGCTGAAATTTTATCATCTTTTACCAACTTCTCCCTGTTTCTTACATCATTCACTGATAACCACTTCTTTAACTTATGCATATATGAGTTTAATTTTTTTCCCAAATAACACATATAAGTGATACATTCAGGTATTGGGGTTACCAGACATTTGGCCCTGTCCAAACTGAACATAAGACATCTGGCCCACACTAAAAGATCTTTGAAATTTGGTTCTATCAAAAATATCCATGAACAATTTGGTCCATGGCAAATGGTTTTGGACAGGACCAAATATTGAGGACGGTTTGGCCTGGACCAAATACAGTAAGCCCTCTACATACAAACAGTCAAGTCGAGACCTTTCAAAGATGTGAGCATGTGTTTGTATGTCCAGTTATGTAAAGCATGAGTGAAATTGCAGCTTGTCTTCCATCTGCAATTGCTAATGATCCTTCGGTTGTACTATCTCCCTCCTCCAAACAGTAACTCTTCTTGCCTCTTCACTAGATACCAGCTCCTGTGTGCCAGCTGACATACTGCCCTACTGTACTTTTCAAGGTACTGTAAGATTAAAAGTTCTTTCTTTGTTGTTGTTGTTGTGGTGTGTGTGTTTTATGTGTTATTTGTGCAAAAAGTATATTAAACCTATTACACTATAGTACCATATAGCTGATTGTGTTAGTTGGGTACCTCAGCTAACTTGTTGACCTTATGAACAAAGTTAGACTTAAAAATACACTCTCAGAATGGAACTCATTTGCATGTAGGGGACTTAATGTAGCTATCTTACAGATACTTGGGACAGGGCAAAATGTCCTGCAAGGAGCATTTTCCTTTTTCTTTCTGACCTATTTTATTTAGCATAATGCCTTCAATGTCTACTCATGTTGTTACAAATGGCAGGTTTTCTTCTTTCTCACTGATGAATAATATTCTACTGTTTATATGTGCACAAATTGATTTTTTTTTATTAAGCAAGGGTCAACACAGTTTTTCTCCATTTGTTAGTTATTATGAATAACACTGTACAAAGTAATTATCATTTCAAAGTAATATTTCTTTCTCTGACCTAAATTATCAGTTTCACAAAACATTTTGAATTTATTAAACACCTATTAGATGAATGTTTCACATGAAAATACACAGAACAATTTTACGTTACTTCACAGAACTTATTGTGCAGGTTATAGCATCACCAACTCTATGGACATGAGTTTGAGCAAGCTCTGGGAGTTAGTGATGGACAGGGAACCCTGGCGTGCTGCAGTCCATGGGGTCACAGAGCCAGACACGACTGAGCAACTGAACTGAACTGATGGTATCTTTACTATTAAAAAAGCTATAATTTGAAAAGTGGTCAGCCACAGGGAAAACAGGACTAGCAGATGAATATGTCAAAGGATAGAGAATATTTCTTAGATTTGGGGCCTCCATATTCCTGTCCAGTTCATATGTTAGACCAGTAGTACCTAGAATGTTTTCAAATGCAGATGGTCCTGAAGGAGTGTATTGTGGCAGGTGTGTTATGGTGACCAGGAAGCCAAGATCTTACGTCAGTGAGACTTGTTTATGTTGTATTGGCTTTGTATTCTATACGTGGTTCTGAAGTGTAGTAGTGACGTTGCTCAGTTGTGTCTGACTCTTTGCGACCTCATAGACTGTAGCCTACCAGGCTCCTCCATCCATGGGATTTTCCAGGCAAGAATATTGGAGTGGGTTGCCATTTCCTTCTCCAGGGGATCTTCCAGACCCAGGGATTGAACCTAGGTCTCCCTCATTGTAGTCAGACGCTTTTAGCATCTGAACCACCATATGTGGTTCTAGTAGCTGCTTTTGCTTTTAGGGTTATAGAAAATTGAAGCTCCTTGCCCAGAGATGTTGGGCCATGTGACTTGTTAGAGGCTGTATTCAGGCTCTTGAATGGAAATGGTAATTTTCTCTCTGTAGTTTACTGAAAGCCTGGAAAGCAAGAATGTTCCTTGACTTCACTTTTTTTCTTAGAGGGAAGGAAGACACTTGGAAGCCCCTGTTTCCTCTCCCCAGTATCCTGGCTCCATGCACTGAATATCCACAGGGTCAGCCAATAACACCCTACTCCACATGCACACGTTCTTTCCGATTGGCTTCTCAAGTATTGTTAGCATTTTATGTTCCCCAAATTCCTTAACTTTCATCACAATTTATATGGTAAATTTATAGTATGTATTATGATTTAACTTCATTCACCAGAACTACACCTAAATCTTAAGAATCGGCAGGACATGATATACTTTGATAAAGATATTTATTTTCTTCCAACTGCAAAAAATTTTGCTGTTGTGTTCAGACTTTCTTGAAGCTTCGTTCTTTTCTTACAATTAGTTATTTCTAAGCTGCTTCTTATTCTGCATGCAAATATTTTTATACATTACAACCATCATGTTTAAAACTATAATCACCATATTTTACTTAATTCTTCAGACCTTATACATCTTATAGCTGAAAATATATATGCTTTTACTAATCTCTCACTAGGAGAAGGCAATGACACCCCACTCCAGTACTCTTGTCTGGAAAATCCCGTGGACAGAGGAGCCTGGTAGGCTGCAGTCCATGGGGTCACTAAGAGTCGGACACAACTAAGCGATTTAACTTTCACTTTTCACTTTCATTTATTGGACAAGGAAATGGAAACCCACTCCAGTGTTTTTGCTTGGAGAATCCCAGGGACTGGGGAGCCTGGTGGCTGCCGTCTATGGGGTCTCACAGAGTCAGACATGACTGAAGTGATTTAGCAGCAGCAGCAGCAGCAATCTCTCACTATTCTCCCCACCCACAACCCTGGGCAACTGCTTTTCTACTTTCTGCTTTTATAAGTTTTATTTTCCTTTTGCTCTTGTTGCTGTTTTTCTTAGATTCCACATATAAATTATATTTAAAGCTAATTACACAAAACATAAAGATCCTAGAGCCTGTTCCCTAAAATCTTCTATCTTTCTCTATCTGAGCTTCCCTGCTAGCTCGGTTGGTAAGGAATCTACCTGCAATGCAGGTGACACTGCTTTAATTCCTGGGTCAGAAAGATCTGCTGGAGAAGGGATAGGCTACCCACTCCAGTTTTCTTGGGCTTCCCTTGTGGTTCAGCTGGTAAAGTATCTGCCTGCAATGTAGGAGACTTGGGTTCAATCCCTGGGTTGGGAAGATCCCCTGGAGAATCCAGTTTTGGCTACCCAATCCAGTATTTTCATCTGGAGAATTCCATTGCTTGTATAGTCCGTGGAGTCACAAAGAGTTGCACATGACTGCACGCATTTCACTTTCACTCTCTAGGTTTCTATCTGGGGTTTCCTGCTGGTTCAGGTGGTAAAGAATGTGCCTGCCATTCAGAAGACTTGGGTTCAATCTCGGGAAGATCCCCGGGAGAAGGGAATCGATACCCACTCCAGTATTCTTGCCTGGACAATTCCATGAACAGAGGAACTCATGGGGCCACAAAAAGTCAGACACAACTGAGTGACTAACAATTATTTTCACTTAGGTTTCTATTTAATCCTGTTAAAACAATAATTCACTTCTATCTTCTGTTAAATTTTACTTTCCATTATAATGATAAATTGCTTTCTCTGAATAAAATATTTGTAAACATGCACAGTGAGCATTAATTAGTTAAAAGATAGAAATGTCTATACTTATTTTTTAAAAATCCATTTTATGATGAAAGCAGATAGCACATATTATATGATCTTGTTTAATTAAAGTTCATTATGTATATCATCTTGATGACCCTTATAACAAGTGAATAACATAGAGATTATTTTCAGTCCCATTTTACAGACAAACAAACATTGAGACCTAGGATTTCATCTTTCTTTCCTGAAGTTACAGGGCTGTAAAGTCATAGAGCTAGGATTTAGATTAATTCAGTCTGAGTCCAGAGATTCTTTTATTAGTTGTTATCGTCTGCCGCCCATCTTGAAGCTAATGTAAGTGCAGTTCATGAACACTGCATCAATCCCTAATGTTTCCTGAGTATTAATCCAAGTTGCAGATATTTGAAATAAGGGATAAAGTGGATTAGAGGTATTTATTACTGGCTTAGAAGACATATAGAAGTGGTTTAAAACTTTTCTTATTGTATTTCTTAGCAGAACAGTGTCAAAGATTTGTTTACTTTTCTAACCCTTGTGTTTATAATACGCACACTTTAAATGCACAGACCTAGTTTTCTGCCATTTGGTGTGATAGAGGGGTGAGAACAAGAAGCACTGGCAGCACTCCAGGTGCTCTGTGTCTTAAGATGCAGTGATGCTTAGGATTTCCATGGTTTCTCATCTAAGTGAGTCACTTTTGAATTTGGATGCTAACTGCAAAGATATAATTGGATGGATACTGTATCACAGAAAATTAAAAGAATCATGTAATGTTTTCAGTTTTAGTCTGACCACAAGTACTCTGAGTGACAGAGGATGAGACAGTTGGATGGCATCACCGACTCAATGGACAGACATGCCTGCCTGTGTGCATGCTAAATCGTTTCAGTTGTGTTCAGATCTTTGCTACCCTATGGACTATAGCCTGTCATGGGATTCTGCCCATGAGATTCTCCAGTCAAGAATATTGAAGTGGGTTACCATTTCCTTCTCCAGGGATCTTTATGACCCAGGGATTGAACCCACGTTTCTTATGTCTCCTCCATTGGCAAGAAAGTTCTTTACCACTAGTGATCCCTGGGAAGTCCCAGTGGACATGAGTTTGAAGAAACTCCGGGACATATTAAAGGACAGGGAAGCTCAGTGTGCTGCAGTCCATAGGGTCACAAAGAGTTGGACACAACTTAGCGACTGAAAAACTTTGAGCCACATAAAACCTTCTAAGTTTTTTTTCATGTTTAACTTCTGTATAACCTATTCCATTAACTTACTTCACATTTCCAACTAGCTACTAGTTTGTTTTATTTTCTTTTATAACTGCTACCTTCATTCATTCATTCCTCTGGAATCCAAATAATCTTAACCCCTTGTATAGTGGTGTGTGTGTTTCTGTGTTTTCAAGCTGGTGTCATGGAGGTGTAGATAAAATTAGTTTTATGTGGGAATCATGAAATTTCCATTCACACACACACACACACATCTCCTTTCTCAAGCATGACATGTAAACACTGAACTTTGTAATTTCCTAGAAATTAAAATAAATGAGGGGGGAGGGAAAGATGGTGGAGGAATAGGATGGGAAGACCACTTTCTCCCTCACAAATTCCTCAAAAGAACATTTCAACGCCGAGCAAACTCCACAAAACAACTTCTGTAGGCTGGCAGAGGACATCAGGAAACCAGAAAAGCAGACCATTGTCTTCAAAAACAGGTAGGAAAAATATAAAAGATGAGAAAGGAGACAAAGGAGGTGGGGAGGGAGCTCCATCCTGGGAAGGGAAGCCCGTCCTGGGAAGGGAATTTTAAGAAGAGAGGTTTCCAAACACCAGGAAACACTCTCCCTGCCGAGTCTGTGGCGAGCCTTGGAAACACAGAGGGCACCATAACAGGAAGGAAAAATAGATAAATAATTAAAACCAAGAGATTACAAGCCCAACAGTAACTCCCCCAGCGGAAAAGCAGCACAGATGCCTGCATCCGCCATTGGGAAGTGGGGGCAGGGCAGGGACGCGTGGGAGGTGCAGGCTGCAGTGCTTTGTAAGAATTGGGCAGGAATGCCCCACGAGCAACCAGAACGATCTAACTTGGGCTAGCAAACCAGACTGTGGGATAGCTGCCACGAGAAAAGCTCGAACATAAGACACCACCAGGACCGAGCACAGAACAAAGGATGGAACAGAAAAAGCCGGCTGCAGACCATCCCCCGCCGGGGACAGGCAGCCAGAGCCGTAAGGACTGGAAAGGGGCAATTGCAGACCTGGAGAGACTTTACTTACCTAACTGCAAGCAGGCTCCTTTGCTAAGACTTCTGGGGGTGCTGGACAGTCACAATCTGCCTCACAGGGGGTGCCAGCGGTCCACCCAGAAAGCTGAACAGCAGCGGCAGAAAAGGTGACAAGCCGAGGCGATCGCACTCGCCAAACTCCTGAGCTACTCAGACCTGGGAAGGGCACAAAGCGCAGTCCCAGCCGAATTTGTGCCTCTGAGGGCTGCCTGAGCGCTGAACCTGAGCGGCTTGGACCGGGGAAGTGCACGCAGCCTAGGGCTGGCCCCAGACGGTTCCCGGCTGAGCATCGTAGAGCCGGAGCGGTTTGTGCGCTGCGAGAAAGGACAGGTCAAGCGGGGCTGAGATACTGTGTGCACATGACAGTGCTATTTGTTTGCAGCATCCCCCCTCCCCACAGCGCGATTGAACTAGTGAGCCTAAAAAACAGCAAACAGAAGAAGTTAAACAGAGGGAACCACCTTGGAAGTGATCCCACACGGCCCATAACATCAGAGAAGGGCCAGAATATTTTTACAATTTTTAAAATCATTCCTTTTTTTTCTTTTTTGCTTTTTTGTTTTTTGTTTTTCTTTTTTTTCTAACTTTTTTTTAATTGTTAAGTCTTCTATTTCGCCTCTAATTTTTATTTCTATAACCTATTATTACTATTTTAAAAAAAGACTTTTTTTTTTTTAAAAGGCAAACACCATATATAGTCTTTGGATGGTTGTTGGTGGTTTTTTTTTTTTTTTGATAATTCTTTTTTTTTTCTTTCTTCCTTTTTCCTTCTGCTTTTCTTTAATATTGTATCTTTGAAAATCCAACCTCTACTCTAGATTTTTAATCTTTGCTCTTAAGTTTTTGTTGTCAATTTTGTACATTTAAAAACCCAAACTACACTACCCAAGTTTACCTGAGAGCGAGATTACTGGCTCGACCACTCTCTCCTCCTCTGGACTCCCCTTTTTCTCTACCAGGTGGCCTCTGTCTCTTTTCTCCCCCATCTCTTCTCTATCCAACTCTGTGAATCTCTGTGTGTTCCAGACGGTGGAGAACACCTAAGGAACTGGTTACTGGCAGGATTTGTCTCACTCCTACTCATTCCTCTCTCTTATCCTCCTGGTCACCTCTGTCTACTTCCTCCCTCTCCTCTTCCCCGTATAACTCTGTAAATAACTCTGAGCGGTCAAGACTATAGAGCGCACATACGGAAGTGACTACTGGCTAGCTTGCTCTCTCCTCTTTTGATCTCACCGCAACTCATTCCAGTTACCTCTAACTACCCCCTCCATCTTCTCTTCTCCTTGTAACTCAGTGAACCTCTCTGAGTGTCCCTCAATGTGGAGAAACTTTTCATCTTTAACCTAGATGTTTTATCATCGGTGCTGTATAGATGGAGAAGTCTAGAGGCTACTGTAAAAATAAAACTGAAAACCAGAAGCAGGAGGTTTAAATCCAAAGCCTGAAAACATTAGAGAACTCTTGAATTCAGGGAACATTAAGCAATAGGAGCTCATCAAATGCCTTCATACCTACACCGAAACCAAGCTCCACCCAAGGGCCAACAAGTTCCAAAACAAGACATACCACGCAAATTTTCCAGCAACACAGGAACACTCCCCTGATCTTCAATATACAGGCAGCTCAAAATTATCCCAAAACCTTTGATGTCTCATAACGCATTACGGGTCACTCCACTGCCCTCCAGAGAGAAGAAACCCAGCTCCACCCACCAAACCTCCAACACAAGCCTCCCTAACCAGGAAACCTTGACAAGCCACTGATAGAACCCCACCCAAAGTGAGGAAGCTCCATAATAAAGAGAACTCCACAAATTACCAGAATATAAAGAGGCCACCCGAAATGCAGCAATATAACCAAGATGAAGAGACAGAGGAATACTCAGTAGGTAAAGGAACAGGAGAGTTGCCCACCAAACCAAACAAAAGAGGAAGAAGTAGGGAATCTACCGGAGAAGGAATTCCGAATATTGATAGTGAAAATGATCCAAAATCTTGAAATCAAAATGGAATCACAGATAAATAGCCTAGAGACAAGGATTGAGAAGATGCAAGAAAGGTTTAACAAAACCTAGAAGAAATAAAAAGAGTCAAAATATAACGAATAATGCAATAAATGAGATCAGAAACACTCTGGGGGCAACGAATAGCAGAGGCAGAAGATAGGATTAGTGAAATAGAAGATAGAATGGTAGAAATAAATGAATCAGAGAGGAAACAAGAAAAACGAATTAAAAGAAATGAGGACAATCTCAGAGACCTCCAGGACAATATGAAATGCTCCAACATTCAAATTATAGGAGTCCCAGAAGAAGAAGACAGAAAGAAAGATCATGAGAAAATCCTTGAGGAGATAATAGTTGAAAACTTCCCTAAAATGGGGAAGGAAATAATCACCCAAGTCCAAGAAACACAGAGTTCCAAATAGGATAAACCCAAGGCGAAACACCCTAAGACACATATTAATCAAATTAACAAAGATCAAACACAAAGAACAAATATTAAAAGCAGCAAGGGAAAAACAACAAATAACACACAAGGGGATTCCCATAAGGATAACAGCTGATCTTTCAATAGAAACTCTTCAGGCCAGTAGAGAATGGCAAGACATACTTAAAGCGATGAAAGACAATAACCTACAGCCCAGATTACTGTACCCAGCAAGGATCTCATTCAAATATGAAGGAGAAATCAAAAGCTGTACAGACAAGCAAAAGCTGAGAGAATTCAGCACCACCAAACCAGCTCTCCAACAAATTCTAAAGGATATTCTCTAGACAGGAAACACGAAAGGGTGTATAAACCCGAACCCAAAATAATAAAGTAAATGGTAACGGGATCATACTTATCAATAATTACCTTAAACGTAAATGGGTTGAACGCCCCAACCAAAAGACAAAGACTGGCCGAATAGATACAAAAACAAGACCCCTCTATATGCTGCTTACAAGAGACCCACCTCAAAACAAGGGACACATACAGACTGAAAGTGAAGGGCTGGAAAAAGATATACCACGCAAATAGAGACCAAAAGAAAGCAGGAGTAGCAATACTCATCTCCGCTAAAATAGACTTTAAAACAAAGGCTGTGAAAAGAGACAAAGAAGGCCACTACATAATGATCAAAGGAACAATCCAAGAAGAAGATATAACAATTATAAATATATATGCACCCAATATAGGAGCACCGCAATATGTAAGACAAATGCTAACAAGTATGAAAGGGAAATCAACAATAACACAATAATAGTGGGAGACTTTAATACCCCACTCACACCTATGGACAGATCAACTAAACAGAAAATTAACAAAGAAACGCAAACTTTAAATGATACATTAGATAGTTAGACCTAATTGATATCTATAGGACATTTCACCCCAAAACAATGAATTTCACCTTTTTTTCAAATGCTCATGGAACCTTGTCCAGGATAGATCACATCCTGGGCCATAAATCTAAACTTGATAAATTCAAAAAAATCGAAATCATTCCAAGCATCTTTTCTGACCATAATGCATTAAGATTAGATCTCAATTACAGGAGAGAAACTATTAAAAATTCCAACATATGGAGGTTGAACAACACACTTCTGAATAACCAACAAATCACAGAAGAAATCAAAAAGAAATCAAAATATGCATAGAAACTAATGAAAATGAAAACACAACAACCCAAAACCTGTGGGACACTATAAAAGCAGTGCTAAGAGGAAAGTTCATAGCAATGCAGGCATACCTCATGAAGCAAGAAAAAAGTCAAATAAATAACCTAACTCTACAACTAAAGCAACTAGAAAAGGAAGAATTGGAGAACCCCAGAGTTAGTAGAAGGAAAGAAATCTTAAAAATTAGGGCAGAAATAAATGCAAAAGAAACAAAAGAGACCATAGCAAAAATCAACAAAGCCAAAAACTGGTTCTTTGGATGGATAAATAAAATTGACAAACCATTAGCCAGACTCATCAAGAAGCAAAGAGAGAAAAATCAAATCAATAAAATTAGAAATGAAATTGGAGAGATCATAACAGACAACACAGAAACACAAAGCATCATAAGAGACTACTATGAGCAGTTGTATGCCAATAAAATGGACAACGTGGAAGAAATGGACAAATTCTTAGAAAAGTACAATTTTCCAAAACTGAACCAGGAAGAAATAGAAAATCTTAACAGGCCCATCACAAGCACGGAAATTGAAACTGTAATCAGAAATCTTCCAGCAAACAAAAGCCCAGGTCCAGACGGCTTCACAGCTGAATTCTACCAAAAATTTCGAGAAGAGCTAACACCTACCCTCCTCAAACTCTTCCAGAAAACTGCAGAGGAAGGTAAACTTCCAAACTCATTCTATGAGGCCACCATCACCCTAATACCAAAACCTGACAAAGATGTCACAAAAAAAGAAAACTACAGGCCAATATCACTGATGAACATAGATGCAAAAATCTTCAACAAAATTCTAGCAATCAGGATCCAACAACACGTTAAAAAGATCATACACCATGACCAAGTGGGCTTTATCCCAGGGATGCAAGGATTCTTCATTATCCGCAAATCAATCAAGGTAATTCACCACATTAACAAATTGAAAAATAAAAACCATATGATTATCTCAATAGATGCAGAGAAGGCCTTTGACAAAATTCAACATCCATTTATGATAAAAACTCTCCAGAAAGCAGGAATAGAAGGAACATACCTCAATATAATAAAAGCTATATATGACAAACCCACAGCAAACATTATCCTCAATGGTGAAAAATTGAAAGCATTTCCCCTAAAGTCAGGAACAAGACAAGGGTATCCACTTTCACCGCTACTATTCAACATAGTTCTGGAAGTTTTGGCCACAGCAATCAGAGCAGAAAAAGAAATAAAAGGAATCCAAATTGGAAAAGAAGAAGTAAAACTCTCACTGTTTGCAGATGACATGATCCTCTACATGGAAAACCCTAAAGACTCCACCAGAAAATTACTAGAGCTAATCAATGAATATAGTAAAGTTGCAGGATATAAAATCAACACACAGAAATCCCTTGCATTCCTATACACGAATAATGAGAAAGTAGAAAAAGAAATTAAGGAAACAATTCCATTCACCATTGCAATGAAAAGAATAAAATACTTAGGAATATATCTACCTAAAGAAACTAAAGACCTATATATAGAAAACTATAAAACACTGATGAAAGAAATCAAAGAGGACACTAATAGATGGAGAAATATACCATGTTCATGGATCGGAAGAATCAATATAGTGAAAATGAGTATACTACCCAAAGCAATTTACAAATTCAATGCAATCCCTATCAAGCTACCAGCCATATTTTTCACAGAACTAGAACAAATAATTTCAAGATTTGTATGGAAATACAAAAGAAAAAACTCAAATTGCCAAAGCAATCTTGAGAAAGAAGAATGGAACTGGAGGAATCAACTTGCCTGACTTCAGGCTCTACTACAAAGCCACAGTCATCAAGACAGTATGGTACTGGTACAAAGACAGACATATAGATCAATGGAACAAAGTAGAAAGCCCAGAGATAAATCCACACACATATGGACACCTTATCTTTGACAAAGGAGGCAAGAATATACAATGGAGTAAAGACCATCTCTTTAACAAGTGGTGCTGGGAAAACTGGTCAACCACTTGTAAAAAGAATGAAACTAGATCACTTTCTAACACCGCACACAAAAATTAACTCAAAATGGATTAAAGATCTAAATGTAAGACCAGAAACTATAAAACTCCTAGAGGAGAACATAGGCAAAACACTCTCAGACATAAATCACAGCAGGATCCTCTATGATCCACCTCCCAGAATTCTGGAAATAAAAGCAAAAATAAACAAATGGGATCTAATAAAAATTAAAAGCTTCTGCACAACAAAGGAAAATATAAGCAAGGTGAAAAGACAGCCTTCTGAATGGGAGAAAATAATAGCAAATGAAGCAACTGACAAACAACTAATCTCAAAAATATACAAGCAACTTATGCAGCTCAATTCCAGAAAAATAAACGACCCAATCAAAAAATGGGCCAAAGAACTAAATAGACATATCTCCAAAGAAGACATACGGATGGCTAACAAACACATGAAAAGATGCTCAACATCACTCATTATTAGAGAAATGCAAATCAAAACCACAATGAGGTACCACTTCACACCAGTCAGAGTGGCTGCGATCCAAAAATCTGCAAGCAATAAATGCTGGAGAGGGTGTGGAGAAAAGGGAACCCTCCTACACTGTTGGTGGGAATGCAAAATAGTACAGCCACTATGGAGAACAGTGTGGAGATTCCTTAAAAAATTGCACATAGAACTACCTTATGACCCAGCAATCCTACTTCTGGGCATACACATGGAGGAAACCAAAATTGAAAGAGACTCATGTACCCCAATGTTCATCGCAGCGCTGTTTATAATAGCCAGGACATGGAACCAACCTAGATGTCCATCAGCAGATGAATGGATAAGAAAGCTGTGGTACATATACACAATGGAGTATTACTCAGCCATAAAAAGAATTCATTTGAATCAGTTCTGATGAGATGGATGAAACTGGAGCCGATTATACAGAGTGAAGTAAGCCAGAAAGAAAAACACCAATACAGTTTACTAACACATATATATATATATGGAATTTAGGAAGATGGCAATGACCACCCTGTATGCAAGACAGGAAAAAAGACACAGATGTGTATAATGGACTTTTGGACTCAGAGGGAGAGGGAGAGGGTGGGATGTTTTGGGAGAATGGCATTCTAACATGTATACTATCATGTAAGAATTGAATCGCCAGTCTATGTCTAACGCAGGATACAGCATGCTTGGGGCTGGTGCATGGGGATGACCCAGAGAGATGATATGGGGAGGGAGGTGGGAGGGGGTTCATGTTTGGGAACGCATGTAAGAATTAAAGATTTTAAAATTTAAAAAAAAATTAAAAATTAAAAAAAAAATAAATGAGAACAAGAAAACCCATTTCGTTTTACTAAATTTATTGCAAAATCAACTTTGACAAGGGGACAGGGGTTAGAATTGATAAATTTGGAGGACTAGCCCAAAGTCTAGGACCAAATGAGATTTTGACTGCAACAGTGATTATTGCAATGTTTGTGTAGTGATCTTCAGGACTGATGAACACATGGAGGTGCTTGGATCATTGCACCTGGAAAGGGCATAGACGTTTCACACCCTCTCTCTACACCATCCCTAAATATCTCTTTTTTCTGGCACTTCTAGACTTCCATATACTATACTTCTATCAATCATATTTATTTGAGGAGAGCTGCCCAGATGGAAGTAAAAGGATCCTCAAAAATTCACCTCCTCTCACAAAGACACCAAAATCATGAGTAATTGCAGAACAAATTGGAACCTATCATAAATGACATCTCAGCACCAAGACCTGGCCCCACCCAACAGCCTATAGCCTCCATTGCTGGGACACACCAGGCCGAACAACAAACTGAGTGGAAGACACAGCAGACAAGCTGTCTAAAGACTTTATGAGCCCACAGCCACCTCTAGACTTGCTCTCTAGACATAGTCCTAGCCCACCAGAAGTCCAAGTCCTACTTCAACCCACCAGTCATCAGGCACCTGCTCCCCCTACCAGGAAATGCCCAGGAACCTCTAGACCAGACTCACCCACCAGGAGGAAGACACCAGAGGCAAGGAAGCTACAGTCTAACAGTCCTGAGACCACTGGCTTCTAGCCCTTGGGTAATGAGATGAGAGTCCACTGCTGAGACACATAGGGCATTTTCTACAGAGGACCTTTTCTCCAAGGTTGAGCATCCTCACTAACTTACTATACACATAAAAATATAAATATAAATTTAGACAAGATGGAGGAATGTGTTTCCGACAAAAGCACAAGTTAAAACCTCAGAAGTACAACAAAGTGATGTGGAAATAGGAAACCCACCAATGAACGAAATCAGAGTAGTGACAGTAAACATAAAGAACATGGGAGGAAAACGAAAGTACAGAGTGAGAAATCATAAATTTTTAACAAACAACGATAAAATATAAATACCAGCCAAGCAGAATTAAAGAATGTAATAATGGAAATGAAAAATAAACTAGAAGCATGAAGACTAGACTGAATGAGACAAAATAATAATCAGTGGGTCAGAAGAAAGAGAGGTAGAAATCACTGCAGCCAAACAGAAAACAAACAAGCAAAAAAGAATGAGAAGAGATGAGGACAGTTTAAGAGTCCTCTGAGACAATATCAAGCATGCTAATATTCACATTACAGGGATCCCAGGAGAAGAAGAGTGAGAGAAATGGCATGAGAAAATATCTGACATCAAAAAGTTGTTGTTGTTGTTGTTGTTTTTTAATTGAAATCATCACTCTTACTGATGGCTTTCTGAGCCTAAGTTTGTGATATGAACAATGGAGAATGATACTTAATGTTCAAAGAAAATTTATAAATAATGTAATACTTTGCCGGGAGGCAGCACGAAGAGTCCTGCCCGTGGCAAAGGTCATGAGGTTAAGGGGCCCGACAGGCAAAGGCAAGCCGGGCCTTAAGGGAGCCTCCCTGGATCTGCTCGTGCATCTACCCCCAAACCAGAGTCTGCCTGCCTTGCTGCATGTTGCCTTTCATCTACTCTTCTAACATTAACAGGGGGCTATCCCTTCACCACCTTTTTTCTGGAAAAAGTCAATTTAGAGCTTTTAGATAATAAGTCTCCTGGACATAATAAGAGTGTTTCAATCCAAAAACCGCTCTGATGGCTTTCTAGCCTGCCTGCTGGACTCTTACAGCTGTGCATGTGATTGTTGGCGGCCTCCTGATTGCGAGAGGCACAGGAACTTAAAACATCCTAGGAATGTAGGGGCTTCTGAGGAGTCAAAATCATTAGAATAGGACTGATTAAGGGTTTCATTTGTTGAGCTAATACTTGCTGCCAAATTTTCATATCTTTTATTTGTTGATATAGTTGGCATGTAGAAAAAACAGGTAGTAGCCCTGGTATTAGTAACATTAGATCTTTGAGTTAAGTACTTTCTTTGTTATAACCCACTGCACCTTTGTCCTACAGGAATGTAACTTTATTTAGTACATTGAGGGTGATGCAGATTAAAGAAAAAACACTTCAAGGGAAAAAGAATTTTCTGGTTAATAGACATTTATCTAGGAAAAGAGCCATTAAAATGTTAACAGGCCCCCTGACCAGAAGATGATGTAAAACCACCTCAGACCTTTTGTATACGGGAAGGTATGCAAAAAGAAAGCCTGGTCTCAATAAGGGTCAGGACTGCTGCCCCTGCATAACTCTGCATATTCCATTATTTCTTTATGTACAACTTGGGGTATATAAGCTGCTTTTGAAAATAAAGTTGTGGGTCTGGCAGCAATGCTTGGCTCCCCCGTGTCATCTTTTTTTCCTTTTCAGGCTGAATTCCCATCTGGAGTGCAGAGGCTTTCTGAGTCTACTTATTTGCCCTGGCTTCTAAGACCCATGCAAGAGGGAGCCCAAGGTGGGGCACCCTCCACTATTCAAGCCGGTGCCGGTGGCCTACATAGATGGTGCAAGTTCCTTGTCTTGGAACTTTATTGGTCTCCTGTGCAAACCAAGTTATTCAACCTCTTTTCTCCACTAAAATTTCCTACTACACTATTCTTTCCTAATCTCTGTTTATTTCTCTAAGTAAATAATTTTTTCCTCGCTGACGCTGTCCCTGCTTTGAATTCCCTGGATTCACCGGGGCTGGACCCCAGCAAGACTTGTCATTTACCTTTAGAGGTTAAATGGTTTTTTATTCTAAATTAGTTTCATACCATAGTGTTGTTGTCAATTACCACCAACAATGATGTGCACAGATTTGTAGAGTATTAAAAAAATAGAATTTAGTTATACTTAATGAACATGTATAGGCTTCTCAGGTGGCTCAGTGGTAAAGAATCTGCCTGCCAATTCAAGAGACGTGGGTTCATCCCTGGGTGGGGAAGATACCCTGGAGAAGGAAATGGCAATTCACTCCAGTATTCTTGCCTGAAGAATCCCATGGACAGTGGAGCCTGGTGGGCTACAGTTCATGAGACTGTAAAAGTTGGACATGACTTAGCGACTAAACCACCACCATACATAGTAAAATGGTGTGTGCATATCTATCTATCTATATACTATTGTATATATAGCTAATGTATATGTGCCAATTTATATAAAAATAGCATATATATGTATATAGACAGAAAGATAGATATATAGTCACTCACAGTCCCTGTCTCAATAAATGGTAACTGGTATAATCATTCCACCTTTCTATCATTATTGCGTGGCCATAGATTACAGCAGTTAAGAACATGATCTGGAAAAAAAAAAAAAAAAGAAAGAAAACAACGTCTGAGAGGTCAGTTAGATTCCAGGTACAGCTTTTTCATTATATTTCTGTTTTGGAACATAGTCCTTTCTATTTGCTTACACACCTGTAAAATAGCAGTGTCTACCTCTTTATATTGTTGTAGAGATTGCAGCTGAATATTAATATAATACTATTTTTATTGTGACGAAAGCTTATGAATCCATATACAATAATGAAACCAGTAAAACTAGAATCTAGTTTGGCAGAACTTTCCAGATATGCAAACATTAGTCCCAGGTTAGGTTTGTCTCTCTTTACCTGAATCAGTTTCTTCTCTTCACCTTGCAGAATGTATGATTTGTAGGTGCTTTTTTTTTTTTAATCTCATAGATATTCTTAGCCTAAGTTACAAACCATATCCTTTTGATCTTTGCATCAGTTGAATGGATGTTGGGTTTCTACACATCTTATTGATCACCTGAAGTCACTTTCCTACTACACAATTTCCTAATGGCATTTTTCATCTGGTCATTTCTCAAAGTATAGATTAAGGGAGTTAACATGGTCTTTATCATAGTGTAGAATACGGCAATTGCTTTATCAATAGGTAAACTAGTTGCTGGTCTCAGGTATTCAAATATGCAGGGTAAAAAGAAAAATACGACTGCTGTGATATGGGAGACACAGGCGGAGAGAGCTTTTTGCTGAGCTTCCAAACTCTGGGTTTTTAAGGAGTCCAGAATGACTGCATAGCAACCAATCAAGAGGAGAAAGTTTAGCAGAGAGATGAACCCACTGTTGGCAGCAACAAAGAGCACTAGAGTGTGGGTATCAGTGCAGGCAAGATCAAGCGAAAGGTTCAGATCACACATAAAGTGATCTATGACTGTAGGGCCACAGAAAGGTAATTTGATGATGAAGAGAATCTGTATGGTTGCATGAAGAAAGCCTCCCACCCATGACACTCCTATTAAAAGGTCACAAACCTGCCAGTTCATGAGAGTAGTATAGTGCAAAGGCTTACAGATGACCACATAGTGGTCATATGTCATTGCAGTAAGCAGAATGATGTCAGCACCTGCAAATAAATGTTCCCCAAAGATCTGCATCATGCATTCATTGAAAGGGCTTATTTTCTTTACATAGAGTGAATCTACAATCACTTTAGGGTTATTTACACAGGAATAGCAGGCATCAATGAATGAGAGATGAGCCAGGAAATAGTACCCGGGGGACTCCGATAATGAACTGGCTTTGATGGTGACCATAGTGAGCACATTTCCCACAGTAGAGACAATACAGACAATCAAAAACACAACAAATATCATTTTCTGCATCGTTGGATTCTGTGAGAGCCCCAATAGAACAAACTGTCACATTGCTTCTATTCTCCATGTATCTCAGGTTAAGATTAATACATGTTAATTGAAAAAGTCACATTTCACTAGCTCAACCTTGAATTCATTGTCTGTAAATGTTATAAACAGTAAATGCCTAAATTCTATTGAGTTCTGAATGCTTATGATTTTTTTTAAGCTAGAAAAACTGAAGATTACTCAGTCTTTCCTGGGTAATGGGGTTTTTATGGTATAGATATAGACACTTATTATGTAAGATGACTCTGAGCATAAGGTGAAACAGTAGATCTTACACATAGTGGGAGACTGAAAAGAGAGGTAGAAAATATGTCTAAAGCTATGCATGCAAAGCTAAGGAATTTTCCTTTTATTTTTAGGAAAGTGGAAATCAGGAATGATAATTGATAATATGACTATAAAACAAAAGAGGGACTGAAAAAGTGGAAATCACCAATATAACTTTAGAGAAGATGTTCATGTGACTGAATGAAGTGGGCTAAGATTCTGTTTGGAGATAGAAACCAGAGAAAGGAACAACAGTACCATACTATTTATAAGTGTTGACATAAAGTGTAATAAGTTATTGCTCTGTGTGTGTGTGTGTGTGTGTGTGTGTGCGCGTGGACTTAGATGCTTCAGTTATATGACTCTTTGTGACCCTATGGACCATAGCCTGCCAGGTTTCTTTGTCCATGGGATTCTCCAGGCAAGAATACTGGAGTGGGTTGCCATGCCCTCCTCCATTGAATTTTCCTGACCCAGGGTTTGAACCCTTGTCTCCTACATGGCAGGTGGATTCTTGACCACTGAACCACTGGGGAAGCCAGGATATTGCTGATGGAAAAATAATGAAAGAATACAGGAGCTACTGAAATAGAGTTGATAAAGCGTGTTGCCTAAACCCAACAGCTTTATAAGAGCTAATGTAATTTTAATGATAGATTGCTATGCTCATGGTTTGGTGGAAACCTGTAGGGTGATATTATTTCACTGGGAAATGAAAAAAAAATTGGGAAGCAATTTCAGAAAATCATGATGATGATAATAGTAATTGAACCTTACTGAACACTTACTGTGCTTTCAGTTTTTGAAGACATTGAGTGTTTGATTCTTATAACAAACTTCTTAGACAGTTATTACTTTAATTTTATGCTCATTTATACATTGAGAAATAGAAGCATAAAGGACTTGAGGATCTTGCCCAAGATCAAGCAGATAATAAAGATTTAACCATAATTAGATCTTTTTCTTCCACATTCTTAACCCATACTCTGTATTATTATGCCATAATAAACCAAATTTAACTAGTGAACTAAATTTCATATGACCATATTGACTAATTGCTTTAATAAAATTTCAGGGGCAAGTATATAGGAAGCAAATTCATCAACAGATATACAAGTACCCATGCATACACACATGTACACACACAGCCTAATATTTAAATCCTCAAATGTTAATAACTATGTGGTGTTGCTCTTGTGGTAGATACATTTTATCTCTGTATTCCCTCACCTCATTTCTTCTCTCTCTAGTTCCCATCCAAAGCATAATCCTAAAGACTCTTCTGCAAAATATGAAAAATGACAATCTCAATGCTGAAGTGTGTTGTTTTGTGAATCAGAAAGGCCAGATAAGAATCTTGCTTTTCCCCACTTTCAACTTCTTGTATCTAGGATGTGTTTCTTGGTACTTCACATCCTTGTTTTGTCTAAAATAAAGTGAGCATGGTATCCACCTCACTGGCTATAATGAGAACTGACTGAGGAAAAATATCCCCCACACTGCTGAGGACAGACAAAGGAACTTCATTTATTTTTATGACTGTTTATTCACCCAGGAGCAGCAACAACTGACATTCTGAGCAATAATACAGAGAAACATCTAACCATGCAACAAACTAAGGAAGAATCATCTTCATTTTTACTCAGTTGTGTTCAACACTTTGTGACCCTGTGGACAGTAGTGTGCAAGGCTCTTCTGCAGGATTCTCCAGGCAGAATACTGGAATGAGTGGGTTGCCATGCCCTCTTCCAGGGGATCTTCCCAACACAGGGATCGAACCCAGGTCCGCCACATTGCAGGTGGATTATTTACCTTATGAGCCATCAGGGAAGCCCCAAAGAAGCCACAGAGATCCATAATGTTCACAGCAGTTGATCTCAAGAAAAGTTCTTCAGGTTTGGGTTTCAAATAAACAGGTTATGATTTCTATCATTTAATATTCACATTATGTATTTTTGTGTGTGAAAATATGTTTTGTATTTACACGTTTTTGATTCTCCTAATCAGTTTCAGTTACTAAAGAAAGTATCTTATGATGAAAGAAAGGTATGTGGTGTTAGGGAGCTGGATTTTACAAATTTCTTAATTTCTATGAACCCCCAAATTTTCATTTTTCAAATTAGTCTATGTATATTTACCAACTACTTCTTGAAGAGTGAGGTAGAGGTAAAGTGCTCTATTAGTATATTTGACAAAAGTGGAAACATAATGCTAACTCTGTATGAAAACTGACAATCTTTTATAGTCATCAGCACTATTGAAAATCTTATCTTTTAGTGTTAGAAGAACTTGCTGATAATTTAGAGTGTTCATTATAATCCCATCATCAAGTTGACTTCCTCTTGAGATAAGTAACTTGCAGTATTTAGATAGTTCAGTTCAGTCACTTAGTTGTGTCTGACTCTTTGCAACCCCATGGACTGCAGCACACCAGGCTTCCCAGTCCATCAACAACTCCTGGAGTCATATAAAGATATTTAGATAATTTCATAGCAAATCAACAGTTGAAAAGTGTCTTTTTTGTAAGTCTAAATATTTTCCTCTAGCCCAAAGCCTCAAAAAGTTTTTACAGAAAACCCTGGACTTGCATTTAGAATGGGCTTATTTGGAACGGTGTGGAGAAATAATCTTCCATAGATGACTCTGGACCCATAGGCAGGAGGTAGTATGTGTGCTGAAAACACATTCAAATGGATCATTCCACCTGTGGTGAATCTCTCTCTGTAGATGTAAACAGTCAAAGAAAGACTGTTCTATACATCTGTGTCTCTTTTGCTGTCTCACATACAGGGTTATCATTACCATCTTTCTAAATTCTGCATTGAAACATGTATAATATCATATATGAAATGAATTGCCAGCCCAGGTTTGATGCATGATACTGGATGCTTGGGGCTGGCGCACTGAGACGACCCAGAATGATGGTACGGGGAGGGAGGAGGGAGGGGGTGTTCAGGATGGGGAACACGTGTATATGGATTCTGTGGTAGATTCATATTGATGTATGGCAAAAACCAATACAATATTGTAAAGTAACCTCCAATTAAAATGAATAAATAAATATTTTTAAAGAAATAGTCAAAGAAGACATTTTAACCTGCAATGCATGGATATTTAAAAAAATTCCACTAAAGAATTTCTTAATATTCAAGAACCTTGTCTTGTAGCTTCTATTTTCCCTCCCAGGAATAAATTATATCCTTTGATGGAATGGCTTTGTCTTAGACGCTAGTATTCTGGAGAGACATACTTGAAAAACATTCATTCTCGAGTGGGGAATTATATTCCCTGCACTTGCAACAAAAACATGTGAATCCCCTTTCTCTATCTGAACCAGGCTTCCTAAGAATACTGAATGTTATGTGAATAGTAGTTATGGTATAATTCCAGCATGGGGACCTGTGATATAGTTAAACTGCACTTGGGTCAGAGAGAGAACTTCCGTCTTATCCATATTAGAATCTAGTATCTACTACCTGAAAGCCAAAGCAGTGAGGGCATAAAATTTATAGCACTGTTTTTTTTTAAGTTAATTTTAATTGGAGTAGTTGCTTTACAACATCGTTACTTTCTGCTATACAGTAAAGTGAATTGGGTATGTATATACATATATCACCTCTTCATTTATTTATTATTTTAAAATTTCCTTTCCACTTAATATAGATATGTCAATCTGAATTTCCCAATTCATCCCACCATCCCTTTCTCCCTTGGTATCTGTATGTTTGTTTTCCATGTCTGTATCTCAATTTCAGCTTTGCAAATAAGTTTATCTGTATTATTTTTCTAGATTACACTCATAAGCAATATTATATGATATTTATGTTTCTCTTTCTGACATACTTCACCCTATGTGACAGTTTCTGTTCCATCCATGTCTGAGAATGACACAAGCCCATTCCTTTTTATGGCTGAATAATATTCCATTGTAAATATGTACCACATCTTGTTTATTCATTCTTCTTTTGATGGGCTTCCATGTCCTGGATATTGTAAATAGATCTGCAAGAACATTGGCTGCTGCTCCTATGTCGCTTCAGTCATGTCCGACTCTGTGCGACCCCATAGATGGCAGCCCACCAGGCTCCCCCATCCCTGGGATTCTCCAGGCAAGAACACTGGACTGGGTTGCCATTTCCTTCTCCAATTCATGAAAGTGAAAAGTGAAAGGGAAGTGGCTCTGTTGTGTCCGACTCTTAGCGACCCCATGAACTGTAGCTCACCAGGCTCCTCTGTCCATGGGATTTTCCAGACAAGAATACTGGAGTGGGGTGCCATTGCCTTCTCTGAAGAACATTAGAGTGCCTGTGTCTTTCAGAATTACGGTTTTCTCTGGGTATAGGCCCAAGAGTAGGATTACTATGATAGTTCTATTTTCAGATTTTTATGGAACCAGTACACTATTCTCCATGGTGGCTGCATCAATTTACATTCTCACCACATCCTTCCCAACACTTAATTTTTTTTGTAGATTTTTAGGTGATGGCCATTCTGACTAGTATGAGGTGAGAACTCATTGTAGTTTTGATTTGCATTTCTCTAATAATTGGTGCCATTGAGCATCCTTTCATATGTGTGTTGGCCATTTGTATGCCTTCTTTGGAAATATATATATTTAGTTTTTCTTCCCTTTTGATAGAGTTGTTTGTTTTTTGATATTGAGTTGCATCAGATCTTTGTGTATTTTGGAGATTAATTCCTTATCGGGTGCTTCATTTTCAAACATTTTCTCCCATTTTGAGTTTTTGTCTTTTCATCTTATTTATGGTTTCCATTGTTGTGCAAAAACTGAAGTTTAATTAGGTTCCATTTGTTTATTTTTGTTTTTATTTCCATCAACTGGGGAGGGTCAAAAATTCTTGCTGTGATTTTTGTCAAACAGTGTTTTTCCTGTGTTTTCCTCAAAGAGTTTTATAGTGCCCAGCTTTACATTCAGGTGTTTGATCCATTTTGAGTTTATTATTGCGTATGGTGTTAAGAAGTGTTCCAATTTCATTTTCTTTACATGAAGTTATCCAGTTTTAGCACCACTTAATGAAAAGATTCTCTTTTCTCTGTTGTTCATAATCTCGCCTGCTTTGTCATAGTGTGACTATGGATGTGTGGCTTCAACTCTGAGCTTTCTATCATATTCTATTGATCTAGATTTCTTTCTTGTGCCAGTACCATGCTGTCTTGATTACTGTAGCTTTGTAGTGTAGTCTGAAGTCAGGGAGGATGATTCTTCTAGCTCTGTTTTTCTTTCTCAAGTTTGCTTTGGCTACTCAAGGTCTTTTATGTTTCCATAGACATTTAAATTTTTTTTCTAATTCTGTGAAAAATGGCATCTGAAGATTCCTTTGGGTAGTAGATTCTTCCAAACCAAGAACATGGTCTATCTCTCCGTCTGTTTGTGAACCTTGATTGCTTTTATCAATATCTTATACTTTTCTGAGTACAGGTTTTTGCACCCTTAGGTATTTTTATTCCTAGATATTTCATTCATTTTGTTGCAGTAGTAACTGGGATTGTTTTCTTAATTTCTCTTTCTGATCTTCTGTTATTACTGTATCAAGATGCAAGAGATTTCTCTGTATTAATTTTGTACCCTTCAGCTGTACCAAATGTATTGATTAGTTCTAACAGTTTTCTTCTGGCATCTTGTACATTTTCTATGTACACTATCAAATCATCTGCAGTCATGTTTTTTTCTTCTTTTCCCATTTGGATATCTTTTATTTCTTTTCTCTCTGATTGTCATGGCTAAGACTACCAAAACTATGTTGAATAATAGTGATGAGAGTGGGCATCTTTTAACCAGAGTGGACGTCTGGTTAATGATCGAGGAGAAATGTTTTCAGTTTTCACCACTGATAATGATGTTTACTGCATTTGGTTTGTTTGTTTTTTTTTTTTTGTATATGGCCTTCATTATGTTAAGGTATATTCCCTCTATGGCCACTATCAGGAGATTTTTTTTTTATTATTTTGTAAATGATTGTTGAATTTTGTCCAAAAGTTTTTTTCCTGCATCTTTGGAGATAACCATATAGTTTTTATTCTTCAATTACTTAATATGGTATATCACATTGATTGATTTCCATACATTAAAGAATGTTTGCATCCCTCAGATAAATCCCACTTGATCATAATGTATAATACTTTTAATGTGTTCTTGAATTTAATTAATTAGTATTTTGTTGAGGCTTTATTTAAAATTTAACAACTAGAATATAGGGTATAATGCAAAAGAGAATTTAGAGTGGGTAGACTTGTTTTATTTTCAATCTTAGAATTCACCTATAACTATAATGATGGCTTGAGGTATTACACAGATGCTCTTTATTAGATTTGAGTACTTTTCTCTTTCCCTACTTGGTAACATATGTTTTTTATTCATAAATCTAAATAGAAAAAACATCCAGAAAAACATCTATTTCTGCTTTATTGACTATGACAAAGCCTTTGACTGTGTGGATCTCAATAACCTGTGGAAAATTCTGAGAGAGATGGGAATACCAGACCATCTGACCTGCCTCTTGAGAAATCTATATGCAGGTCAGGAAGCAACAGTTAGAACTGCACATGGAACAACAAACTGGTTCCAAATAGGAAAACGAGTATGTCAAGGCCGTATATTGTCATCCTGCTTATTTAACTTCTATGCAGACTACATCATGAGAAACACTGGACTGGAAGAAACACAAGCTGGAATCAAGATTGCCTGGAGAAATATCAATAACCTCAGATATGTAGTTGACACCACCCTATGGCAGAAAGCGAAGAGGAACTAAAAAGCCTCTTGATGAAAGTGAAAGAGGAAAGTGAAAAAGTTGGCTTAAAGCTCAACATTCAGAAAACGAAGATCATGGCATCTGGTCCCATCACTTCATGGGAAATAGATGGGGAAACAGTGGAAACAGTGTCAGATTTATTTGGGGGGGCTTCAAAATCACTGCAGATGGTCACTGCAGCCATGAAATTAAAAGACACTGACTCCTTGGAAGGAAAGCTATGATCCACCTAGATAGCATATTCAAAAGCAGAGACATTACTTTGCTGACTTAGGTCTGTCTAGTCAAGGCTATGGTTTTTCCTGTGGTCATGTATGGATGTGAGAGTTGGACTGTGAAGAAGGCTGAGTGCTGAAGAATCGATGCTTTTGAACTGTGGTGTTAGAGAAGACTCTTGAGAGTCCCTTGGACTGCAAGGAGAGCCAACCAGTCCATTCTGAAGGAGATCAGCCCTGGGATTTCTTTGGAAGCAATGATGCCAAAGCTGAAACTCCAGTATTTTGGCCGCCACATGTGAAGAGTTGACTCATTGGAAAAGACTCTGATGCTGGGAGGGATTGGGGGCAGGAGGAGAAGGGACGACCGAGGATAGATGGCTGGATGGAATCACTGACTCGATGGAGGTGAATCTGAGTGAACTCCGGGAGTTGGTGATGGATAGAGAGGCGTGGCGTGCTGTGATTCATGGGGTCACAAAGAGTTGGACACGCCTGAGTGACTGAACTGAACTGAACTGATCTGAATTAGTGAACATCTATTTATATTATCTTGCTATTCTTCTCCTTTATTCTATTAGTTTAGTGAATATAATAGTGGTAAAGAATTCACCGGCTAATGCGGGAGATATAAGAGAGGTGGGTTCATTCTCTGGGTCTGGAAGATCCCCTGAAGAAGAAAATAGCAACTCACTCCAGTATTCTTGCCTGGAAAGCTCAGTGGACAAAGGAGCCTGGAGGTTGAGAGTCCAAGGGATCTCATAGAGTTGGACACCACTGAGGACACATGTGCACACACACACACAGAGTGAATATATTTGATTATCTTTTTTCTTTTTATTTTCAACAATGTTTTAGATATAACCTATTTGGCTTCCCTGGTGGTTCATACAGTAAAGAATCTGCCTGCAACATAGGAGACCCAAGTTTAATCCCTGGATCAGGAAGATTCCCTGGAAAAAGGCATGGCAATCCACTCCAGTAGTCTTGCCTGGGGAATTCCATGGACAAAGGAGCCGGATGGGCTATAGTCCATGGAGTTGCAAAGATTTGGATATGACTGAGTGACTAACACTTTAAATTACTTTTCATGCATGGTCATGGTGAATTATTATTAAATAAATTGACAAATTTCATTTAACATGTTTAATATAGTTGTGTCTATGTTCATAAGAGATAATTGTCTTTTCTTTCTTATAATGTGATCTGACATTTAGGGAATGTTGGCTGCATGAAATCATGTGCTTACTATTTCCTATTTTCAAAATAATTTATGTAGAATTTATATGTTTTATTTAAAAATATCTTGTGGATGCAGAATTTGTACTTTTGGGCCAAGACGTATTTTCTTAAAACAATTTTAAGTACAAATTTAATTTCTTCAGCTATGATAGGACTACTTATTTTTATTTATTATCTATCTATCTATCTATCTATCTATCTACATACATATATGATTATGACAGATTGGCACTGATATATGGCAGAAACCACCACAACAGTGTAAAGCAATTATTCTCCAGTTTAAAAAAAAAAGAACTAGCCTTAATAAAACATAATTTGGAGTAATTTTAAAAAGAAAATATTGGCTATATTCCTCATGCTGTACAATTCTTCACTGAATCTATTTTACACCCAATAGTTTGTACAATCCACACCCTCACTTTTATATCCACCTCAGCCACTGATAACTGCTAGCTTGTTTCCTGTGAGTCTGCTACATTTTTATTGTTATATTCATTAGTTTGTTTTATTTCTTAGGTTCCGCATCTGTGTTATCATACATCATTTATCATTTTCTGTCTGACATTCACTGAGCGTAATGTCTTCCAAGCACATCCATGTTCTTGCAAATGGCAATTTTTTACCCCTTGTTTAGGGCTGACCCATACTCCATTGCGTGTGTGTATTTATATAAATATAAACATATATTTATGTATGTGTGTATGTATTTGGGTATGTATGGACACTTAAGTTGTTTTCAATTTCTTGACAATCATATATAATGATGTTATGAAGATTTGGATTTGGGGAGTTTGCATCATTTCATTTTAGTGTTTTGTTCTTTTCAGGTTCATGCTCGCAGGGATAGAACTGCTAGGCCATGTGTAGTTCCATGTTTAGTCTTTTGAGAAGTCTCTCTAATGTTTTCCACAATGGCTGCATGAAACTACATTCCCAATTCAGTTTTTTTTTTTTTTTAGTTTCTTCTTCAATTGGATTCTGCAGTATTTTTGCAAAGAGTTGCTTTATAAATTCTTAAATTCCCTGGCTCAAATATGTTCATGATATTTCTTATCATCTGACTAATGTCTGTAGAATCTGAATCTCTAATGCCATATGTGTTTTCTTTCTTGATATGGAAAATGTGTCTCTTCTCTTTTGGTCTCTCTCTTCTTTTATTTCTCCCATTCCTACTTCCCTTTATTATTGTTGATAAGGCTGTATCAGATTTATTGATGTTTTCAAACAACAACTTTTGTGTTTCACTATTTTTTTAGTTTTCATTTTCTCTGATTATTTTCTCATTGTTTTCTGTCTTCTACTTAATTTAGTTTAGTTTTCCTATTTAAATTTCTCTATAAGTTAAAACCTTTGATAATTGATTTTGGACTTCATTTTCTAACATACATGTGTATGAGATGAATATATCACATGCAATATGTATTATGTACTGAATATTGTATCAGATAATATTTTTCATATGTCTGAGATATGTGTGTATATATCTGTGTGTGTGCTCACTCAGTGATGTTCTATTTTTTGTGACTCCATGGCCTGGTTTTTGCCAGGCTCCTCTGCCATGGGATGATCCCAGCAGGAATACCAGAGTTGGTTGCCATTTCCTACTGGAAAGGATCCTCCTGAGCCAAGGATTGAATCTGTGTCTTGAGTCTCCTGCATTGGCAGGAGGATTTTTTACTGCTTAGCCACATGGGAATATATATATATATATATAATATTTTTCCTGCGTGGACTTTACTAATTTCCAGAACTTCAGATATGTTATTCATTTATGCTAAATTTTTTATTTGCGAGTTTTTAAAATGAGGTATAATGCATATAAAATTCTTCCTTGAAATTGGTTAAAAATGTACAATGCATTGATTTTTGATACATTAACAAAGTTGTGCAAACATTAAAACTTTGTAATTGCTGAATATGTTTGTCACCTTTTGTCAATTAACTGTAGAATATTTTTATCACTTCTTGTCAAGCAATTACTGCATTACCATTTCTTTCTCACCCCAGGAACCAGAAACTACTAATCAGTTTTCCATTTCTTTGAATTTTCTGGTTCTGGACATTTCATATACACAAAACCAAACAATGTCCATTCTCCTTGTTCTTTCAGTTAGCATGTTGTCGAACTTTATGTTACAGCATGTATTAGTACTTTTTTTTGTATATAATCAAATGATAGTTTATTATATGGATATACCACATTTTCATTATTTACTCATCAGTTATTAGAAATGTGGATTGTTATGGCCATTGTGGAGAAGGCAATGACAACCCACTCCAGTACTCTTGCCAGGAAGGTCCCATGGAGGGAGGAGCCTGGTAGGCTGCAGTCCACGGGATCTCTAGGAGTCGGACATGACTTCACTTTCACTTTTCACTTTCATGCATAGGAGAAGGAAATGGCAACCCACTCCAGTATTCTTGCCTGGAGAATACCAGGGATGGGAGAGACGGGTGGGGTGCCGTCTATGGGGTTGCACAGAGTCAGACACTACTGAAGCGACTTAGCAGTAGCAGCAGCAGCACGGCCATTATGAATAGTGTTACCAGGAATATTTGCATACATTTGTTTTGATTGATCTTTGTAATTCTCTTGAGTATTTATCTAGGTGAGGAATTGCTGGGCCATGTGGCAATTCTATATTTTACTTTTGAGAAATCAACTGTGTTCTCACTACTTATGATTATTTTACATTCCCACCATCAATATTGTCCACTTTCCTGATTATGTCCTTTGATGCACAGAAATTTTTAATTTTGATGGGATTTGATTCTTCTATTTCAGTTTTGCTGCTTGTGGTCTTGTTGCCATTTTTAAGAAATCATTGATTAATCCAGCATCATGAAGATTTCTCCCTATGTTTTCCACTAAGAGTTTTTAGTTATACATTTGGTCCGTGATATATTTTTAGTTAATTAACACATATGGTGTGAGGTAGAGTGCCAAATTCTTTTTTTTTTTTTTTTTTTTGTATTTTGATATCAGTTTCTCAGCACTACTTGATGAAAAGACTGTTCAATTCCCATTGAGTGGTATGGCAACCTTGTGAAATCACAATTGACAGTAGATATATGTATTTACTTCTGGGCCTTCAATTCTTCTGATCTCTGTCTTCTCATTCATGTTCTGTTTTAACTGTAGCAGTTAATAATTTCAGATAGAGAGGTGTGAGTCCTCGCATTTTTTAATTTATTTTTCAAGACTGCTTAGCTCTATGGGGTTCCTTGGACTGTCTTACAAATTTTAAGACTGGCTTTTTTTTGTCTGCCAAAAAACACTATTAGTGTCTTGATAAGAATTGCACTGAACCTGCAATTCATTTCCTGGAGTATTGTCATCTTAATTTTATTAATTGTTTAATCCACGCATGTGAAATATGTTTCTATTTATAGGTCTTCTTTAATTTCCTTAAAATAATTTTTTATAGCTTTCAGTGTAAAGGGCAACTTTTGAGAGATAAAGGGAGATGGAGATGTTGGTGATTTTCTCTCTGAAAGTAATTATAGGTTTGGCTGGAACTCTTTGCTTGGGAACAAGCATATTCCCTAACTTCACATTTTTCTTAGAAGAAAGGAAGAAAGGAAAGAAAGAAAAAAGGAAGAAATTTTGAGGGCTCTGTTTGCTTTTCCTGGTGTCCTGGCTCTTTTTTCACTGAAAGTACACAACTTCTGCTGGTTATGCCTTCCTTCATATACCCAAGTTCTTTCTGATTGAATTTCCAAGTAACAATACCAACCCTGCATCCGAGGTCAGTGGTGGCAGTTGAGAGGAGCTACCCCGTGTCTGAGGTCAGGGGCAGCTGGGAGAAACCACCTCGCACCCAAGGCCAGAGGCAGTGACCCTGAGAGCCACCCCAAGCCCAAGGCCAGTGGCGGCAGCTGGGAGGAGCCACCCATGCCCGAGGCCAGGGCCAGCACCTGGGAGGAGCATCCCGTGGAGTGGTGGATGCACAGGCGCAGGAGGGCCTAGAGGAGCTATCCCACGTTGAAGGTCAGGAACAGTGGCAGTAAGGAGATACCCCTCGTGCAAGGTAAGGAGCAGTGGCTATGCTTTGCTGGAGCAGCCGTGAAGAGAGACCCCACGCCCAAGGTAAGAGAAACCCAAGTAACATGGTAGGTGTTGCAAGAGGGCATCAGAGGGCAGAAACCATACTCACACTGAAACCATACTCACACTGAAACCATACTCACAGAAAACTAATCAATCTAATCACAATTGGACAACAGCCTTGTCTAACTCAATGAAACCAAGCCATGCCTGCAGGGCAACCTGAGACGGGCGGGTCATGGTGGGGAGGTCTGACAGAAGGTGGTCCACTGGAGAAGGGAAAGGCAAGCCACTTCATTGTTGCCTTGAGAACCCCATGAACAGTTTGAAAAGGCAAAATGATAGGATACCAAAAGAGGAACTTCCCAGGTCATTAGGTGCCCAATATGCTACTGGAGATCAGTGGAGAAATAACTCCAGAAAGAATGAAGGGATGGAGCCAAAGCAAAAACAATACGCAGTTGTGGATGTGACTGGTGCTAGAAGCAAGATCTGATGCTGTAAAGAGCAATATTGCATAGGAACCTGGAATGTCAGGTCCATGAATCAAGGCAAATTGGAAGTGGTCAAACAAGACATGGCAAGGGTGAACGTCAACATTCTAGGAATCAGCAAACTAAAATGGACTGGTATGGGTGAATTTAACTCAGATGACCATTAAATCTACTACTGCAGGCAGGAATCCCTCAGAAGAAATGGGGCAGCCTTCATGGTCAACAAAAGAGTCCGAAATGCAGTACTTGGATGCAATCTCATAAACGACAGAATGATCTCTGTTCATCTCCAAGGCAAACCATTCAATATCACAGTTATCCAAGTCTATGCCCCAACCAGTAATGCTGAAGAAACTGAAGTTGAACAGTTTTATGAAGACCTACAAGACCTTTTAGAACTAACACCCAAAAAAGATGTTCTTTTCATTATATGGGACTGGAATGCAAAAGTAGGAAGTCAAGAAACACCTGAGTAACAAATTTGGCCTTGGAATGTGGGATGAAGCAGGGCAAAGACTAATAGAGTTTTGCCAAGAAAATGCACTGGTCATAGCAAACATCCTCTTCCAACAACACAAGAGAAGACTCTACACATGGACATCACAAGATGGTCAATACCAAAATCAGATTGATTATATTCCTTGCAGCCAAAGATGGAGAAGTTCTATACACTCAACAAAAACAGGACCAGGAGCTGACTGTGGCTCAGATCATGAACTGCTTATTACCAAATTCAGACTTAAATTGAAGAAAGTAGGGAAAACCGCTGGACCATTCATGTATGACCTAAATCAAATCCCTTATGATTGTACAGTGGAAGTGAGAAATAGATTTCAGGACCTAGATCTGATAGATAGAGTGCCTGATGAACTATGGAATGAGGTTCGTGACATTGTACAGGAGACAGGGATCAAGACCATCCCAATGGAAAAGAAATGCAAAAAAGCAAAATGGCTGTCTGGGGAGGCCTTAAAAATAGCTATGAAAAGAAAAGAGACAAAAAGCAAAGGAGAAAAGGAAAGATATAAGGATCTGAGTGCAGAGTTCCAAGGAATAGCAAGAAGAGATAAGAAAGCCTTCTTCAGAGATCAATGCAAAGAAATAGAGGAAAACAACAGAATGGGGAAGACTAGTGATCTCTTCAAGAAAATTAGAGGTATCAAGAGAACATTTCATGCAAAGATGGCCTCGATAATGGACAGAAATGGTATGGACCTAACAGAAGCAGAAGATATTAAGAAGAGGTAGCAAGAATACACAGAAGAACTGTACAAAAAAAAACTTCATGACTCAGATAATCACGATGGTGTGATCACTCATCTAGAGCCAGACATCCTGGAATGTGAAGTCAGGTGGGCCTTAGAAAGCATCACTATGAACAAAGCTAGTGGAGGTGATGGAATTCCAGTGGAGCTGTTTCAAATCCTGAAGGATGATGCTGTGAAAGTGCTGCACTCAATATGCCAGCAAATTTGGAAAACTCAGCAGTGGCCACAGGACTGGAAAAGGTCAGTTTTCATTCCAATCCCAAAGAAAGGCAATGCCAAAGAATGCTCAAACTACCGCACAATTGCACTCATCTCACATGCTAGTAAAGTAATGCTCAAAATTCTCCAAGCCAGGCTTCAACAATATGTGAACTGTGAACTTCCTGATGTTCAAGCTGGTTTTAGAAAAGGCAGAGGAACCAGAGATCAAATTGCCAACATCCGCTGGATCATGGAAAAAGCAAGAGAGTTCCAGAAAAACATCTATTTCTGCTGCATTGACTATGCCAAAGCCTTTGACTGTGTGGATCACAATAAACTGTGGAAAATTCTGAGAGAGATGGGAATACCAGACCGCCTGACCTGCCTCTTGAGAAATCTGTATGCATGTCAGGAAGCAACAGTTAGAACTGCACATGGAACAACAAACTGGTCACAAATAGGTAAGGGAATGGGTCAAGGCTGTATATTGTCACCCTGCTTATTAACTTCTATGCAGAGTACATCATGAGAAATGCTGGACTGGAATAAACAAAAGCTGGAATCAAGATTGCCTGGAGAAATATCAATAACCTCAGGTATGCAGATGACACCACCCGTATGGCAGAAAGTGAAGAGGAACTAAAAAGCCTCTTGATGAAAGTGAAAGAGGAGAGTGAAAAAGTTGGCTTAAAGCTCAACAGTCAGAAAACGAAGATCATGGCATCTGGTCCCATCACTTCATGGGAAATAATTGGGGCAACAGTGGAAACAGTGTCAGACTTTATTTTTTTGGTCTCCAAAATCACTGCAAATGGTGACTGCAGCCAGGAAATTAAAAGACACTTGCTCCTTGAAAGAAAAGTTATGACCAACCTAGATAGCATATTCAAAAGCAGAGACATTACTTTGCTGACAAAGGTCCGTCTAGTCAAGGCTATGGTTTTTCCTGTGCTCATGTATGGATGTGAGAGCTGGACTGTGAAGAAAGCTGAGCGCTGAAGAATTGATGCTTTTGAACTGTGGTGTTGGAGAAGACTCTTGAGAGTCCCTTGGACTGCAAGGAGATCCAACCAGTCCATTCTGAAGGAGATCAGCCCTGGGATTTCTTTGTAAGGAATGATGCTAAAGCTGAAGCTCCAGTACTTTGGCCACCTCATGCGAGGAGTTGACTCATTGGAAAAGACTCTGATGCCAAGAGGGATCGGGGGCAGGAGGAGAAGGGGACGACAGAGGATGAGATGGCTGGATGGCATCACTGACTCCATGGATGTGAGTCTGAGTGAACTCCGGGAGTTGGGGATGGACAGGGAGGCCTGGCGTGCTGTGATTCATGGGGTCGCAAAGAGTTGGACATCAACTGAACTGAACTGATTTTTTTATTCTCAAAAATTTTGTGTAGTTCTGAACTTCTCCCTCCAGATGACAATTTATATGATAAGTTTTTGAGATAACATGTATAATGGTTCAGCTTTTCTACAGTTCAGTTCAGTCGCTCAGTCATGTCCGACTCATTTCTTCTGAGGGATTCCTGCCCGCAGTAGTAGATGTAATGGTCATCTGAGTTAAATTCACCCATACCAGTCCATTTTAGTTTGCTGATTCCTAGAATGTTGACGTTCACTCTTAACATCTCTTGTTTGACCACTTCCAATTTGCCTTGATTCATGGACCTGACATTCCAGGTTCCTATGCAATATTGCTCTTTACAGCATCAGACCTTGCTTCTATCACCAGTCACATGCACAACTGGGTATTTTTTTTTGCTTTGGCCTCATCCCTTCATTCTTTCTGGAGTTATTTCTCCACTAATCTCCAGTAGCATATTGGGCACCTAATGACCTGGGAAGTTCCTCTTTTGGTATCCTATCATTTTGCCTTTTCAAACTGTTCATGGGGTTCTCAAGGCAAGAATACTGAAGTGATTTGCTATTCCCTTCTCCAGCGGACCACTTTCTGTCAGACCTCTCCACCATGACCCGCCCCTCTCCACCATGCCTCATGGGCATGACTTGGTTTCATTGAGTTAGACAAGGCTGCTGTCCAATTGTGATTAGATTGATTAGTTTTCTGTGAGTATGGTTTCAGTGTGTCTGCCCTCTGATGCCCTCTTGCAACACCTACCATGTTACTTGGGTTTCTCTTACTTTGGGCGTGGGGTCTCTCTTCACGGCTGCTCCAGCAAAGCTTAGCCACTATTCCTTACCTTGGATGAGGGGTATCTCCTCTCCACCGCCCTTCCTGACCTTCAATGTAGATGGCTCCTCTAGGCCCTCCTGCGCCCTCGTAGCCACCGCTCCTTGGACGTGAGGTTGCTCCTCCCGGCCACTGCCCCTGGCCTCGGGCACCGCCCCTGGCCTTGGAAGCGGGTTGGCTCCTCTTGGCCACTACCCCTGGCCTCAGACATCAGGTAGCTCCTCTCGGCTGCTGTCCCTGGCCTCAGACACGGGGTATCTCCTCTTGGTCGTCACCCCTATGCTCGGACTCGGGGTAGCTCCTCTAGGCCACACTTAGTGCACCAGCCACAGCCACCCTAAGTATGGGCAGAACACAATATATTTTACTTAAAGTTGTTTTTCTTCCAACTGCAAATAATTTGTTATTGTATCCAGACTTTCTTGAAAGTGCCTTCTTTTCTTACAAGTAGTTCTTTTTAAGCTACTTCTTATTCCCCATGCATTAATGCTTTCTTCAGGTTCTCCCTCCAATTCTTCCAAGTAACTTATAATTTATTTAAATTCAGAATCCATCTTGAAAGATTTCACCACAAAATCCTTGGGCCTATTGCAAAGAGGCTTCTGGCATATTCTTTGTTTGTTTGTTTTTTGCTTTGGTTGTTGTTCTGTCACTAAATTGTGTCTGAATCTTTGTGACCCTATGAACTACAACAGGCCAGGCTTCCTTGTCCTTCACTACCTCCAGGAGTTGGCTCAATCTCATGTCCATTGAGTCAGTGATACTATCTAACCATCTCTTTCTCTATCAGCCCCTGATTTCCAGCTCTCAATCTTTCCCTTTATCAGGGTCTTTTCCAATAAGTTAGCTCTTCATGTCAGACAGCCAAAGTATTGGCCAACTTCAGCATCAGAACTTTCAGTGAATATTCAGGGTTGATTTTCTTTAGGATTGACTGGTTTGATCACCTTACAGTCCATAGGACTCTCAAGATTTTTCTCCAGCACCACAGTTTGAAAGCATCAGTACTTTGACACTCAGCGTTCTTTATGGTGTAATTCTCACATTCTTATATGACTTGTAGAAAAACCATAGCTTTGACTACACAGAAATTTGTTGGTGAGGTATTGTGTCTGGTACATTGTACTCCCCTAATTCCTGATCTGTTCATTTTCCTGAGATTATTTCTCATCAAAGTGGTACCCATGTCCCATCTAAGTGGTTATAAATTGCTGGATTTTGTCCAAGAGTTTCTGGGTTTTGACCAAATTTGTTTTCACTAACCTTTCAACCATGTTCCTCCAGGTCCCTAACCATCCAGCCAAATAGTCGGTAAAAACCCATGATTCAGTATGCATTACACATCTGAATGTATCTACTTTCAAGCAAAGTGAGAAACTAGTTGAACTGCCTGAACTTGTACCCACTGGAGGATTATCATCCTTTCTGACCTTCAGGGACTTTTCATAATGGGGCTGTAGTCCTACAGCTCCACACTTTTAGGTTATGCCTGCTTAGCACTGCAGGATTCTCCATATACAGGTCCCAAGGTTTCTTTATCAATTCAGTTCAGTTCAGTTCAGTTCAGTTCATTCACTCAGTCGTGTCCGACTCTTTGCGACACCATGAATTGCAGCATGCCAGGCCTCCCTGTCCATCACCAACTCCCAGAGTTCACTCAGAGTCATGTCCATCGAGTCCGTGATGCCATCCAGCCATCTCATCCTCTGTCGTCCCCTTCTCCTCCTGCCCCCAATCCCTCCCAGCATCAAAGTCTTCTCCAATGAGTCAACTCTTCACATGAGGTGGCCAAAGTACTGGAGTTTCAGCTTTAGCATCATTTCTTCCAAAGAAATCCCCGGGTTGATCTCCTTTAGAATTGACTTGTTGGATCTCCTTGCAGTCCAAGGGACTCTTTATCAATTAATAATAGTTAATTAATCCATAAGTTCAGGCAGGGAGAGAGAAGCCAGAGTAATGAGACTGGGGACTATGAACATTTTTTTACTTTTCCATTGGAAATTTCCTTTAGGTGCTACTTGGACCAGATCACATGTGTAGAACTCTTATGTGAGAATGGAGTACTGCTGTGCACACCCAGCATTATGGCTTTGATGGTTCAGATACTATCAAGTTAATGATGGACAGGTGAGCTTGCCTAGTACTTAGTGGGATTTGGTTAAATGTTCAATTCCTACTAAGGTCTGCTAGCAGGCCAAGGGAGAAGGCAATGGCACCCCACTCCATTACTCTTGCCTGGAAAATCCCATGGATGGAGGAGCCTGGTAGGCTGCAGTCCATGGGGTCGCTAAGTAGGACATGACTGAGTGACTTCACTTTCACTTTTCACTTTCATGCACTGGAGAAGGAAATGGCAACCCACTCCAGTGTTCTTGCCTGGAGAATCCCAGGGACTGGGGAGCCTGGTGGGCTGCTGTCTATGGGGTCACACAGAATCGGACACGACTGAAGTGACTTAGCAGCAGTAGCAGCAGCAGCAGGCCAAGAGTTATCTCTCAAAAGGCGAGTAGTAATATAAAAAAAATTGCAAGACTCTGCTGCAAAATCCTAAGTGCCTGCACTGCAGTTCACATGTGGAGGCCTGCCAAAGACTCCAGCATCTCTATCTGCCACTGACACATCAAGCATCATGGATCTACTGGATTATTTGTCCAGAATGGCAGAGAAGCTTACAGATGGCATGACCCTGTTGTAAAGCCTTTTCTTTTTCTGGGTCCCACTCAAAGCTAGAAGCTTTTTGAGTCAGCTGATGAATGCATCAAAGAAAATTACTGAAATGAAAAATATACAGTCTCCAAATCCCAATGAGTCCCATTGGACACTGTGTGACTTCTTTGTTTGTAAGAGGGGACAGATATAAGATGTCATTTTCACCTGAAAAGGGATAGTTTCACTTGCCCTATACACTGTGTTGTAATTTTCTACTCTGAGTGTCTCTCAGTATATCAATTCAGCCCTATTCAGTCGCTCAGTCCTGTCCAACCATTTGCAACCCCATGGACTGTGGCATGCCAGGTCTCCTTGTCCATCACCAATTCCAAGAGTATACTCAAACTCATGTCCATTGAGTCAGTGATGCCATCGAGCCATCTCATCCTCTGTTGTCCCCCTCTCCTCCCAACTTCAATCTTTCCCAGCATAAGGATCTTTTTCAATGAGTCAGTTCTTCACATCAGGTGGCCAAAGTATTGGAGTTTCAGCTTCAGCGTCAGTCCTTCCAGTGAATATTCAGGACTGATATACTTTAGGATGGGCTGGGTGGATCTCATTGCAGTCCAAGGGACACTCAAAAATCTTCTCCAATAACACAGTTCAGAAGCATTAATTCTTCTGTGCTCAGCTTTCTTTATAGTCCAACTCTCACATCCATACATGATCACTGTAAAAACCTGACTAGATGGAAATTTGTTGGCAAGGTAATATCTTGGCTTTTTAATATACTGTGTAGGTTGGTTACAAATTTTCTCCCAAAGAGTGTCTTTTAATTTCATGCCTGCAGTCACCATCTGCAGTGATCTTGGAGCCCAAGAAAATAAAGTCTCACTGTTTCCCCATGTATTTGCCAAGAAGTGATGTGACCACATGCCATGATCTTAGTTTCTGGATGTTGAGCTTTAAGCCAACTTTTTCACTCTCCTCTTTCACTTTCATCAAAAGGCTCTTTAATTCCACTTCTCTTTCTGCAATGAGGGTTGTGTCATCTGCATATCTGAGGTTATTGATATTTCTCCTGACAATCTTGATTCCAGCTTGTGTTTCATCTCAGCCCAGCATGATGTACTCTACATATAAGTTAAATAAGCAGGGTGACAATATACAGCCTTGATGTACTCCTTTTCCATTTGGAACCAGTCTGTTGTTCCAGGCCCAGTTCTAACTGTGTCTCCTGACCTGCATAGAGATTTCTCAAGAGGCAGTTCAGGTAGTCAGGTATTCCCATCTATATAAGGATTTTCCACATTTTGTGGTGATCCACACAATCAAAGGCTTTGTCATAGTCAGTAAAGCAGAATTAGATTTTTTTTTTCCCTGAAACTCTTTTGCATTTTCAATGATTCAGCAGACGTTTCTCTGCCTTTTCTAAATCCAGTTTGAACATCTGGAAGTTCATGGTTCACGTACTGTTGAGGCCTGGCTTGGAGAGTTTTGAGCATTACTTTACAAGCGTGTGAGATGAGTGCAATTGCATGGTAGTTTGAGCATTCTTTGGCATTGCCTTTCTTTGGGATTGGAATGAAAATTGACCTTTATGAGACCTGTGGCCACTGCTGAGTTTTCCATATTTGCTGGCATATTGAGTTCAGCACTTTCATAGCATAATCTTTTAGGATTTGAAATAGCTCAACTGGAATTCCATCATCTCTACTTGCTTTGTTTATAGTGTTGATTCTTAAGGCCCATTTGACTTTGCATCCCAGGATGTCTGGCTCTAGGTGAGTGATCACTGTCAGGGTCCAGCCCCGGTGGATCCAGGTTAATTTGAAGGGTGGACAGAGTCAGCGAGGAGAGATTTATTTAATTAGAAATATAAGATTAGATTAGGAAAAAATAGTGTAGTAGGAAAATGAGTGGAGAAAAGAGGGTGATTGACTTGGTTTACATGGAAAACCAATAAAGTTCCAGATAAGGAACTTGCATCGTCTACATTGGGCCACAGGCACCCGCTTGAATAGCGGAGGGTGCCCTGCCTTGGGCTCCCTCTCACGTGGGTCTCAGAAGCCCAGGCAAGTAAGCAGACTCGGTGAGCCTCCGCGTTCCAAGGGATCAGCCTGAAAAGGAGGGGGAGGGAGAGGGAGCAAGAGAAAGAATAGACACAGGGGAGGCCAGGCTTGTGCAAAAACCTCTCCAACTTTATTATTTAAAAGGTGTTTATATACTCAATTTTACTTAATGGAAGATACAGAGTCATACAGGGGCAGCAGTCCTGACCCTTTCTGTATATCTTTTTGTATACAAAAGGTCTCAGGTGATTTACATTATCTTCTGGCCTAGAGGCGTGTTAACACTTTTTGGCTCTCTTCCTTAATGAATGTTAATCTCTTTTTCCCTGAAGTGTTTTTCTTTAATCTGCATCTCATTAAAG
Organism: Ovis aries; assembly: GCF_016772045.2. Taxonomy (NCBI): domain Eukaryota; kingdom Metazoa; phylum Chordata; class Mammalia; order Artiodactyla; family Bovidae; genus Ovis; species Ovis aries. The sequence continues at coordinate 431,207 of NW_024599829.1, read as the reverse complement.
CACTAAATTTACATCTCTATAGAACAAAGGTGCAGTGAGTTATAACAAAGAAGTTACTTAACTCAAAGACCTAATGTTGATATTGTTTTTTCTATATACCGACTATATCAACAAATAAAATTTATGAAAATTCGGCAGCAAGTATTGGCTCAACAATGAAATTCTTAATCAGTTTTATTCTAATGATCTTGACACCTCAGAAGCCCCTGCATTCCTAGGATGTTTTAAGCTTCATGTGCCTCTCACAGTTGGGAGACTGTAAACAATTCACAAGCTGTAAAAAGTCCAGGGGAACCTGTTAGGCAAGCTAGAGAGTTATCAGATGGGGTTTGAACTGAAATATTCCTTTCAAATGCAGAAGACGGAAGCCCTGAGTTGACTTTTTCCAGAGTGTGTCAGAAGACTGGAAAAGCACAGTACTATAAGGCAGGCAGATTCTGGTTTTGGGGGGTACATGCTCAGGAAATTCCAGGGGGAACCCTGAGGGCTGACTCATCTTGCCCATCAGGTCTCTCCACATGACCTTGTCATGGGTGGGATCTTCCATGCTGGCTCCCGGCAGATCACACCATTGTGATTACCTGGGTCATGAAGATTTTTTCATACTGTTCTTCTGCATATTCTTGCCATATCTTCTGCTTCTGTTAGGTCCATACCATTTATGTCCTTTATTGAGCTCATCTTTGCATGAAATGTCCCCTTGGCATATCTAATTTTCTGGAAGAGATCTCTAGTCTTTCCCATTCTATTACTTTCCTCTATTTCTTTACATTGATCACTGAGGAAGGCTTCCTTATCTCTCTTTGCTCTTTTTGGAACTCTGCATTCAAATGGATATATCTTTCCTTTTCTCCTTTGCTTTTTGTTTCTCTTATTTTCACAGTTATTTGTAAGGCCTCCTCCAACATCCATTTGGCCTTTTTGCATTTCTTTTTCTTGGAGATGGTGTTGATCCCTGCCTCCTGTACAATGTCATGAACCTTTGTCTTCAAGCACTCTGTCTATCAGATCTCAGTGGATCAGAACACATCTTTTGGATTTCTCTTTATTCATCACTAAAGTCTCAGCAACTATCAATGTATCTGTTACATTCCTTTGGTTCAAAAATGCTTGTTATTTAATGAATGAAGAACAAAGCAGATGAATGGATTACATTTAGACTAAATTTGCCTTTTGTGAGACAGAGCTACATGCTTTTCAAACTGCTTTTCATAAGAGCTATATGCTACATGAAAATGAGAGGGTAACAGGCAGGAAGGCTAGGGGTCTTCAAATTGAGGGAATAGGTTGCAAGTGTCAAAGGTTTTTTATCTCTCTCTTAAGTGGCAGACTTTATTTTTCTGGGCTCCAAAATCACTGCAGATGGTGATTGCAGCCATGGAATTAAAAGATGCTTACTCCATGGAAGAAAAGTTATGACCAACCTAGATAGCATATTCAAAAGCAGAGACATTACTTTGCCAGCAAAGGTCCGTCTAGTCAAGGCTATGTTTTTTCCTGTGGTCATGTGTGGATGTGAGAGTTGGACTGTGAAGAAGGCTGAGCACTGAAGAATCAATGCTTTTGAACTGTGGTGTTGTAGAAGACTCTTGAGAGTCCCTTGGACTGCAAGGAGATCCAACCAGTCCATTCTGAAGGAGATCAGCCCTGGGATTTCTTTGGAAGGAATGATGCTAAAGCTGAAACTCCAGTACTTTGGCCACCTCATGTGAAGAGTTGACTCATGGAAAAGACATTGATCCTGGGAGCGATTGGGGGCAGGAGAAGAAGGGGACGACTGAGGATGAGATGGCTGGATGCATCACGGACTCAATGGATGTGAGTCTGAGTGAACTCCAGGAGTTGGGGATGGACAGGGAGGCCTGGCGTGCTGTGATTCATGGGGTCGCAAAGAGTCAAACACGACTGAGCGACTGAAATGAACTGAACCAAGTGGCAGAGGGAAACAAACTACAAGTGTCATAGTGTTTTCCCTTGTCCATACAAAATTAAAATGAGGTTTCTCTTAAAATTCTGTGTTGCCATAGTGGCATCTGACTCCACTGGAACTTAACTTTTCTCAAACCTTGAGCTAATAGATGCCTTTTTCTTATGGAAATGTTTTTCATTAGTTATATTAATGAACTATGTGTTTACCCTAGACTCTGTTTCCTTCAAGTTGACTCAACTTAAGACTCAGAACAGATAAGGGTTCAAAAATCTGTACATTTTTCTGTTGCATTGTTCTCCTAATCTATGTTAATGAAACTATATATTTATTTGGAAAACTGCCTTTCTTTAAGATTTATGTCCATCATTTTATGGCCTAGGATGACTTACCTGGTGCAATGCTATCTTAAAGTGCATACTGTGGGTGAGAGGCCTGGTGCCACTCTGAGTTTTGAGACATCTCCTTTCTCTAATAAACAACTTTCTCAATAGGTATATAACATACTGCTAACAGGACTAGAAAAGGTCAGTTTTCATTCCAATTCCGAAGAAAGGTAATGCCAAAGAATTCTCAAACTATTGCACAATTGCACTCATTTCATACACTAGTAAAGTAATGCTTAAAATTCTCCATGCCAGGCTTCAGCAACAAGTGAACCATGAACTTCCAGATGTTCAAGCTGATTTTAGAAAAGGCAGAGGAACCAGAGATCCAATTGCCAACATCCACTGGATCATTGAAAAAACAAGAGAGTTCCAGAAAAACATCTATTTCTGCTTTATTGACTATGCCAAAGCCTTTGACTTTGTGGATGACAATAAACTGTGGAAAATTCTGAAAGAGATGGGAATATTAGACCATCCGACCTGCCTCTTGAGAAACCTGTATGCAGGTCAGGAAGCAAGAGTTAGAACTGGACATGGATCAACAGACTGGTCCCAAATAGGAAAAGGAGTATGTCAAGGCTTCTTCTATATTGTATATTGTCACCTTGCTTATTTAACTTATATGCAGAGTACATCATAAGTAACACTGGGCTGGAGGAAGCACAAGCTGGAATCAAGATTGCCTGGAGAAATATCAATAACCTCAGGTATGCAGATGACACAACCCTTATTGCAGAAAAAGAAGAAGAACTAAAGAGCCTCTTGATGAAAGTGAAAGAGGAGAGTGACAAATTTGGCTTAAAGCTCGGCATTCAGAAAACTAAGATCATAGCATCTGGTCTCATCACTTCATGGCAAATAGATGGGGAAACAGTGGCTGACTTTTATTTTCTTGGGCTTCAAAATCACTGCAGATGGTGATTGCAGCCATGAAATTTAAAGACGCTTACTCCTTGGAAGGAAAGTTTTGACCAATCTAGAAAGCATATTAAAAAGCAAAGACATTACTTTGCCACCAAAAGTCCATCTAGTCAAGGCTATGCTTTTTCCAGTGGTTATGTATGGTTGTGAGAGTTGGACTATAAGGAAACCTGAGCGCTGAAGAATTGATGCTTTTGAACTGTGGTGTTGGAGAATACTTTTGAGAGTCCCTTGGAATGCAAGGAGACCCAACCAGTACATCCTAAAGGACATCAGTCCTGGGTATTCATTGGAAGGAATGATGCTAAAGCTGAAACTCCAATACTTTGGTTACCTGATGCGAAAAGCTAACTCATCTGAAAAGACCCTGATGCTGGGAAAGATTGAGGGCAGGAGGAGATGGGGATGACAGAGTTGGTTGGATGGCATCACCAACCCGATGCATATGGGTTTGAGTGGACTCTGGCAGTTGGTGATGGACAGGGAGGCCTGGTGTGCTGCAGTTCATCGGGTCACAAAGAGTCAGACATGACTGAGAGACTGAACTGAACTGAACTGAATGGTTGGCAGAGGGGCACACTTTTTCCTCCTTCTGATGTGTAAGTCAGAAACTTTATCTCTGTTATACCTTAATAAATCTTTTACACAAAAGCTCTGAGCAATCAAGCCTTGTCACTGGCCCTGGATTGAATTTCTCTCTCCCAAGGCCAAGAATCCTGGTGTCTTTCACGGCTCAGCTGCAACGTTTCAAAAGTAAACTTCCTAAAGAAAAAAAAAAAAAAAAAAAGGTGTTCATAAGATGATGAAGTCTTCCTAAAAGCAGGGAAATTATCAAGGTAAAATATTTGCTCATATGATGACATAATAAGTTTAATTATTTTTTATTCCTAGGACAAGCAAGAGTAAAACAAATTGTGGTTTCCAAAAGAAAAAAAAAAAAAAACTATTGTCTTTGATTCTGTAAAAGATAAGTTACAAAAAACTTCTCCGTCCCCACTCATAGTTTTTCTGTATTTTAGTGAATGTTTTCATTTTCATTTATGCTTACATATATCATGAACCAGACCTTGTGCTATTTGCAGAATTTATTATCATGTAGGCAAATGATTAATGGAATATGACGATGTACTTAATACATTTAACACCCTACCTGGCATTAAAACATTATTTTATTTGAAACATCACTCTCTCTGTTGGTTTATGAGCCTAAGTTGGTGATGTGACCTTTACAGAATAATTTTTGATGCTGAAGGAAGTTTGTAAATTGTGTTACATTTGTTATTTACTCCTTAGTGGTTAAATAGTTTATTATTTTTATACTCCTATAGTAATTACATATACAGTACTACTGTAAACATATTCTCAGTGTCTTTGATGCATAAAAGTCTTTCCAGGTGGCACTAGTGTAAAGAACCTGCATGCCAATGCAGGAAACATGAGACTTGGGTTCTGTCCCTGTGGCTGGAAGGTCCTCTGGAGGAGGGCACAGCAAACCACTCCAGCATATTCTTGCCTGGAGAATCCCATGGATGGAAGAAGCCAGGAGGTTACAGTCCATAGGGTGCAGAGTCAGACACAACTGAAGTGATTGAGCATGCATACAAAAGTGATGTATAAAAATTAGCAGGTTATTAATTCAAATCACTATAATTTAATTATATATAATTAAACATATATTCACATAAGTAGCATATGTATTAATACTAACATAACTGATTTCATACTGGAGTGGGTAGCGATTCCCTTCTCCAGAGGATATTCCCATCCCAGGAATTGAACGGGTGTCTCCTGCATTGCAGGTGGATTATTTACCAACTGAGCTATCAGGGAAGCCTTAATGAAAATCATTAGAATTTACTGATATATAATTAAACATATATGCACATAAGTAGTGTATGCATTAATACTAATATATAACTAATTTAGTATATAATATTGCTAGTATATATTGCATATGTATAATATAATATGCATATATATGTACATTTGTATGTATATGGACAGAAGGATACATACATAATTCAGAACAATCCTTGTATTAATAAATAATAACTGGTATAATTTTGCTACACTTCTATCATCATCTCCTGGCTATATATATCATAGCCATTAATAACTTGGTTAGAAAGGTCAGTCACTTTCTAGTTACTGGTTCTTCAATGTTACTGTTTGGGAGCAAACTCTTTACTGCTTGTTTTCTGACATGCAAAATGGGGATTATAGTAGTGCCTACCTTTCTGTATTGTTAAAAAGCTATCTTAACATTTATTTTATTTTGTTTTATTATGATGAAAGCTTATGATCCTTATACAATGAAGGAGACAGTAAAACTAGACTAATTTGGCAGAGCTTTTCAAATATGGAAACAGTAGCCCAAGTTTATGTCTTTCCTCTCTTTTGTTGCCTCCATTTCTTCTCCTCTCCTTGCAGAATCAATCATTTGCAGTTTTATTTTTATCTCATAGGTATTCTTGACTGATGTCATCAATAATGTCCTTTGGATTATACGTAAGTTGAATGAATACTGGGTTCCGGGCACATTTTATGCATCACCTGAAATCACTTTCCTACTACACAGTTTCCTAATGGCATTTTTCATCTGGTCGTTTCTCAAAGTATAGATTAAAGGATTTAACATGGGAGTTAACATAGTGTAGAATACAGAAACTGCTTTGTCAACAGGTAAAGTAACTGTTGGTCTCAGGTACACAAATAAGCAGGGCACAAGGAACAGGATAACTGCTGTGATGTGGGAGACACAGGTGGAGAGGGCCTTACGTCTAGCTTCTAAGCTATGGGCCCTTAGGGAGCGCAGAATAATCACATAAGAGCCGATCAAGAGGAAAAAGTTCGAAAGACAGATTAAACCAGTGTTGGCAGGAACAAAGAATCCTAGAATATGAGTGTCAGTGCAGGCAAGATTGAGCAAAGGGTTCAGATCACACATAAAGTGGTCTATGACATTAGGGCCACAGAAGGGTAAACTGATGATGAAGAAGATCTGTATAGTTGAATGAATAAAGCCCCCCACCCACGCCACTCCTACTAGCAGTCCACACAGCTGCCGATTCATGATGGTCGTATAGTGCAAGGGCTTACAGATGGCCACGTAGCGGTCATAAGCCATCACAGTGAGCAGGATGACATCAGCACCTGCAAATATATGTTCCCCAAAGACTTGGGTCATGCATTCGTTGAAAGGGCTGGTTTTCTTTTCATAGAAGGAATCTATGATCACTTTAGGGGTATTGACACAGGAATAGCAGGCATCAATGAATGAGAGATGAGCCAAGAAATAGTACATGGGGTACCCCACTAATGGGCTGGTGATGATGGTGACAATTGTGAGCACATTTCCTACCATAGAGACGATGTAGACAACCAAAAAGACAACGAATATAATTTTCTGCATCTTTGGATCCTGTGAGAGTCCCAGTAGAATAAACTCCGTCACGTTGTTTGCATTTTCCATGTATCTTATGTTATTATTAATTATGTTACCTGAAAAAAGTAATAATTTATTAGCTCAACCTTGAATTAAGAGTGCCAATGTAAGAAATAATAAATGTCCAGATTCTATTGACTTCTGAATTTTAATATTGTTTTTTTCTTAAGATAGAAAAAAAAAAATTCTGATCTTTTGAAGATTATTCAAATTCTCTCCTGGGTGAAGGTGATTTTTAATATATAGACATGCAAACCCCTATGCAGACAGAAGCCACAGATGATCTCTAGGCCATGTGAGATAGCTCACAACCTAATGTGATTCAGTAGATTTCATGTACAGTGTCAATGAAAGCTGGAAAGAGGGATAGAAAACGCATGCAAAGCCTGTGAATTCAAAGCTAAGGAATTTCGCTTTTATTGTTAGGAAATGGGAAGCCAGCACAAGTAATTGAGAATATAATTGTAAGATAGAGAGGGATTCAAAAAGAGGGATTCTTGGGTATAACTCTAGTAAAGGTGTTAGTATGTCTTGAATGAATTGGCTTTAAATTTAGTTTGGAGATAGAAGCCAGAGAAAAGAACCCTTGGCAACAGATTAGTTGTAATTGTTGACATAATGAAAGGATACAGGAGCTACTGCAATACATTTAATAAAGCATATCGCCCAAATCTGGGCTTCTCCTGTTTTGCCTGATTGTAGGAGATGCATCTAGACTCAGGTTCAGTCCCGGAGTCAGGGAGTTCCCCTGGAGCAGGGCATGACAACCCACTCTAGTATTCTTGCCTAGAGAATCCCTTGGACAAAGGAGCTTGGTGGACTACTGTCTATAGGGTCACAAAGAGTCTGAACTCATTCACAACTGAGCAAGCATGCATCACTTAAATCCAACAGCTTTTTAATAGCTAATTACATACTTTTAATGGTTGATTTCTATATGCATGGCATGGTAGCAACCTGTGTGGATGTTATTATTTCATTAGTTTTGCAGATGAGAAACAATCTCAGAAAATCATGTTAATAATAATAATAATAATGATAGTAATAATAAAAATCTTATTACCGTAAACTTCCTGAACACTTACATTACTCTCAGGTATTTTGTAGGCGTTTGTTTTTTAATTCTTATCACAAACTTATGAGATGATTGCTATCCTCATTTTATGCTGATTTCACACATTAAGAAATATGTAGCATAGAGAACTTAAGAATCCTGTCTAAGATCAACCAGATCATAAATAACAGAAGCACAATTGGATTTTTTCCTCCACATCCTTAACCCATGCTCTACATTGTCATAATAAACAATGCTTACTAAACTCCTTTCAATACAATCATAATAACTATAAATATTTAAATTCAACATCAGAGGTAAGTATATATGAAGGAAATTGATCATCAGACACAAATACATATACACACACAAACACTAGATACACCCACAGTATATAACTTATTGATGGTGGTGATTTATTCACTAGGTCGTGTCCAGCTCTTGTGAGCCCATATGCTGTAACCTGCAAGGCTTCTCTGCCCAGGAGATTCTCCAGGCAAGATTACTGGAGTGGGTTTCCATTTCCTTCTCCAGGGGATCTTCCCGACCCAGGAATCCAACCTGGGTCTCCTGCATTGAAGGCAGCTTCTTTACTGATTGAGCTATGAGGTAAGCCTCTAATATTGATAGCCATGTGGCACTTCTTTCATTGAAGGTCTACTTTATCCTCTTCTCTTCAATTCCAATTCTCTTCTCTCTCCAATTTCAATCAAAAACATAATCCCGCAGACTCTCTTGAAAAGTATGGACAGTGACAGTCCCAGTGGTACAACAAATTGGTTAGAGAATCAGAAAGACAAGGTAAGAATTTTGTTTTCCCCCACTTGCAACTTCATGATCTGGGGTACATTTCTTGGCGCCTTACATTTTGTTCCCTCTAAAATCAAGTGAGAACATTAATGACCACCTCACAGGCTGTTATGAGAAGTGATTGAGGAAATATTTATGAACATATCCATCACACAGTTCAGGACACACAAAGGACTTTGACTTTTTTTTTGGCCCGTGTGGCCAGAAATAGGAAAAAAAATCAACATTTTGAGCAATAACACATAGAAACATTTAACCATGCTTTAAACTTAGGAAGAATTATCTTCAACTTTACGTTAAAAGAAGCCACAGAGACCCATATTAGGCACAGTGGTTTATTTCAGGAAGAGTTCTTCATGTTTGTGTTTGAAATAAACAGGTTATGATATAATATTCACATTATATCTTTTGTGTGTACAATGATTTTAAATTTTGTTTGCCTTGATCATGTCAGTTTTTGTCATGATCAGTCTTATTTATTAAATAAGTATCTCACAGCAAATGAAGAATATCTGATATCAGTGAGCTGGATCTTATCAATTTCTTTATCTCTGTGAGCCTCAAATTTTTTCATCTGCAATTTAGATTAATGACACCAATTAATTACCTCTTGAAGAAAGGGGTGAAGATGAAATGCTCTGTTACTCTATTTAAATAGAGTTAAAATATGATGATTATTGTATACGGTAAGTAGCAATCTTTAATAAGCATCAGCTCTATTGAAAAGCTTACCTTCTGGTTTTAAATTATTTAATGATATTTGAAGGTGTTCAGAAATAACCCTGTCTTCAAATCGACCTCCTCTTGGGCTAAGTAACTTTCAACATAAAAAATATGATGCATTCAAAACAGAATATTCAGTCTCAGAGTCGATAAGTCTTTTAATGAGTCCAAATCTTTCCTTCTAACCTACAGCCTCAAAAACATTTCATAGAAAACCTGGAAGTTGAATTTAGAATGGAATTCACTCAGAACACTCTGGAGAAATGATCATCTGTAGATGGCTCTGGTCCCATAGGCAGAAGGCAGAATGCGTGGTGGAAGCACATTCAAAAGGGTCATTCCAACCTCGATGAACCTTGATCTGGAGAATGTAAATAACAAAAAAGACATTTTCACCTGTGATGCAAGGATATTTAAAGTAGTTTCCACAAATGTCCAAGGACTTTTCTTGTAGATTCTGTCTTCTCGCCAAGGAATTAATTATCTCTTTTGATAGAAAAGTTTTGCTTTGGAAGCAGGTGTTCTGGAGAGACAGACCTGAGAAACAGTCATGCTTGAGTGGGAAATTGTATTCCCTGCAGTTCAGTTCAGTTGCTCAGTCGTTTCCGACTCTCTGCGACCCCATGGACTGCGGCATGCCAGGTCTCCCTGTCCATCACCAACTCCTGGAGTTTACACAAACTCATGTCTATTGAGTTGGTGATGCCATCCAATCATCTCATCCTCTGTCATCCACTTCTCCTCCCACCTCCAATCTTTCCCAGCATCAGAGTCTTTTCAAATAAGTCATTTGAAAAGAGTCAGTATTCCCTGCACTTGCAACCAAAATATGAGAGTCCTCTTTCTCTGTTTGAACCTGGGTTTCTAAGAAAACTTAATGGCACATGGCTAGAAAAGATGGCTTAATTCCAGCATGGGAACATGTGACATAACGTATGCACTCATGTTGGAAAGAGAACTTCTATTTTCTTATAAATATTATATCTTTCCTTAAAACCTAGTACTGATTTCTTCAGAGTTAGATCAGTGAAGGCATAATATTATTGAAAGCCATTACAAAGTGCCTGAAATAAAAACCTTTTAAACTTCTCCCACATTCTTCTGAGGGCAATGGAAGTAAACAGAAAGTCTAATAGAATCAAGATAATTGATCTCTGGGATCCATATGGCGGTCAGCATTGAACACTAGGCAATAGTAAATAAACATTTCAAAGATATCTAAAGCATAAGAAGGGAGCCATAAATCAAACTACAAGTATTTTTCAACATTATGGTCACTTTGTATTACTTTTTTTTAGTTATTCTAGTGGCCAATGATGTTTAGCATTTTTAAAAATGTTGCTAAGAGTGTATCTTCTTTTTGGAGAAGGGGTTTCTTTTCAAGTTCTTCATGTAATTTAAAAATTTAACTATGGGTTCTTATTTATTGCTATAAGTGATTTTTATATAGTCTGGGCATATGTATTTTGTCATTTGTATTATGCATATAAGATATTTGTATATAAAATGTTATGCAAATATATATATAATTCAATATATATAAAAACTTTAAATTTTTCTCCTGATTTGTGGCTTTCCTTCTACTTTTTAAAAGGGATGACATCTGATGAACAGGAAAGCAACAGGCTTCTTCTTTTATTTTCTTTATAGTTCATGTTTATTGTAGTGTATCTCATAAATACTATTTTACCTAAAGGTCAAAAACATTTCTTTTACAATTTTTATGTTTAGATTTCACGTTCAGTTCTCTGGTTCATTTTCCATGAGTTTTTGTGTATAATGTGAAGTAGTGATTGAGGTTCTTTATTTTTCTTTATATATGAATATCCAATCAATGCAATATTGTTTGAAAAAATATATACATACATATTTGCATTGAATTAGTTCAATAGCTTTTTTAGAAAATTTATACATTTAGATCTGTTAATGAACATTCTGTTTCAATAGCTCTTAGCTTGGTTTGTGGGAATTTTATAGTATATCTTGAATTTAGGTAGAATAATTTCTTTTTGGAGAATGACTTTCTATTTCAGATTTTTAAAAACAATATCTTTCTATATAAATTTCAAAATAAGATTGTCAGTTTCTTAAAATATTCTGTGGACATATCTCCCCCTTTACTTATATTTTTATTGAAGTATATTTGGCTTATAATTTTCTGTTTCAAGTGTAAAGCAAAATGATACAATTATATTGGGTTGGACAAAAGGTTCAGTCAGATTTCTCCAACAACTTCTGGAAAGAGTAGAATCAACTTTTTGGCCTACCCTGTATATATTTTAAAAATATATACCTCAACTTTCCTGTTTTTACTAGCATTTTGTTTCAATTTCAATTTCTTTCTTTTTAAATTTAAATTTATTTATTTTAACTGAAAGCTAATTACTTTACAATATTGTATTGGTTTTGCCATACATCAATATGAATCAGCCACAGGTGTACACATGTTCCTCATCCAGAACCCCCTCCCACCTACCTCCCCGTACCATCCCTCTGGGTCATCCCAGTGCACCAGCCACAAGCATCCTGTATCCTGCATTGAACCTGGACTGGCGATTCATTTCTTATATGGTATTATATGTATAGAACAGTCAATTTCAATTTGCAATTGCTATTTTTGCAGAAATAAGTTTGATATTTTGTGTTGACATTGTATGTTATGACATTGTTTAATTAACTGAGTAAATATATTTGATTGTTTTTAATGTCCTGAATATATATACCTTTATAATGATTCTATCTAACCATTGATATATTTTTTAATTGTTGCATTTTCTCAGCTTTATGTCTTCTATTTCATTTTCTTACCTTTGAAATAACTGGAATTTAGGTTACATTGCAGAAGAGAAATTCGGACTGGCCTAAGTTGTTCATTTACAGTCTTAGAGACAATTCACTATTAAGTATGATGGTAGCTGTAGTATGTATACAGATACTCTTTATCAGGCTGGGCAAAGTCCTTTCTATTCTTCATTTTCTAAAATATTTTTATTCATAAATCTGAAATGAAATTTATTAATTCGTATTCATTCCAAGGAGGGGAAGAAGTACATCAAGGTTGTATATTGAAACACTGCTTATTTAACTTATATACAGAGGATATCCTGCAGAATGCCAGACTGGATGAAGCACAAGCTGGAATCAAGATTGCCAGGAGAAAATCAATAACCTCAGATATGTAGATAACACCACCCTTATGGCAGAAAGAGAAGAAGAACTAAAGAGCCTCTTGATGAAAGTGAAAGAAGAGCGCGAAAAAATTGGCTTAAAATTAAAAATTCAAAAAATTAAGATCATGGCATGCAGTGTCATCACTTCATGGCAAATAGATGGGGAATCAATGGAAACAGTGACAGACTTTATTATTATTATTATTATTTTGAGTTCCAAAATCACTGCAGATGGTGGCTGCAGTCATGAAATTAAAAGACACTTGCTCCTTGGAAGTAAAGCTATGACCAACTTAGACAGCATATTAAAAAGCAGAGACATTACTTTGCCAACAAATTTCTATCTAGTAAAAACTATGGTTTTTCCAGTAGTCATGTATGGATGTGAGAGTTGGACTATAAAGAAAGCAGAGTGCCAAAAAAAAAAAAAAAAGATGCTTTGAACTGTGGTGTTGGAGAAGACTCTTGAGAATCCCTTGGAATGCAAGGAGAGCCAACCAGTCAATCCTCAAGGAAATCAGCCCTGAATATTCATTGGAAGGACTGAAGCTCGAATACTTTGGCCACCTGATGCGAAGAACTGACTCATTGGAAAAGACCCTGATGCTGGAAAGATTGAAGGCAGGAGGAGAAGGGGACGACACAGGATGAGATGGTTGGATGGCATCATGGACTCAGTGTCCATGAGTTTGAGCAAGCTCCAGGAGTTAGCAGTGGACTGGGAAGCCTGGCGTGCTGAAGTCCATGGGGCTGCAAAAAATTGGGCATAACTGAGTGACTGGAATGAACTGAATTAATTCGTATGTATCTATTGAAATGGCATTATAAGTTTTCACTTTTAGTCTTTAATTTTAATAAATATTTTTGAATGTCAAAGAGTTTTATTTCTGATATAAGCTAACATGCATACATATTTCATGTATTGGTATATTGCTTAATATCTTTTTGCATGTTTTGATAGGAGACATTTGTCATTTTCTTTCTTTTTTTAAATTTTCATTTTTACTTTATTTTACTTTACAATACTGTATTGGTTTTGGCATACATTGACATGAATCTGCCACGGGTGTACATAAGCTCCCAAACATGAACCCGCCTCCGACCTCCCTCCCCACATCATCCCTCCGGATCATCCCCGTGCACCAGCCCCAAGCATCATGCATCCTGCATCAGACATAGACTGGTGATTCGTTTCTTACATGATAGTATACATATTTCAATGACATTCTCCCAAATCATCCCACCTTCTCCCGCTCCCTCAGAGTCCAAAAGTCTGCTCTACACGTCTGTGTATCTTTTGCTGTCTCGCATCCAGGGTCATCATTACCATCTTTCTAAATTCCATACATATGTGTTAGTATACTGTATTGGTGTATTTCTTTCTGGCTTACTTCACTCTGTATAATCAGCTCCAGTTTCATCCATCTCATTAGAACTGATTCAAATGTATTCTTTTTAATGGCTGAGTAATACTCCATTGTGTATATGTACCACAGCTTCCTTATCCATTCATCTGATGATGGACATCTAGGTTGTTTCCATGTCCTGGCTATTATAAACAGTGCTGCGATGAACATTGGGGTACATGTGTCTCTTTCTATTCTGGTTTCCTTGGTGTGTATGCCCAGGGGTGGGATTGCTGGGTCATAAGGCAGTTCTATTTGCAATTTTTAAAGGAATCTCCACACTGTTCTCCATAGTGACTGTTCTGGTTTGCATTCCCACCAACAATTTAAGAGTGTTCCCTTTTCTTCATATCCTCTCCAGCATTTATTGGTTGCAGATTTTTGAATCACAGCCATTCTGACTGGTGTGAAGTGGTACCTCATTGTGGTCTTGAATGCATTTCTCTGATAATGAGTGATGTTGAGCATCTTTTCATGTGTTTGTTAGCCATCCGTATGTCTTCTTTGGAGAAATGTCTATTTAGTTCTTTGCTCATTTTTTCATTGGGTCATTCATTTTTCTGAAATTGAGCTGCATAAGTTGCTTGTATATTTTGGGCATTAGTTGTTTGGCAGTTGCTTCATTTGCTATTATTTTCTCCCATTCTGAAGGCTGTCTTTTCACCTTACTTATAGTTTCCTTTGCTGTGCAGAATCTTTTAATTTTACTTAGATTCCATTTGTTTATTTTTGCTTTTATTTCCAGTATTCTGGGAGGTGGATCACAGAGGATCCTGCTGTGATTTATGTTGTAGAGTGTTTTGCCTATGTTCTTCCCTAGGAGTTTTACAGTTTCTGGTCTTACGTTTAGATCTTTCATCCATTTTGTGTTTATTTTTGTGTATGGTGTTAGAAAGTATTCTAGTTTCATTCTTTTACAAGTGGTCGATCAGTTTTCCCAGCACCACTTGTTAAAGAGATTGTCTTTACTCCACTGTATATTCTTGCCTCCTTTGTCAAAGATAAGGTGTCCATAGGTGTGTGGATTTATCTCTGGGCTTTCTAATTTGTTCCATTGATCTATATTTCTGTCTTTGTGCCAGTACCATACTGTCTTGATGACTGTGGCTTTGTAGTAGAGCCTGTCAGGCAAGTTGATTCCTCCAGTGCCATTCTTCTTTCTCAAGATTGCTTTGGCTATTCAAGGTTTTTTGTATTTCCTTACAAATCTTGAAATTATTTGTTCTAGTTCTGTGAAAAATACCACTGATAGCTTGATAGGGATTACAGTGAATCTGTAGATTGCTTTGGGTAGTATAGTGATGTTCACTACATTGATTCTTCTGATCCATGAACATAGCATATTTCTCCATCTATTAGTGTCCTCTTTGATTTCTTTCATCAGTGTTTTATAGTTTTCTATGTATAGGTCTTTAGTTTCTTTAGGTAGATATATTCCTAAGTATTTTATTCTTTTAGTTGCAATGGTGAATGGAATTGTTTCTTAATTTCTTTTTCTACTTTCTCATTATTCGTATATAGGAATGAAAGGGATTTCTGAGTGTTGATTTTATATCCTGCAACATTACTATATTCATTGATTAGCTCTAGTAATTTTCTGGTGGAGTCTTTAGGGTTTTCTATGTAGAGGATCATGTCATCTGCAAACAGTGAGAGTTTTACTTCTTCTTTTCCAATTTGGATTCCTTTTATTTTTTTTTTTTTTTCTGCTCTGATTGCTGTGGCCGAAACTTCCAGAACTATGTTGAATAGTAGCGGTGAAAGTGGGCACCGTTGTCTTGTTCCTGACTTTAGGGGAAATGCTTTCAATTTTTTACCATTGAGGATAACATTTGCTGTGGGTTTGTCATATATAGCTTTTATTATGTTGATGTATGTTCCTTCTATTCCTGCTTTCTGGAGAGTTTTTATCATAAATGAATGTTGAATTTTGCCAAAGGCCTTCTCTGCATCTATTGAGATAATCATATGGCTTTTACTTTTCAATTTGTTAGTGTGGTGAATTACATTGATTGATTTGTGGATATTGAAGAATCCTTGCATCCCTGGGATAAAGCCCACTTGGTCATGGTGTATGATCCTTTTAATGTGTTTTTGGATTCTGATTGCTAGAATTTTGTTGAGGATTTTTGCATCTATGTTCATCAGTAATATTGGCCTGTAGTTTTCTTTTTCTGTGGCATCTTTGTCAGGTTTTGGTATTAGGGCGACAGTGGCCTCATATAATGAGTTTGGAAGTTTACCTTCCTCTGCAATTTCTGGAAGAGTTTGAGTAGGATAGGTGTTAGCTCTTTTCGAAATTTTTGGTAGAATTCAGCTGTGAATCCGTCTAGACCTGGGCTTTTGTTTACTGGAAGATTTCTGATTACAGTTTCAATATCCGTGCTTGTGATGTGTCTGTTAATATTTTCTATTTCTTCCTGGCTCAGTTTTGGAATATTGTGCTTTTCTAAGAATTTGTCCATTTCTTCCATGTTGTCCATTTTATTGGCATATAATTGCTGGTAGTAGTCTCTTATGATCCTTTGTATTTCTGTGTTCTCTGTTGTGATCTCTCCATTTTCATTTCTAATTTTATTGATTTCATTTTTCTCCCTTTGTTTCTTGATAAGTCTGGCTAATGGTTTGCCAATTTTATTTATCCGTTCAATGAACCAGCTTTTGGCTTTGTTGATTTTTGTGATGGTGTCTTTTGTTTCTTTTGCAATGATTTCTGCCCTAATTTTGAAGATTTCTTTCCTTCTGCTAACTCTGGGGTTCTCCATTTCTTCCTTTTCTAGTTGCTTTAGGTGTAGAGTTAGGTTATTTATTTGACTTTTTTCTTGCTTCTTGAGGTATGCCTGTATTGCTATGAGCTTTCCTCTTAGCAGTGCTTTTATAGTGTCCCACAGGTTTTGGGTTGTTGTGTTTTCATTTTCATTAGTTTCTATGCATATTTTGATTTCTTTTTTGATTTCTTCTGTAGTTTTTTGGTTATTCAGAAGCGTGTTGTTCATCCTCCATATGCTGGAATTTTTAATAGTTTTTCTCCTGTAATTGAGATCTAATCTTAATGCATTATGGTCAGAAAAGATGCTTGGAATAATTTCGATTTTTTTAAATTTGTTAGAGTTAGATTTATGGCCCAGGATGTGGTCTAACCTGGTGAAGGTTCCGTGAGGACTTGACAAAAAGGTGAAATTCATTGTTTTGCGATGAAATGTCCTATAGATATCAATTAGATCTAACTGGTTTATTGTATCCTTTAAAGTTTGTGTTTCTTTGTTGATTTTCTGTTTAGTTGATCTGTCCATAGGTGTGAGTGGCATATTAAAGTCTCCCACTATTATTGTGTTATTGTTAATCTCCCATTTCATGCTTGTTAGCATTTGTCTTACATATTGCGGTGTTCCTATGTTGGGTGCATATATATTTATAATTGTTTTCTGTTCTTCTTGGATTGATCCTTTGATCATTATGTAGTGGCTTTGTCTCTTTTCACAACCTTTGTTTTAAAGTCTATTTTATCGGATATGAGTATTGCCACTCCTGCTTTCTTTTGGTCTCTGTTTGCGTGATATATCTTTTCCAGCCCTTCACTTTCAGTCTGTATACATGTCCTTTGTTTTGAGGTGGGTTTCTTGTAGGCAGCCTACATAGGGGTCTCGCTTTTGTATCCATTCGGCCTGTCTTTGCCTTTTGGTTGGGGCATTCAACCCATTTACGTTTAAGGTAATTATTGATAAGTATGATACCGTTACCATTTACTTAATGTTTTGGGTTCGTGTTTATACACCATTTTTGTGTTTCCTGTCTAGAGAATATCTTTTATCACTTGTTGGAGAGCTGGTTTGGTGGTGCTGAATTCTCTCAGCTTTTGCTTGTCTGTAACGCTTTTGATTTCTCCTCCATATTTGATTGAGATCCTTGCTGGGTACAGTAATCTGGGCTGTAGTTTATTTTCTTTCATCACTATAAGTATGTCTTGCCATGCCTTCCTGGCCTGAAGAGTTTATATTGAAAAATCAGCTGTTATCCTTATGGGAATCCCCTTGTGTGTTATTTGTTATTTTTCCCTTGCTGCTTTTAATATTTTTTCTTTGTGTTTGATCTTTGTTAATTTGATTAATATGTGTCTTGGGGTGTTTCACCTTGGGTTTATCTTATTTGGAACTCTCTGGGTTTCTTGGATTTGGGTGATTATTTCCTTTCCCATTTTAGGAAACTTTTCAACTATTATCTCTTTAAGAATTTTCTCGTGGTGCTTCTTTTTGTCTTCTTCTTCTGGGACTCCTATAATTCGAATGTTGGAGCATTTCATATTGTCCTGGAGATCTCTGAGATTGTCCTCAGTTCTTTTAATTCGTTTTTCTTCTTTCTGCTCTGATTCATTTATTTCTACCATTCTATCTTCTATTTCACTAATCCTATCTTCTGCCTCTTTTATTCTACTTTTTGTTGCCTCCAGAGTGTTTCTGATCTCATTTCTTGTGTTATTCATTATATATTGACTCTTTTTTATTTCTTCTAGGTCCTTGTTAAACCTTTCTCACATCTTCTCAATCCTTGTCTCCAGGCTGTTTATCTGTGATTCCATTTTGATTTCAAGATTTTGAATCATTTTCAGTATCAATATTCAGAATTCTTTCTCATTCCCTATCTCTTTCTCTTTTGTTTGGTTTGGTGGACATTTCTCCTGTTCCTTTATTTGCTGAGTGTTCTTCTGTCTCTTTCTTGGTTATATTGCTGCATTTTGGGTGGCCTTTCTAAATTCTGGGAATTTGTGGAGTTCTCTTTATTATGGAGTTTCCTCACTGTGGTTGGGGTTGTATCAGTGGCTTTTCAAGATTTCTTGGTTAGGGAGTCTTGTGTTGGAGTTCTGGTGGGTGGAGCTGGGTTTCTTTTCTCTGGAGTACAATGGGGTGATCAGTAATGGGTTATGAGATGTCAATGGTTTTTCAGTAACTTTGAGCTGCCTGTATATTGAAGCTCAGGGGTGTGTTCCTATGTTGCTGGAGAATTTGCGTGGTATGTCTTGCTCTGGAACTTGTTGGCCCTTGGGTAGTGCTTGCTTTCATTGTATGTATGGAGGCATTGGATGAGCTCCTATTGATTAATGTTCCCTGGATTTAGGAGTTCTCTGATGTTCTCAGGATTTGTACTTAAGCCTCCTGCTTCTGGTTTTCAGTTTTATTTTTACAGTAGCCTCAAGCCTTCTCCATCTATACAGCACCGATGATAAAACATCTAGGTTAAAGATGAAAAGTTTCTCCACATTGAGGGACACTCAGAGAGGTTCACTGAGTTACATAGAGAAGAGAAGAGGGAGGGGGTAGTTAGAGGTGACTGGAATGAGATGAGGTGGGATCAAAAGAGGAGAGAGCAAGCTAGCCAGTAGTCATTTTCTTATGTGTGCTCCACAGTCTGGACCACTCAGAGGTATTCACGGAGTTATAGAGGGAAGAGGAGAGAGAGGAAGTAGACAGAGGTGGCCGGAGGATAAGAGAGAGGAATGAGTAGGAGAGAGGAAGATCCAGCCAGTAACCAGTTCCTTAAGTGTTCTCCCCCGTCTGGAACACACAGAGATTCACAGAGTTGGGTAGAGAAGATTAGGGGGAGAGAAGAGACAGAGGCGACCTGGTGGAGAAAAAGGAGAGTCCAAAGGAGGAGAGAGTGGTCAAGCCAGTAATCTAGCTCTCAGGTAAAATTGGGTAGTGAAGTTTGGGTTTTTAAATGTACAAAATTGACAACAAAAACCAAAGAGCAAAGATTAAAAATCTAGACTAGAGGTTGGATTTTCAAAAATACTATATTAAAGAAAAGAAGAAGAAAAAAGAAAAAAAAAAGCCACAAGAATTATTTAAAAAAATAACAACAACCACACAAAGTCTATGTACGGCATTTGCTTTAAAAAATAGCGTCATTTTTTTGAAAAGTAATAGTAGGTTATTGAAATAAAAATTAAAGGAGAAATAGAGGACTTAACAATTTTAAAAAGGAAAAAAAAAAAGAAAAAAAGAGGAAAAAAAAAGAATGATTGTAAAAATAGTGAAGATATATCTGACCCTTTCTCTGGTGTTGTGGGCAGTGTGGGATCAGTTCCAAGGTGATTCCCTTTGTTTAACTTCTTCTGTTTGCTGGTCTCTTCAGTGTCTGATTTCCGTCCTGACACGGGGTGAGGAGGGGTGGTGGACACTTTTTTTCTTTCTTTCTTTCTTTCTTTTTTTTTTTAGGCTCACTTGTTCAGTCGCGCTATGGTAAGGAAGGGATGCTGCAAGCAAATAACACTGTCCTGTGCACACAGTGTCTCAGCCCCACTGGGCCTTCCCTGCTTGCCGCGCACAAACCGCTCAGGCTCTACCTTGCTCCACTGGGAACTGTCTGAGGACGGCCCTAGTCTATGTGCACCTCCCCAGTCTAAGCTGCTTAGGTTCAGTGCTCAGTTAGCCTTCAGAGGTGCAGATTCGGTTGGGACTGTGTTTTGTGCCCTTCGCAGGTCCGAGTAGCTCAGGTGTTTGGCAAGCACGGTCACAGTGACTTGTCGCCTTTCCCGTCTCTGCTGCTCAGTTTTCTGGGTGTACCACTGGCACCCCTTGTGAGGCAGATTGTGACTGTCCAGAACCCCCAGAAGTTTTAGCAAAGAAGCCTGCTTGCAGTTCCGTAGGTAAACTCTTTCTGGGACTGCGGTTGTTCCTTTCCAGCCCTTATGTCTCTGGCTGCCTGTTCCCAGCGGGGGATGGTCTGCAGCCAGCTAGTTCTGTTCCGCCCTTTGTTCTATGTGCAGTCCTGGCGATATCTTATGTTCGAGCTTTTCACGTGGTAGTGATCCCACAGTCTGGTTTGCTAGCCCAAGTTAGATCGTTCTGGTTATGCGTGGGGCATTCCTGCCTGATTCTTAAAACTGCTGCAGCCCGCGCCTCCCGTGCCTCCCTTGACTCCCTGCCCTGCCCCTACTTACTAGTGGTGGATGCAGGCATTTGCGCTGCTTTTCCTCTGGGGGAGTTACTATTGCACTTGTAATCTGTTGGTTTTAATTATTTATTTATTCTTCCTTCCTGTTACGTTGCCCTCTGTGTTTCCAAGGCTCACCACAGACTCGGCAGGGAGAGTGTTTCCTGGTGTTTGGAAACCTCTCTTCTTAAGCTTCCCTTCCCGGCATGGGATTCTATTCCCGGGACGGAGCTCCCTCCCCACCTCCCTTGTCTCTTTTTTCTTTTTTTATATTTTTTCCTACCTGTTTTTGAAGTCAATGATCTGTTTTTCTGGGTGCCTGATGTCCTCTGCCAGCATTCAGAAGTTGTTATGTGGAGTTTGCTCAGCGTTGAAATGTTCTTTTGATGAATTTGTGAGGGAGAAAGTAGTCTCCCCATCCTATTCCTCTGCCATCTTAGGACCTTTCTCTTCATTTTCTTTCTTATAATGAAATTTGTCACTTAAAAAATGCTGTCTGCATGAAATGATGTGTTTACCATTCTCTATTTATTTGAAAAACTTGGTGTGGAAATAGCATTATTATTATTTTTTTAATATTTTATGTAATTTGGAAGTTGTATTTTTTGTACCTGGAGTTATTTTTGACTATGCTCTTAAGTACAAAGCAATTTCTTTAACTAATATAGGATTGTTTGGATTTTAATCACCTATTTAATAATATTTTACAGTAAACTGAGAGGGTGGGATGATTTGGGAGAATGGCACTGAAGCATGTAGGCTATCATGTAAGAAACGAATCGCCAGTCTATGTTCGATACAGGATACAGGATGCTTGGGGCTGGTGCACGGGGATGATCCAGAGAGATAATATGGGGTGAGAGGTGGGAGGGGTGTTCAGGATTGGGAACTTATATACACCCATGGCGAATTCATGTCAATATATGGCAAAACCAAAACAGTATTGTAAAGTAAAATAAAGTAAAAATAAAAATTAAAAAAAAGTAAACTGAATTTTAATTTTTCAAATATTCTGGCTCAAATTTGTTAATGATATTTCTTACCATTGTATTAATATCTGTAGACTCTGAATCTGTAATTCTGTGTTTTCATTCTTGTAGTGACAAATATGTCTTTTAATTCTCTCTTGTCTTTCACTTTTCTCCTTCTATTCCCACTTCTACTTTTTAATCTAGTTAAGAACTTATCAGTTTTATTAATGTTTTCAAATAATCAGATTTATATTTTGTTGATTTTGGTATTATTTTTCATTTTCCACTTCACTCATTTTTTTCTTATCCTTATTATTTCCTATGTTCTACCTACTTTCTGGTTAATTTTCTCCAATTCTCTCATATTTCTAACTCTATAAGAAATAATATTTATCTGGAATTGAGCTGCATAAGTTGCTTGTATATTTTTGAGATTAGTTGTTTGTCAGTTGCTTCATCTGCTATTATTTTCTCCCCTTCTGAAGGCTGTCTTTTCACCTTGTTTATAGCTTCCTTTGTTGTGCAGAAGCTTTTAATTTTAATTAGACCCCATTTGTTTATTTTTGCTTTTATTTCCAGTATTCTAGGAGGTGGATCATAGAGGATCCTGCTGTGATTTATGTCGGAGAGTGTTTTGCCTATGTTCTCCTCTAGGAGTTTTATAGTTTCTGGTCTTACATTTAGATCTTTAATCCATTTTGAGTTTATTTCTGTGTGTGGTGTTAGAAAGTGATCTAGTTTCATTCCTTTACAAGTGGTTGACCAGTTTTCCCAGCACCGTTTGTTAAAGAGATTGATTGTCTTTAATCCATTGTATATTCTTGCCTCTGTCGAAGACAAGGTGTCCATAGGTGTGTGGATTTATCTCTGGGCTTTCTATTTTGTTCCATTGATTCATATTTCTGTCTTTGTGCCAGTACCATACTGTCTTGATGACTGTGGCTTTGGAGCAGAGCCTGAAGTCAGGCAGGTTGATTCCTCCAGTTCCATTCTTCTTTCTCGAGATTGCTTTGGCTATTTGAAGCTTTTTGTATTTCCATACAAATCTTGAAATTATTTGTTCTAGCTCTGTGAAAACAACCCAATCAAAAAATGGGCCAAAGAACTAAATAGACATTTCTCCAAAGGAGACATACAGGTGGATACACATGAAAAGATGCTCAACATCAGTCATTATCAGAGAAATGCAAATCAAGACCATAATGAGGTACAATTTCACACCAGTCAGAATGGCTGCAATCCAAAAGTCTACAAGCAATAAATGCTGGAGGGGATATGGAGAAAAGGGAACTCTCTTACACTGTAGGTGGGAATGCAATCTAGTACTATGGAAAACAGTGTGGAGATTCCTTAAAAAATTGCAAATAGAGCTGCCTTATGACCCAGCAATCCTACTGCTGGGAATACACACCAAGGAAACCAGAATTGAAAGAGACACATGTACCCCAATGTTCATCGCAGCACTGTTTATAATAGCCAGGACATGGAAACAACCTAGATGTCCATCAGCAGATGAATGGATAAGAAAGCCGTGGTAGATATACACAATGGAGTATTACTCGGCCATTAAAAAGAATACATTTGAATCGGTTCTAATGAGATGGATGAAACTGAAGCCGATTATACAGAGTGAAGTAAGCCACAAAGAAAAACACCAATACAGTATACGGACACATATATACGGAATTTAGAAAGATGGTAATGATGACCCTGGATTCGAGACAGCAAAAGAGACACAGATGTATAGAACGGACTTTTGGACTCAGAGGGAGAGGGAGAGGGTGGTATGATTTGGGAGAATGGCATTGAAACATGTATACTATCATGTAAGAAACGAAGTGCCAGTCTATGTTCGATACAGGATACAGGATGCTTGGGGCTGGTGCATGGGGATAATCCAGAGAGATGATATGGGGTGGGAGGTGGGAGGAGGATTCAGGATTGGGAGTTTGTATACACCCGTGGTGGATTCATGTCAATGTATGGCAAAACCAATACAGAATTGTAAAGTAAAATAAAGTAAAAAAAAAAAATGTCCTTTGAACAGCAAGGAGATCAAACCAGTCAATCCTAAAGGAAATCAACCTTGAATAGTCATTGGAAGGACTGACAGGGAAGCTCTAATACTTTGGCCACCTGATGCGAGAATACAACTCACTGGAAAACAAACCTGACCCTGGGGAAGACTGAAGGCAGAAAGAGAAGGGGACAGCAGAGAATGAGATAGCTAGGTAGCATCACTGACTCAATAGAGGTGAATTTGAGCAAACCTCTGAAGTTTGTCCCACTAAGGACATGGGAGCCTACTATACTGCAGTCCATGGAGTTGCAAAGAGTCCACCAAGACTTACCAACTGAACAACAACTTCATGATAAAAATACTTATTTTAGAATTTTTATGGTTTTAGATTTTACATCTAGTTCATTGACTTATTTTGCATTAATATTAGTTATAGTGTGAAGTATTGTTGAGGTTCTTTTTTTTTTTTTTTTGCAAATGAATATCATATTGATCCAGCATTTGTTGAAAGATCTGTTATTCCCACCCTGAATTTCTTTGATATCTTTGTTGGGAAATTCATACATTTAGATTTTTATGAACATTTTAATATGTTTAAATATCACATAACTTTTTTGTGGTAATTTTATACTATGTTTGGATTTAAGTAGGATAAATTTTTTTGAGAGTGATTTTCTACCATGAGCTTCCAGACCAAACCAAAGTCTCTAAAAGATCAACAAAACTAGGAAATGAATCACTTAACTCAGAAATCTGATTTTCTGTGTAGGTTAGTAAATGCTTTGTAATGTAGGATTCATCTGTATGAAATACAATTTATCTGTATAAAAATACAGCATTAAGTTTGAATTATTTCACAAGTTCCCCCTGGATATGGCCACATGATTTCTATAATTCTGATTTGCTATCATGTTGCTGTTGGTTTGCTCACTCAGTCAAGTCAGAGTCTTTGACCCTGTGGACTGTAGCCCACCAGACCCCTCTGTCTATGTAATTTCCCAGGCAAGAGTACTGCAGTTGGTTGCCATTTCTTTCTCACAGGGATTCTAGAATTCATTAAGTTCGTGGCTTGATTACTGTCATTCTAGGCCCTTTATGTGAATTCTGAAAAAGTTTCCATATAGGCAATTGCATCTTTCCATCCCCATGAAGGCATAAAATAGCTGTTAAATACCAGTGAAATACTGACCTCTTTGTCCGTCAGGCTTATATAATGGAAAAATTACTGGGGTCACAGCTAAGTTAGTGCACGCATGGCCTTGAGCACAAGAGAATTCTAAAGTACTTCTTCCTATTCATTCAAGTAGAAGCCAGGGCCAAACATTGGTGTAACTAATCATGACCTGAGATACAGGTATAACAGTAACAACATGACAGAATCTATTCTACTGGGGCTCTCACAAAATCCAAAGACTCAGAAAATCATATTTGTTGTGTTTTTGGTCATCTACATTGTCTCTATGATAGGAACTGTGCTCACTATGGTCACCATCACCACCAGCTGTTTATTTGGTTAACCTATGTAATAGTTCCTGGCCCATCTCTCTTTTGTTGATGCCTGCTACTCCTGTGCCACTATTTCCAAACTGATCATATATTCACTCTATGAAAACAAAATCAGCCCTTTCAATGAATGCATGAGCAGATCTTGGGGAACATGTATTTGCAGGTGCTGATGTCATCCTGCTCACTGTGATGGCTTATGGCCCTGTGTGGCATCTGCAAGCCCTTGCACTATATGACCATCATGAATCAGTGACTGTGTGGACTGCTAGTGGAAGTGGCATGGGTGGGAGGCTTTCTTCATTCAGCCATAGAGCTCCTCTTTATCATCAGATTACCCTTCTGTGGCCCTACTGTTATAGATCAAAAACAGTCCAGGACTACTCTTAAATATTTGATGTTTTTATTAAAATCAAATTGAAGCCTAATTTCACAAGCTTGATTATTGTATATGTATTCATAAGATTTCATCCCAGTAAAATGCATTAAAGAAATTTAAAAATATAGTGATGAAGTTTCCTTGGTAGTCCAGTGGTTAAGAATGTGACTGCTAATGCAGGGGATACTATTTGACCCCAGTCCAGGAGGATTCCACATGCTGCAGGGCAACTAAGGCTGCTTGCCGCATTATGGAGCCCACACATCACAACTACTGAAGCCTAAGTGCCTAGAGCCTGTGCTCCTCAACAAGAGAAGCCATCACAGTGAGAAGCCCACACACTACCACAGAGTAGTCCCAGCTTGCCACAACCAGAGAAAGCCCACACAGAGCAGTAAAGTGGCAATGTAGCAACAATTAATTAATTAAAAATAAATGCACAAAAAATAAGCAAAAAAACAAAACAAACAGTGATATTCATCAGTAATCTTACAGCAACAGAAAAAGGCAAGCACTTATATTATCTTCATTTTACAGATGGATAAACAAACAAAAGGAGTACATTCCAAAACAGAAATACTGAAGAAAGTATAACCAAAATCTAACTGACATCTCAGATCATGCACTTAAGTGCTGTGAGAGATGGCCAGGGCAATGATGATTGAAGGGCAGCATAACTATACTAATTAATATTTATTGATTTAAGGACTTGAAAGACTATCTATCCATTTCCCTGTCTATATACATACATACACACATATATATGTTATATATATATATATATATATATTCACATGTGTACACATATGAATAATATTCATACATTTAATTAGTTATAACAATTATATGAAAATATAATATATATACCCCAACATGCAATTATTTTCTCTCATTATAAGGGTTGTCTTTTCATTTTGTTTATGGGTTCCATTGTGGTGCAAAAACTAAAATTTAATGAGGTTTCATTCATTTATTTTTGTTTTTATTTTCATTACTCTAGGAGGTGGATCCAAAATGATCTTGCTGTGATTTATGTCAAACAGTTTTCTGGTTGTTTCCCTCTAAGAGTTTTATAGAATCTGGACTTACATTTAAGTTTTTAATCCATTTTGAGTTTATTTTTGTGTATGGTGTTAGGAAGTGCTCTAATTTCATTGTTTTATATATAACTGTCCAGTTTTCCCAGCACCACTTAATGAAGAGACTGATTTTTTTTCCATTATATATTCCAGCTTACTTTGTCATAAGTTCGGGGACCATAGGTGCATGGGTTTGTCTCTGTGCTTTCTATTCTTTTTTCACTGATCTCTAAGTGCTGGAGAGGGTGTGAAGAAAATGGAGCCCTCCAACAGTGTTGACAGGAAGGTAAATTTATGCAGCAGCTATGGGGAACAGTATGGAGTTCAGTTCAGTTCAGTCACTCAGTCATGTCCGACTCTTTTGATCCCATGAACTGCAGCACGCCAGGCCTCCCTGTCCATCACCAACTCCCAGAGTCCACTCAAACCCATATCCATTGAGTTGGTGATGCCATCTGACCATCTCATCCTCTGTCGTCCCCTTCTCCTTCTGCCTTCCATCTTTCCCAGCATCAGAGTCTTTTCAAACGAGTCAGCTCTTCACATCAGGTGGCCAAAATATGGGAGTTTCAGCTTCAGCATCATTCTGTCCAAGGAATATTCAAGACTGATTTCCTTTAGGATGGACTTGTTGGATCTCCTTGCTGTCCAAGGGACTCTCAAGAGTCTTCTCCAACACCAGAGTTCAAAAGCATCAATTCTTCAGCGCTAAGCGTTCTTCACTCACATCGATACATGACAACTGGAAAAACCATAGCCTTGACTAGATGGACCTTTGTTAACAAAGTAATGCCTCTGCTTTTTAATATGCTGGCTATTTGTTGTTTTTCCATTGTTGCTTTTAACATTTGTTCTTTGTGTTTGATCTTTGTTAATTTGATTAATATGTGTCTCAAAAAAAAAAAAAAAAAGAAAGAAAAGAAAAAAGAAAAAGAAATAATTCCAAGCATCTTTTTGACCATAATGCATTAAGATTAGATCTCAATTACAGGAGAAAAACTATTAAAAATTCCAGCATATGGAGGCTGAACAACATGCTTCTGAATAACCAACAAACTACAGAGGAAATAAAAAAAGAAATCAAAATATGCATAGAAACTAATGAAAATGAAAACACAACAACCCAAGACCTGTGGGACACTATAAAAGCAGTGCTAAGAGGAAAGTTCATAGCAATACAGGCATACCTCAAGAAGCAAGAAAAAATTCAAATAAATAACCTAACTCTACACCTAAAGCAACTAGAAAATGAAGAAATGGAGAACCCCAGAGTTAGCAGAAGGAAATAAATCTTCAAAATTAGGGCAGAAATCAATGCAAAAGAAAAACAAGAGACCATAGCAAAAATCAACAAAGTCAAAAGCTGGTTCTTTGAAAGGATAAATAAAATTGGCAAACCATTAGCCAGACTTATCAAGAAACAAAGGGAGAAAAATGCAATCAATAAAATTAGAAATGAAAATGGAGAGATCACAACAGACAACACAGAAATACAAAGGATCATAAGAGACTACTATCAGCAATTATATGCCAATAAAATGGACAACGTGGAAGAAATGGACAAATTCTTAGAAAAGTACAATATTCCAAAACTGAACCAGGAAGAAATAGAAAATCTTAACAGACCCATCACAAGCATGGAAATTGAAACTGTAATCAGAAATCTTCCAGTAAACAAAAGCCCAGGTCCAGACGGCTTCACAGCTGAATTCTACCAAAAATTTCGAGAAGAGCTAACACCTATCCTCCTCAAACTCTTCCAGAAATTGCAGAGGAAGGTAAACTTCCAAACTCATTCTATGAGGCCACCATCACCCTAATACCAAAACCTGACCAAAAATGCCACAGAAAAAGAAAACTACAGGCCAATATCACTGATGAACATAGATGCAAAAATCCTAAACAAAAATCTAGCAATCACAATCCAACAACGCATGAAAAAGATCACACACCATGACCAAGTGGGATTTATCCCAGGGATGCAAGGATTCTTCAATACCCACAAATCAATCAATGTAATTCACCACAGTAACAAATTGAAAAATAAAGGCCATATGATCATCTCAATAGATGCAGAGAAGGCCTTTGGCAAAATTCAACATCCATTTATGATAAAAACTCTCCAGAAAGCAGGAATAGAAGGAACATACCTCAACATAATAAAAGCTATATATGACAAACCCACAGCAAACGTTATCCTCAACGGTGAAAAATTGAAAGCATTTCCCCTAAAGTCAGGCACAAGACAAGGGTGCCCACTTTCACCACTACTATTCAACAAAGTTCTGGAAATTTTGGCCACAGCAATCAGAACAGAAAAAGAAATAAAAGGAATCCAAATTGGGAAAGAAGAAGTAAAACACTCACTGTTTGCAGATGACATGATCCTCTATATAGAAAACCCTACAGAAAACCCACCAGAAAATTACTAGAGCTAATCAGTGAATATAATAAAGTTGCAGAATATAAAATCAACACACAGAAATCCCTTGCATTCCTATACACTAATAATGAGAAAGTAGAAAAATAAATTAAGGAAACAATTCCATTCACCATTGCAACGAAAAGAATAAAATATTTAGGAATATACCTACCTAAAGAAACTAAAGACCTGATGAAGTAAATCAAACAGGACACTAATAGATGGAGAAATATACCATAGTCATGGATCAGAAGAATCAATGTAGTGAACATCAGCATACTACCCAATGCAATCTACAGATTCACTGCAATCCCTATCAAGCTACCAGCAGTATTTTTCACAGAGCTAGAACAAATAATTTCACAATTTGTATGGAAATGCAAAAAACCTCGAATAGCCAAAGCAATCTTGAGAAAGAAGAATGGAACTGGAGGAATCAGCCTGCCTGACTTCAGGCTCTACTACAAAGCCACAGTCATCAAGACAGTATGGTACTGGCACAAAGACAGACATATAGATCAATGGAACAAATTAGGAAGCCCAGAGATAAATCCACACACCTATGGACACCTTATCTTCCACAAAGGAGGCAAGAATATACAATGGATTAAAGACAAACTGTTTAACAAGTGGTGCTGGGAAAACTGGTCAACCAGTTGTAAAAGAATGAAACTAGAATACATTCTAACACCATACACAAAAATAAACTCAAAATGGATTAAAGATCTAAACGTAAGACCAGAAACTATAAAACTCCTAGAGGAGAACATAGGCAAAACACTCTCTGACATAAATCACAGCAGGATCCTCTATGACCCACCTCCCAGAATACTGGAAATAAAAGCAAAATAAACACATGGGATCTAATTAAAATTAAAAGCTTCTGCACAACAAAGGAAACTATAAGCAAGGTGAAAAGACAGCCTTCAGAAGGGGAGAAAATAATAGCAAATGAAGCAACTGACAAACAACTAATGTCAAAAATATACAAGCAACTTATGCAGCTCAATTCCAGATAAATAAATGACCCAATCAAAAAATGGGCCAAAGAACTAAATAGACATTTCTCCAAAGAAGAAATACAGCTGGCTAACAAACACATGAAAAATGCTCAACATCACTCATTATCATAGAAATGCAAATCAAAACCACAATAAGGTACCATTTCACACCAGTCAGAATGGCTGTGATCTAAAAATGTACAAGCAATAAATGCTGGAGAGGGCGTGGAGAAGAGGGAACCCTCTTACACTGTTATTGAGAATGCAAACTAGTACTACCACTATGGAGAACAGTGTGAATATTTCTTAAAAAATTGGAAATAGAACTGCCTTATGACCCAGCAATCCCACTGCTGGGCATATACACAAAGGAAACCAGACTTTAAAGAGACACGTGTACCCCAATGTTCATTGCAGCACTGTTTATAATAACCAGGGCATTGAAGCAACCTAGATGCCCATCAGCAGATGAATGGATAAGAAAGCTGTGGTACATATACACAATGGAATATTACTCAGCCATTAAAAAGAATACATTTGAATCAGTTCTAATGAGGTGGATGAAACTGGAGCCGATTATACAAAGTGAAGTAAGCCAGAAAGAAAAACACCTATACAGTATACTAACACTGCTGCTAAGTCACTTCAGTCTTGTGAGACTCTGTGCGACCCCATAGACAGCAGCCCAATCGGCTCCCCCGTCCCTGGGATTCTCCAGGCAAGAACACCAGAGTCTTTTGCCATTTCCTTCTCCAATGCATAAGAGTGAAAAGTGAAAGTGAAGTCACTCAGTCGGGTCCGACTCTTGGTGACCCCAAGGACTGCAGCCTACCAGGCTCTTCCATCCATGGGATTTTCCAGGCAAGAGTACTAACACATATATACGGAATTTAGAAAGATGGTAACAAAAACCCTGTATGTGAGACAGCAAAAGAGACACAGATGTATAGAACAGTCTTTTGAACTCTGTGGGAGAGGGAGAGGGTGGGGTGATTTGGGAGAATGGCATTGAGACACGTATATTATCATGTGAGAAATGAATCGCCAGTCCAGGTTCGATGCAGGATACAGGATACTTGGGGCTGGTGCACTGGGATGACCCAAAGGGATGATATGGGGAGGGAGGTGGAAGGTAGGTTCAGGATTGGGAACACGTGTACACCCATGCCTGATTCATGTTGATGTATGGCAAAACCAATACCATATTGTAAAGTGAAAAATAAAATAAAAGAATAATAATAATAACAATAGAGGCAAAAGAAAATCACAGGGGCTGTAACTAAGACCCAACATAGCCAAATAAATAAATTAAAAAATAATAAATCAATAAATAAACTTCAATCATGGGGAAAAAAAAGAAATAATACATTATGGAAGTCAGAGTGACAAAAAGATATATATTGTTAGAGACTCCTTTTGCTACAGTTTATGTTGTGATTTGTTACACTGCTGCAAACACAGATGATAACTCTGTTTAATGTCAGGGTTAAGGTTAGGATTAGGGTTAAATTTGCACCCAGGTTCTCATAACTAACTCTTTTGATTCAGTTCTATGAAATACAACTTTTAGCTTTTCTCAAAACTTTATTTTACTCCAGGTAACAGGAGGACTTTTGAGTTTGCATTATAAAATATTACCTGATTTTAAGCTAGAAGATCCTGAAAATAATAGCTAGTCTCTCTATGCATCACTAACTTTTTGAATACCAGTATAATATACTTCAATAAAAGGTGTTTAAGATGATACTGAATACTGATAAAAAGGTAAATGGTTTTCTAAGGAAATATAATGATTACTCAACAATAAATCCCAAGTTAAGACCTGCTCTATTTTATCTTCTTCTGGCATATATACTTGTTTCTGTCTCAGGTTTGAACTCATAATCCAAAGAAGAAGAAATGCTCTATATCAATAACGAATTAAAAAATTATAATAGATTAACAGACATGTTTTTGAATAAATGGACCTAATCATGAATATACCTTATTCAGTTTAATAAGTCTTTCTTATATTCCTTTGAAGTACCTGCCATTACCACAAATTCTTTATGATAATTTTGAAGTAAATCTCACTATCCATAGAGAAACTTCTGACATCTTTTCTTCCCTGTAAGTGGATCCTGTTTATCCTTGACTGTTTCATATTCATACAGACTCCAGTATTTATTTTGTTCATTCTCTTAAACCCTGAGACTCTTAGGGGCTCTAAAATTTACATCACTTCTTCTTTAGCTCTGCATGTTAAAGTATGCTTGACTGTAGCCATGCCCTCTCTGCTTCATTCATCTATACTCCTTCATAATGATAAGATCATATTAGCTGGATTTTATTTTACCATTGTTTTATTTATTTTTATTTTTGGCTGTGCTGCACAGCATGTGAGATCTTAGCTTCCCAACCAGGGATAAAGCCCATGCTCACTGCAGTGGAAGCAAAGAATCTTAACCCCTGTACTACCAGGGAAATCCCACCATTGTTTTTATTGATGTGACTTTGCCATTTGATTTATTTCTCATTATTATTACTATGATTGATTCAGTTTCTGAGGGAAAAGAGAGACAACAAAGGTATGTTATATATTGAGTTTGACCTACTGAGTTAAAAATAACCCAAACTTTATCTCTTTATCTGATTAGGAGAAAAAATAGGTATAAGTAAAATTCTACAGGCATGGAGTATAAGAATATATTGCAAACAATCATTATTAAGAAATTATAAATCTTAGTGAAATAAACACCTTCCTTGAAAAAACATAGCATTCAATCTTATACAATAAAAGTAGAAAATTTGGGTAAAGTCTTATCTATTAAAGTAATGGATGACTGTGTTTGCTTGGTCATGTCTTACTCTTTGTGACCGCATGGACTTTAGCTTGCCAGGCTTCTCTGTCCATGGGATTTTCCTGGCAAGAATACTGGAGTGGGTTGTTATGACCTTCTCCAACAGATATCCCTGATCCAGGATCGAACCCCCATCTCCTGTGTGTTCTGTATTGCAGGTGGATTCTTTACCACTGAGTCACTGGGGAAGCTCAAAGTAATGGAATTTGTTTTTAAAAACTTCCTAACAAAGAAATCCTATGCCCTGTTTATTATGTTGGTGAATTTCTCCAAACACTTAAGAAATATTGTCAATCATGCATAAATCTTTCTAGAGAATAGATTGAGAGGATACTTAATAATGCATTATATTCACTGAATTCTTAACAATCAATTCAAACAAAGCTATTATAAGCAATAAATTTATAGATCAATCTTTCTTGTGAGGTTAGATAATGAATATTCAAGACAGAATATTAACACACTGGGTTTTATTCCAGAAACTGAAAAGTGGTTTAACAGTTGTGGGTTAATAACCACAAATCAACATATTAAAGCAAAAGGGAAGATATATCATTCTTGCAATTTACAGTTCTAGAAAAATAATTTGGTTAAATACAAAACTCATTCCATTCTGAATAGATGACTTTTCTCAACTCACATTTAATAAAATTGTTATTAGCTATAAGAAACTTTAAGTAATCCTCATATTAACTACTGAATTTACCGTGATTAATTTTAAAATACTTTGGCAGTAATACTATATATATATATATATATATATATATATATACCTACATCTCAAGAATGTACAAATCCGAAGACAGTTCCCTGGAGTTTTAATTGAAAAGTTCATACTTCCTAGATGGCTGTGACAAATATTTCTAGTATCCATGTATTGAATAGAAATTAACCTCTTCCTGATAAGAGTGTAGGCTTCTCTGGTGGATCAAATAGTAAAGAATCTACCTGCAATGCAGGAGACTTGGGTTCAGTCCCTAGATTGGGAAGCCTCCCTGGAGAAGGGAATGGTCAGCCATTCCAGCAGTCTTGCCTGGAGAATTCCATGGACAGAGGAGCCTGGCAGACTACAGTCCATGGGGTCCCAAAGAATCAGCCATGAATTAACACTGCATAATTAACATTTTCACTTTCTTATTAGAGTACAGCATGCCAAAAATAGGTTATCGTTGTGGAAAATATGGCCTGCTGACCATGAATACTAGAAATGGCTTGCCTTTGGTGTAATTAAGGTATTGAGGGATTACAACTTAGCTATTAACAGTTTATTGATAATCCTCCTGCTTGCAGGAGACTTGCATTCGATCCCTGGGTCGGGAAGATGCCCTGGAGAAGGAAATGGCAATCCACTTCAGTATCATTGACTGGAGAATTCCATGGACAGAGGAGCCTGGTGGGCTACAGCCCATGGGGTCACAAAGAGTTGGACACGACAGAGAGACTAACACACACATGTACAAGCGTGCATGAATAAGTCTTGCAAATTATACTTTAAAAAGTTATTTCTATTTGCTCATCATTAGAATACAATGATACAATTGATATTTTTATATATACTCATTTATGCAACACTACTGCATTCTATTATTTTTTCATATTATTTTTTTCATATTTTGGTTGCAGATTCCTTAGAACTTTCTATATACAAAATCTAACTGGCAAATAAAGAGAGTTTTACTTTCTGCTTTCCAGTACTTATAATTTTCTTTCTTTATTCAACAAAAATCTAAAATAAGATGTTGAAAAAAAGTGGTTGAGGACATTATTTTTTTGGTTGTTGTTATACACAGGGCTAGGAGACAATCAAGTTATTTTACTTTATATAGGATTTTTTTTCTGTTTTCTGTTTTTACAGTAAACATAATGCTAGCTAGAGATATATTTGTAGATGATCTTTATCATATTGAAGGAATTTTCTTATATATCCTGTTTGCTGCTAAACAGGTAATTGTTTTATTCCCTCCCCCACCCCAAGTTAGTATTTATTTTCCTATCATATACTGTGATATTTTATTTTCTAATATTTTATTCAGTATTTCTGTAATGAAGTACATTAGTTATCTTGATTGTTTTTTTACATCTTTGTCTGGTTTTGTTGTTGATGGTTGTTGGTTAGTTACTAAGTCATATCTCTTTTACAACCCCATGGACAGTAGCCTGCCAAGCTCTTGTATCCATCGGATTCTCCAGGCAAGAATACTGGAGTGGATTGCCATTTCCTTCTCCAGGGGATCTTCCTGATCCAGGGATAAAACATGTGTCCTTTGCTTGGTAGATGGATTCTTTACCTCTGAACCACCAGGAAAACCCATGAAACACCAGAGATGTAAAAAAAAAAAAATCAAAAAACGATCAGAAATATTGGTGGTGGCTCCTCCTCACTGTAGGGGACACCCACACACTTTCTTTCCTGGTGTGCCTCTCTGCCTTGCTTCGATCTTAACTAAACAGTTTCTCTGCCTGCTCTCCCACTTGTTGTTCTATGTCTCTAAAAATAAACTTTGTACCTTCATTTACAATTTTTGCCTCCTTGAGAAATGCATTTTTACTGGGGGCAAAAAATATATATGTATATATGCTGATGGTTGCCAGTAACCAGCATGTCAGCTATCAGTTTTTAAACTATAGAGTTATGATTCACACATTCTAAACTAATTAATAATTTTCAGGTTTTGTACTTTGCTGATTGAATTGTCTTTGCCTCTTCAACCAAATCCTGAGCTCCTGAAGGTCAAGAAGCAGGCCAAATAATTCTATCATTGTACTTGCACAGCGCTGGGTTCTAGATATTTATAGCTGAAAATCAAATCCAGAAATCTCTGGTTTCTATCATAAAGGTTTCTTAGAACCTCTGTCAGAATCACCTGGGAATCAGTTAAACTCACGGATATTTGGCAGAGAAACCCAGGAATGTTCATTTTAAACAAGCCTCTTGGGATATTCTTATGTACATGGATTTTTGGGAATTAGAGAGCTGTCACATACAGATAAACACAATACTAAGTACATGTTTCACACGAGGTATAGGCAAGATAGTAACAGCATCAAGTTTAAATAACATTTCCAGTCTTATTTCCTTCTCTAGTCCCTCCTCCCCTTCCTGTCTAAATCATCCTCCTGGAGCAACAAGTCCTTCCTTCAACCAAAACCTTTCCAATTATGAGACTATAAAACACATGATCATAAGCTTATCCTTTCAGAATCTTTATGGCCCAGTTGTAATCAAATGACATAACTTTTAAACTAAGAGCACAAATTCTGGGGCCAGACTGACTGAATTCAAATCCCAATGCCTCCAGTTTAAGTATGAGCTATATTAATGGAATGAAGAAAAGGTGTTGCATATATCTCTTATTTCTCTTTTCATTCAAATGCCCATGCAGGGTTTTTTAAATATAAATTTATTTATTTTAATTGGAGGCTAATTACATTACAATATTGTATTGGTTTTGCCACACATCAACATGAATCCACCATGGGTGCACATGTGTTCCCAATCTTCAACCCTCCTCCCACCTCCCTCCCCATACCATCCCTCTGGGTCATCCCAGTGCACCAGCCCCAAGCGTCTTGTATCCTGCATCAAACCTAGACTGGTGATTCGTTTCTTTCTTTTTTTTTTTTTTTTTGATTCGTTTCTTATATTATGCATGTTTCATTGCCATTCTCCCAAATCATCCCACCCTCTCCCTCTCCCATAGAGTCCAAAAGACTGTTCTATACATCTGTGTCTCTTTTGCTGTCTCGCATACAAGGTTATCGTTACCATCTTTCTAAATTTTGTAACTGATAGATACCACATATAGTTATAAGGTATACAATATGATGAAGTGATATATGTATACTTTTTGAAATGATTATCACAAGTTTATACTATAGTATTTTTGTTTTGTTTTGTTTTGTTTTGTTTTTCTTTTATTTTTTAATGGCAATCTACTCCAGTACTATTGCCTGGAAAATCCCATGGACAGAGGAGCCTGGTCGGCTACAGTCCATGAGGTCCCAAAGAGTTGGACATGACTGAGCGACTTCATTTCACTTCACTTCACTTATTTTTTAATGCTGTCAAAGGTTTCAAGACACACAAGAATTTTTGTCCTTTGACTGAAATGCATGAACCTGTCTGAAGAGATCATCGGAACAATGCCATCTCTCAGATACGTTTAAACTAGCGGCTTCTAACATTTCTGAAGGAGGGATTCCTTTGACACATCTTTTAAAGGTCTTATGACACTTGTTAATTCTTTTTAAGCAGTGTGGTGAAATATTAATAATACGTTTTGGAAAGTGTTTAATACATTTGTAGGGAAAAATAGGAAGTTTAAGGAAAAACAAGTTAACATTCTTAAGATCTCGGATTCAAGTTCTAGAGTCCTGAGTTTCCCCATCCCAGAGTGCAGTGTATGGTACACTTTAGAGACTTCCCCCCCTTGTGTTTGTGATACCTACCTTAAATATCCCCAAATATGAAAGTTGTAAATTATTACTTTTTAAAAGTATAAATTTATTTATTTTAATTGGAGGTTAATTACTTTACAATATTGTATTGGTTTTGCAATACATCAACATGAATCCACCACAGGTATACACGTGTTCCCCATCCTGAAATCCCCTCCCTCCTCCTTCCCTATACCATCCCTCTGGGTCGTCTCAGTGCACCAGCCACAAGCATCCAGTATCATGCATTGAACCTGGATTGGTGATTCATTTCATATATGATATTATACAAGTTTCAATGTCATTCTCCCAAATCATCCCATCCTCGCCCTCTCCCACAGAGTCCAACAGACTGTTCTATACATCTGTGTCTCTTTTGCTGTCTCGCATACAGGGTTATCATTACCATCTTTCCAAATTTCATATATATGCGTTCAGTTCAGTTCAGTCACTCAGTTGTGTCCAACTCTTTGCCACCCCATGAATCACAGCACGCCAGGCCTCCCTGTCCATCACCATCTCCTGGAATTCACTCAGATTCACATTGAACGAGCCGTGATGCCATCCAGCCATCTCATCCTCTGTCGTCCCCATCTCCTCCTGCCCCCAATCCCTCCCACCATCAGAGTCTTTTCCAATGAGTCAACTCTTCGCATGAGGTGGACAAAGTACTGACTTTCAGCTTTAGCATCATTCCTTCCAAAGAAATCACAGGGCTTATCTCCTTCACAATGGACTGGTTGGATCTCCTTGCAGTCCAAGGGACTCTCAAGAGTCTTCTCCAACACCACAGTTCAAAAGCATCAGTTCTTCGGTGCTCAGCCTTCTTCACAGTCCAACTCTCACATCCATACACGACCGCAAGAAAAACCATAGCCTTGACTAGACGGACCTTAGTCAGCAACGTAATGTCTCTGCTTTTGGATATACTATCTAAGTTGGCCACAACTTTTCTTCCAAAGTGTAAGCGTCTTTTCATTTCATGGCTGCAGTCACCATCTGCAGTGATTTTGGAGCCCAAAAATATAAAGTCTGACCCTGTTTCCACTGTTTCCCCATCTATTTCCCATGAAGTGATGGGACCGGATGTCATGATCTTCTTTTTCTGAATGTTGAGCTTTAGGCCAACTTTTTCACTCTCCTCTTTCACTTTCATCAAGAGGCTTTTTAGTTCCTCTTCACTTTCTGCCATAAGGGTGGTATCATCTGCCTATCTGAGGTTATTGATACTTCTCCAGGCAATCTTGATTCCAGTTTGTGCTTCTTCCAGTCCAGGGTTTCTCATGATGTACT
The DNA here is from genome assembly GCF_016772045.2 of Ovis aries. Classification (NCBI taxonomy): domain Eukaryota; kingdom Metazoa; phylum Chordata; class Mammalia; order Artiodactyla; family Bovidae; genus Ovis; species Ovis aries. The sequence continues at coordinate 392,487 of NW_024599829.1, read as the reverse complement.
CTGCATATAAGTTAAATAAGCAGGGTGACAATATACAGTCTTGACATACTCCTTTTCCTATTTGGAACCAGTCTGTTGTTCCATGTCCAGTTCTAACTGTTGCTTCCTGACCTGCATACAGGTTTCTCAAGAGGCAGGTTAGGTGGTCTGGTATTTTCATCTCTTTCAGAATTTTCCACAGTTTATTTTGATCCACACAGTCAAAGGCTTTGGCATAGTCAATAAAGCAGAAATAGATGTTTTTCTGGAACTCTCTTGCTTTTTCCATGATCCAGCGGATATTGGCAATTTGATCTCTGGTTCCTCTGCCTTTTCTAAAAGCAGCTTGAATATCAGGGAGTTCATGGTTCACGTACTGCTGAAGCCTGGTTTGGAGAATTTTGAGCATTATTTTACTAGCGTGTGCGCTAAGTGCAATCGTGTGGTAGTTTGAGCATTATTTGGCATTGTCTTTCTTTGGCCTTGAAATGAAAACTGACCTTTTCCTGTCTTGTGGCATTAGTATACTGTATTGTATATTTCTTTCTGGCTTATTTCACTCTGTATAATAGGCTCCAGTTTCATCCACCTCATTAGAACTGATTCAAATATATTCTTTTCAATGGCTGAGTAATACTCCCTTGGGTATATGTACCACAACTTTCTTATCCATTCATCTGCTGATGGACATCTAGGTTGCTTCCATGTCCTGGCTATTATAAACAGTGCTGTGATGAACATTGGGGTACAAGTGTCTCTTTCATTCTGGTTTCCTCAGTATGTATGCCCAGCAGTGGGATTGCTGGGTCATAAGGCAGTTCTAGTTTCAGTTTCTTAAGGAATCTCCACACTGTTTTCCATAGTGGCTGTACTAGTTTGTATTCCCAATAACAGTGTAAGAAGGTTTCCTTTTCTCCACACCCTCCCCAGCATTTATTGCTTGTAGACTTTTGGATCACAGCCATTCTGACTGGAATGAAATGGTACCTCATTGTGGTTTTGATTTGCATTTCTCTGATAATTTATACTACAGGATTGTTAATTGGAGTCATCATGTAGATTAAATCCCTTAAACTTGTTCAATAAATAATAGAAAATTTGTGAACTTTGACCAACACCACGCTTTTCTCCTTCTTTCAGCCCCTCGCAACAACCAATCCACTCTCTTCTTCTATGAAATGTATTTATTTACTTAGGCTGCACCACAAGGCTTGCAAGTATCTTAGTTCCCTGACCAGGGATCAAACCTGGGCCTGGGCATTGAAAGCACCAACTCCTATATTTTGGATTGCCAGGGAATTCCTGAGTTTTACCTTTTAGATTCTATCTATATTTGAGATCATACAGTACTTATCTTCTTCTGTATGGATTATTTCACTTAGTATGTTGCCTTCATGGCTCTTCCATGTTATAGCAAATATGACTTCTTCTAAAAAATGCACTTGTATATTTCACAACCTGAATAACTGTCAAATCCTCTATCTACACTCCTTTCATGTCTCAAATTCAGTCTTATTTAGATTTGACTGAATATCTATATTCAAAGATGATTTTATTTTGGACTAGATTTAGATATTTTGCCTTGGGATTATAGCCCTCTATGTATTATTTCATGATGAATTTGAGGTTATAATGAGTTACTTCACCATTTAGTTAATATGTTATTTGTGTTAACTTATATTTAGTAGTATTTAAACTACAAGATGCGCTATAGTATATAAAGAATCTACATGCTCAAAGATCACTGAGTAAATGCACAATAAGGCTCAGCATAATTGAAAGAATGTTTGAATAAAAACTAAAGAAAAAGTAGCATAATGGAAAAGTCAGAAATGTTTTTCATTTAAACTAAAGGCCATGTACAAATTCTGGAAGGATAATTAAACATGACATGTGAGAAGAACAATAGTAGATTTATGATTGAGATTTAGTGTAACACTACTTTAAGAAATTGAAAAATTATGTTTGTCATGTATTCTACCATATAATTTTCATAAATCATCTGTCACTATATGTATGTGGATGCATGTTTATTCACATACACCTAACATAAATATTTAAACCCATTTATTTTTCAATTTTTTGAGGGCCTCTTTCACATCCTTGTTTCATAGACTGTAAATCAGAGCATTTAACATGGGAATCACAAGGGTGTAAAACAGCGAGGTCATTTTGTCTTCATCTAGAGAATAGGAAGAACTTGGTCTGAAATACATAAAGAGCATAGTTCCCTGGAAAATTACCATAGCAGTTAGGTGGGAGATGCAGGTAGAGAAAGCTTTGAATATCCCCTCAGTGGAGTGGATCTTCAAGACTGATAGGATAATATAACAATAAGAGACAAGGACTCCTGAAATGGTACTTAGTTCAATGAAGCCAAAAATCATGAATATCACTAACTCATTGACCTGTGTATCTGAGCAAGATATCATCAGAAGAGGATGAACACCACAAAAAAGTGGTTAATCTAATTTGACCCACAGTAGCATAAGCAGAATGCTAATGTCGTGTGGATCAAGGCATCTGTCATTCCCACCAGGTAAACCCCAGCCATGATCAGGGAGCACACTCCACTGGACATGCTGACTGCATAGAGCAAGGGGCTGCTGATGGCCTTGTACCAGTCATAGGCCGTCACTGACAGCAGGAGACACTCAGAATTAGCAAAGATACAGAAGACCAAAAATTGCAGGGCACAGCCATAGAAAGAGATTGACTTTTTGGGGGGGAAATAGGTCCACCAGCATACTGGGGCTAATGGCTGTGGAATAGCAGAGGTCACAGAAGGAGAGGTGGCTGAGGAAAAAGTACATGGGTGTGTGCAGGTGGGGATCCATCCTAATCAGGGTTATCATTCCAAGATTTGCCAGAAGATTGATGATATAAACAAGTAGGAACATGGTAAATAGGATCACGTTGTTCACAGTGTTATTAGTAATTCCCAATAAAATGAATTCAGTCACAGAATGCCAGGGTCTAGCCCCCGAAGGATCCAGGGGAATCCGAAGGAGAAAGGGCGTCAGTGAATGATTTAGAGAGAGATAAGGAAAGAATGTTATAGATAAGAAAATAGAGGAGAGAAAGAGGCTGATATTCCTTGGTTTACACAGAAAGCTAATAATGTCTTAGAAGCTCAGGCAGGAAAGTGAATGCAGAGAGCCTGTGTTCCAAGGAATCAGCCTGAAAAAGAGAGGGAGGGAGAGGGAGAGAGAAAGAAAGAAAGAGAGAAAAAAAGAAAAAACACGGGGTGACCAAGCTTCTTCGGTAAGTGAGGCCCATTATTTTATTTTCAAAAGGGGTTTTTATTGCTTAACTTGTACATAGAGGGAAATGAAAGATGCAAAGTCTTACAGAGTCAGCCCAAACATTACATCTGTTTCATCTTTATCAAAACCAGGATTTTTTTTAGCATACCTTTCCCATAAACAATATTATGTACATTATCTTCTGGCCTTGGAAGCCTGTGAAATTTTTATGACCCTCTTTTGATAAAGGCTATTCAACCAGAAAATTTATTTTCCCTTGAAAAGTTATATATATATAATCTATGTCAGCCTCAGAAAATGTTAAACAGAGTTACATTTCTCACGGAGCAAAGGTGCAGTGAGTTACAAGAAATAAAGAAACAATTAGCTCAAAAGTCTGATGTGGTTAATTTCAAGGTTACACTTGTTTTTCTTACATTCCAACTATGTTAACTAATACACTCCCAGGTGCACAGTGGATAAGAGATATGGGAACTTAGCAACAAGCATTGGCCCAATAATGAAATCCTACACCAGCACTACTCTAATAAATTTTAACTCTTTAAAAGGCTCTATGTTTTAGGCTTCCTGTGCCTCTCACAGTTGGGAGGCTGTGAATAATCACATGTGTAGCTTCAAGAGTCTGGATAAACCTGCCAAGCAAGCTAGAATGCTAACAGAGGGGATTTGAATTGAAATATTCCTCTCATGTCCAGGAGATTTATTAGCTAAAGCCCTAAGTTGATTTTCTCCAGAGAAAGGTGGTCGGGGATAGCCCCCTGTTAATGTCAGGAGAGCTGATGAAAGGCACAAAACAGTAAGACAGACAGATTCTGGTTTTGGAGTAGATGCTCGAGCAGTCTAGGGAGCCCCTCGAGCTCTGAAGCCTTGCTTAACAGTTCTCTTCCACATGACCTTTGCCATGGGTGGGATCTCCCGTGCTGGCTCCCAGCAACAGAAGAGCAATTCTCTCCTTCCATTCTTTTCAGATCTTGTATAAACTCTTGAGAAATTGATTTAAAAAATGACACATTCATGTGTAGCACTTCTATACATCTGTAAAAAAATCATAAGGCAGAACATGTTTTTTTTTTCTTCAGCAAATGTTTTTATATTCAGAAAAATATGCACACACACAAATTAAAGAGGCATAGCTCTCTATTCTGCAAGAATAAAATGAATTTGAGAAAAACCTTTTTGAAAGATTGGTGTAAATCTAGATGCCATCCACAAGGTTTGTCACTTTCTACCACCTCTTTTCTGAGTCTTACTTTTTTCTTTTTTTATTTACCTCAGGGAGTAGATCTAGAGTGATATACCTTTTTTCACCTCATATGGTTTTATATGAAAGAGACTCCAGTGATAGAGAGGCTAGTCTCTAACATTTAGGATTATTTTCAATGCTTGAAAATATTCACTTGGGTAAAAGACATATGATTACAATTTTTGTGTTTCTCAAAAGAAAAAAAACATGATTGGTTTAAGATTTTTTGACTTAGTTTTATGCTTACTACAGGGTTTTTGACTTAATTTTATACTCACTACAGGGTAAGTATATCAATGACTAGTAATAACGACAGCAACAAAAAAAATTGTTACTTATTTTAATTCATGCTGTGTTTAGCCTTTGGTGAGATATGAAATAATTATTACTGACCTATTTTCTGGATATTTGCTATTGCTTTCCCACAATGGGCATTATCTATTTGTGGAGAGGTTGTTGTCAAAGGATGAATCATTTTACCAGTGGAAGAAAAGAGCTAAGAGGCAGTGAAAGCAACAAAGTTAATCACACACATTTGCATCACTTTAGATTCTAAATGGCTTTTTAAATATAATATAATGGAAACTATAGAAGGGACAATGTTGTTCATTGTTCAGTTGCCATGTCTTGTCTGACTCTTCACAACCCTATGGACTGCAGCAAGCCACGCTTCCCTGTCCCTCACCATCTCCCGGAGTTTGCTTAAACACGTGTTCAGCTTGCCATCCAACCATCTCATCCTCTGTCTCCCTCTTCTCCTTCTGCCTTCAATCTTTGCCAGCATCAGGGTTTTTTTCCAATGAGTTGTCTGTTCACATTAGGTGGACAAAGTATTGGAGCTTCAGCTCCAACAACAGTCCTTCTGGTGTGTATTTGGGGTTGATTTCCTTTAAGACTGACTGGTTTGATCTCCTTGCTGTCCAAGAGACTTTCAACGGTCTTCTCCAACATCACAGTTCAAAAGCATCAATTCTTTGGCACCCTGCCTTCTTTATGGTCCATATCGGACAACTGTATGTGACTGTTGGAAAAACAATAACTTTGACTATACAGACCTTTGTCAGCAAAGTGATGTTTGCTTTTTAAACACTGTCTGGGTTTGTCATAGCAACATAATTTGCTACACATATTTGTGTCAATTTATATTCTAAATGGCTTTTTATATAATAAACTGGAAATGAGATTAGGGATGATACATATTTCTAAAACCCATAGACTTCTCTCTCTGTTATGCATTTGTATTTATGTGTGAACATATGTATATATTTAGGTATATGGAGAAAGTATACAAGTTATGGACTTTTTCTTTAGACCTAAGTTAACATGACATGTGTTCACATGGGGATGCATTTGTACCTATTTTTATTTTTATTCAGGCACCTACACTATTTTTCAATACAACAAAACATATTCATATATACATTGCTCAATGCTAAAGGAAGTAAAGGCTTTTGTGTAAACCAACAGCAAAATAAGATAAAATGTTGTATCATGGATATTAACAAGCTCAGACAGATTGTTTCAATTATGAGAAAAAAAACCCCCCACTATTTCTAGCCATTAGATCCAGATTTTAGTGAGTAACCAATCATAAAAATGCTTCATTTACATATATATTTTTTTCTTTTTTATCAAAAAGTTAATATTTTCTCTTACATTTCTTAAGATAGGATCTAGGAATTTACCTGAAATCAGCAGGTCTTGGTTAGCTGTACAATAGGCAGATGGCTTTTTATTTAACCAGATTCATTGGAATTTAAATCCCTGTGCTACTGTCCTTTGGCTTTGATATTATTCCAATATTTCCTTAACTACATTTCTGCTTCTGTGTATCCCCACATGAATTCAGGAACAATTTAGCAAAGGCTAAGCTTTTTTGCTTCACTATTGTCAGCAAATTGATTCATGGTAGAATGAAAACTGCAAATTGTCTTTGTGGTATGCTTCACGGTTAGCCAGAAAATATCTCCTTCTCTAGTCAAAGAGGAAACATAATGAAACTCAAAAAAATTCTCCCTTCATCTTTTCCAGCTCCTTTTGATCATTCGTTTTGCTTCTGAAACACTATCCTTTACTATCTCATTCTGGAGTATCATTATACTTTGAATTACCTTTTTATTGAATTATAATGCATATAAAATAATCTTCATCCTTTTAATGTATACTGTTCTTAACTTTTAGTGTATTTTTAAGATTGTTCAGTTATCACCTATCTGCTTCAGAACATTTTCATCACTCCAATAAGAAATAACAAGCTTATTAGCTGTCGTTCCCCTTTCTTCCCTCCCTAAGCTCTGGAAACCACTCCTTTCTGATAAGGCATGGTTTCCTATTCTTGGCCTTGCATATAAACAGAATCATGTAGTATGTGTTTTTATCCTGTCAAGCTTCTTTTCTTCAGTATACTGTTTTCAATGCTCATCTATGTTCTTGAACATATGTTTGTTTCATTAAGTGACACAGTAATAATTCATTTTCAGGCTATAACACATTTTATTGACCCTTTGTTCAGTTAGATGATCATTGGGTTATATCTATTTAGTTGTGAATAATGACACTATAAACATTCTTGCCAATGCTACCTTTCAAGGCAGCCCTTATCACCAGATATCATCTTATCCATCCTTCAACCACTTATCATCCGGGGATATTTCATTGATTTTTGTGACTCTCTCACATTCTCTAAATTGTGCACTTTTTTGAATTATGTTTATTTTGATCATTTGAGAATCTCTATACTACAATTAAGGCCTCAGAAATATTATCAATGCTTATTTTGAATTTCCTAAGCTCCCTGGACAAGAAGATGAAATGTAGGGCTTTCTAAACACATATTATTATTTATTGTTATCAAAGCAATATAAAATAAATAAAATATACCCGTTGGTCGGATTTTATATTGATATGGCTCATATGTGCAAAGACGACCCATTTAGAAAATTGCGCAGGTATGATAATTTTTCTAAATCTTCAGAGTTCCATTTTATCCCTAAAATAATGTGTTCCCTGGGGGTTCAGATGATAAAGAATCTAAAATTTGATCTAACATCTTGGTATCTCTGATGTTACTGGACTATTTTCCAGCATCCCAGAACTAGTTCTCTTTTTACAATGACCTGAATAACCAAAATGTCAGTCACTCTCCCTCTATATGTGTGTTGTTTAAGAAGTGCTTCATAAAGGCACTTTGAGTACATATATGCACAACAAAATTAAGAAGAGATTGCACACCTAATTACAGATTTAATAACAATAACATTAAAAAACTATTAATAAACAAATCAGTACTTAGAAATTAACAGAGTTCTACAATGAGCTCATTGATAGTTTGGGAAGAATAAAGCAAATTGTACACTTTTCCCATATTTTCCTTAGAGATACAGTAACTCTTTATCTTTCTTTTGAATTTTTGCCATATTCTAGCTGCTTTGATGAACAAAAATGGTCAGAAATATTGTAAGTCACTGTAAAAAATATAGATTTATTTATTTTAATTGGAGGTTAAATTCACTTCTGAGTCAAGCCTTTAAGAAGGCAGTATCTAAAAGTCATGACCTACAGTACAGAAAGTCCAACAAATCATCTGAATAACAGACTTGACAAGTTCTGAGATAACATGGACTAGGAAGAGAATTTGAGTCTATCTTGCTAGTCATTTACATCCTGTGCAGTCATGAAAAACCTTGTAGTCTAACCCATCTTTCCATGAATATTTCATGTATCCTCAGTTAACATGAGAAAAAAATATAATGGATCAATGGTCATTCTTTTAAGTTATTTAGGTTTGAAATACAGCTTTATGTAGTAAGAGATAACAGGAACTGTGTGGGAAAATGAATCAGAAAAAAATAAAACAAATTTTAAGTGTGCTGTGCTGTGCTTAGTCATTCAGTCATGACTGACTCTCTGTGACCCCATGGACTGTAGCCCACCAGGCTCCTCTGTCCATGGAATTCTCCAGGTAAGAATATGAGAGTTGGTAGTCATTCCCTTCTCCAGGGTCTCCTGCAGGGCAGGCAGATTCTTTACCATCTGAGCTACCAGAGGAATTATATATATAAAGAGTGAGGAAAATCTTTGAAAACAATATATTTATCTGACAGAGATATAATGCCTTTTGAAGCATAGGTCCATGAATGGACCCAAAGATTTTCATATTGAGAGAAGTAAGTCAGACAGAGAAAGATACATATCATAAGATAGCACTTATATGTGAAATCTAGAATATGGTACAAGTTAACTTTTTTACAAAACAGAAACAGAGTCACAAATTTTTGGGTTCCTTTTCTGATTGCTTATTTTATTTGTTTCTTGCTCTCATCTACGTGATTTTCTCTAAAACTACAAAATTCAGCAGGTTAAAGTTCATTTAATTAGTCCATTTTTAATTTGGAAGAAAAGATACCTAGTGAAAAATTTTGTTGCTTTTTAAATTGTTATTCCCATTCTTGGTATAATAATCCCAACTGTAGTTTATTACTTTTGTCATTAAGTCAAATCTGACTCTTTTGTGGCCCTGTGGACTGTAGCCCACCAAGCTCCTCTGTCCATGGGATTTCCCAATCAATAATACTGAAGTGGATTGCCTTTTTCTTCTCCAGGGAATCTTATCTCAGGGATCAAACCTGTGTCTCCAGCATTAGCAGGCAGATTCTTTACCACTGAGCCACTAGGGAAGCCAAATCACATCAATACTAAGGTATCAAATAAAGTACTCTGGAGATATTTTTGAGGCAAAGATCAAACCACATAACTATTAATAATTCCCCATTAAAATCAAGAAACTGATACATCTGTATTACAAAAGAGTTTTATTATCATTATTTACTTCACTGTCACACATATGGTATATATAGAAGTGTTTTAGTCATCTCATTCTATTCCTGTGCATTTTAATTTTCCCCTCAGCTACATTCTTGTCTTCTGGGAAAAATCCCTTCTGTTGCATTCCATTCGTCCAGAACCCAGCTTTAGCTTTTTAACAGTGCTGTTATCAAGACCATATTGACTGACACTTTTCAATCTACTCTCACCCAACACTTTAAACCTGAGTTTGGGTAGATAAATTATTATTTTAAATTGGATAACATAAAATATCTCCCAATGGGATTTGTGTTTCATTAAAATTGGAGATTTTAAATAATTGAAAAGCATGTCTTTAGAAGAAAATGTCTTCCTCATATATACGCAAGTGGGATAAAATTTTCTAGGATTTTCCTGGTACTCCTGGTAACATTGAGATAGTTCTCTACTGGCAAATGTGTACTGAGGAGGAAATTACTTCTTTCAGAATATAGTTTCTGTTCCTCAAACCTAGAGTACTATGGCACAGAGTTCATCGGCTAATACAGTACTATATTCACTATGTCTCACTGCAGCTAAGAGATGGAGAAGGCAAAGGCAACTCACTCCAGTACTCTTGCCTGGAAAATCCCATGGATGGAGGAGCCTGCAAGGCTGCAGTCCATGTGGTCGCTAAGAGTTATATAAGACTGAGTCACTTCACTTTCACTTTTCACTTTCATGCATTGCAGAAGGAAATGGCAACCCACTCCAGTGTTCTTGCCTGGAGAATCCCAGGGACGGGGGAGCCTGGTGGGCTGCCATCTATGAGGTCGCACAGAGTCAGACACAACTGAAGTGACTTAGCAGCAGCAGCAGCAGCAGCTAAGAGAATGACTGGGAGCCAGTGTGTGAATAAAGACAGTGTTTTTCTATAAGCAAGGCAGCATTTCTAATAATGAATACTGCAAGAGATACTCCGTGGAATTATGCATTACACTAAAATCACATACATACACGGAACATTCTTTTTGCACAATAGGCCTTTAGATTAAAAAATACAAATAAGATTTCTTATCATTTCTCATTGCATCTACTTTGCTTAATGAAAATCAGCGTCTAATATGCTTACAGAAATTTTCACCTAAAAAAGTATACTGCAAGAACATTTTCAGAAATGAAACTATAACCAGACACCCCCCCCCCCAAATAATTTGTCTTTTTGGCAATTTTACCCACACTCATCACAAATTAATGTTCAATATCATATATCACTTAGCTTGTCTATTTTTGAGGTATATACCAAGGAAATCATATTGTCTTTACACTATTATGTCTGGCTTCTTTCACTCAGTATTATGTTTGTGAAATTTCTCCGTATGTTGTTGTATGCAGAGGTAGTTCATTCGTCTACACTGCAGTCTACTGTTTCAACATACAAACTTACCATAAAGTTATCTATTTAATCCAGAGCAGGAGTCAGTAAACTTGATCCATGACATTTTACCTAAGCTGAGATGTACCATTTATATGTGTATTACACATAGTTGCTTTTGGGATATAGTGAAAAACTGTTCAGGTGTGGCTAAGATTTTATGGCCTACAAACCCTAAAATATACATTAAAGAAAAGCTTGTCAAGTCCTATACTAATGTACTGGGAAAAAAAATTTAGTTATTTTCAATGTTATAGCATTTCAAATACTACTATGGTGAATATTTCTGCACATGTCTTTTAGTGAAGATATTCATTCTTCCCTCTTGGATATATGGTATTTTTAATCCTAGAACACTTGTACAGCCAGCTATAGAAGACTCAGCCATGGAGTTTTACCAAGTTCAGTGGCAATTTTCCATCTACTATCAATATGTGAAGGCCATGGTGCTTCACAATTTCACCAGTAGTTGATATTTCAATTGCTTATATTCTGCCATTCTGTAGATGATACAGTATGACTTTACTTTTTGTTTCAGTTTTATTTACCTGAGCACTAGTAAAATTGAATATCTACTTCTATGAGGAATCTATGAAATTCTGAATTTGAATAACAGGCCACACAATTCTTTTTGTGAACATGAAGTGCTGAAGTGACTCATTTTTCTTCCATTTTTCAAATCTGTTCCAATATTAGGGATGTCTTTACACAGAAGTAGAGTCATATTTTATAGAGGCAGATTGTATCATCTGGAAAGGACCTTACAGGTAACCTGGCTGAAGTTCCCATTTTACACAGGGGAATCTGAGGGATAGAAAGGGAGAGTGATGACTTCCGTTTAGAGTGGCATCACTACCTGGTCCAGAGCATGCTTCTAACTAGGAAGAGAGATTTCTGGCGAGGTTTAACACCACTCCCTCCAGCTTAAACAGAAACCCTCTTATGTATTGGTTTATTGAACATTACTACTGTTCTCTTTCTATCAAATGTAGTTATACAGCCTATGATCACTATGCCTCTCTCTTCTCTGTGTTATATAGGTAACCGAGTCTATCATCATGCAGCATTTATCGTTAAGAATTTAAATTCAAGGTTGAAGAAAGGGATTATAGAATGGAAACCCCACTATAATATTGACACATTATCCACTGTCACTGATAATACTGCACTTGAACAAAGATAATTTCCATCAAGATCGGTGATATGTCAGAGGGATGTACTGTGGAAAAAAGGAAAGTTAGTGATGAAGACTGAAGTAGATTGGTTAGAATATATCAGAGCCTTTTGATTTGTTGCTCCCTATTTCTGAAAAATTCCATTATAGTAGAACCTTTACTTACCATGTCCAAACTTTTATTTGAGTTATGAATTCCCTAAAAAATATTCCCATAATTTCTTCTTTAACCTCTGTAATTCCAGACATGAAAGCCAAATATTATCTAGATGTTGTTTGCTGCAATTCTATTTTGGCTATCAATTAATGGGCTGAAATTTTCTTTCTTCTTCATATCACTTACATTAGATCCAATAAAATGGACCAATATGTAAATCATATCAGTCTTTAGATAATGTAACAAATATATGTCATATGAATGGAGATGGATTAATTAGATAATATGTTACATCACAATCCACTGATGCCCTATTTTTGTTAGACTTTAATTTTCAGACAGTGCTTTGATCAAGTTGCTTTTTATAAGCAACTGTTCCAAAAGAGTTTGATAAAATGATAAAATATGCTATGATTAGAAACCTATAAATCTTTTATGTAAAATAAGAATTCTTTGCAGTATTTTTCCACCATGAGAATTTTTCCTAATATGTTATGCATGTGTGTGAGCTCAATCATATTTGACTCTTCGCAACTTTATAGACTATATCCTGCCAGACTCCTCTTTTCATGGATTTATCTGAGCAAAAATCTGGAGAGGGTTGTAATTTCCTCCTCCAGGGGGAATTTCTGACCCAGGGATCAAACCCATATTTCCTTCATCTCCTGCGTCGACAGGCAGATTCTTTACAACTGAGACATCTGGGAAGCCCAATATGCCATAAAGTCTCACAAATGACATTTTGAATAACAGAACAAGTTCTTTAACTTTACTTCCATTCTAAAATACATTCACATAAGGATATTTTAGAATGGTGACTAGAACATTTAAGACAATCATTGACTTTAAGCTTTTAAAATTTTGATAGTTAATTAACAGTCTTTCCATAGCTTATGGTGCTTCAAACATATGGCCATATCTTTACTTTCTCAACAAACTGACTCAGTGCTTAGCCTTCAGGAAACAAAAACAAAGGTAAATATCATTAACTCATAGCTGTTTAGTTCTGATGTAATCATTATGCATTTCTTTATAGATTCATTATTAGTGTCCACAACTAATTAATGTGCATTCCCCCCAGAAAAAATCTATTGTATACACGTGTAAAAAATATGTATATTAAATTATGCTTTAAATATATATATATGTATATATATATATATATATTTACACATGAATGTACATGTATTAACATTGGCTTTCCAGGTGGCACTAGTGGTAAAGAACCCACCTGCCAATGCAGGAAACATGAGACATAGAGTTTGATTCCTGGATCGAGAAGATGCCCTAGAGGAGGGCATGACAACCCACTCCAGTATTTTTGCTTGGAGAATCCCATGGACAGAATAGCCTGGATGTCTACAATCCATTGGGTTGCAAAGAATCAGACATAACTGAAACTGAAGTAACAACATACAAACAAGCATATATTAACATACACATATATATGATTTATGAGCATTTTTTGCTAAAGGATTCAGCATCCCATCTCTGTTATTCAAACACTGATTATTGTCTGGTGACATAAAGTTGTAAAATAAGCAAATATGTAATAAATAAAAATAGAAAACATTTTTAGTGTTTTTTAGTGCTAATTATATCACAGTTACACAAAATTAACTGAGAGTTTAGTATGTACCATATATATTTGTGTATATGTATGTCCATATATATGCATATGGGTTTCCCTGGTAGCTTAGCTGGTAAAGAATCCACCTGCAATGCAGGAGAGCCTGATTTGACTCCTGCGTCAGGAAGTTCCCCTGGAGAGGGGATAGGCTACCCAACCCTGTATTTCTTTTTAAATTTAAATTTATTTATTTTAATTAGAGGCCCTGTTCTTGTGCTTTCCTGGTGGCTCAGATGGTAAAGGATCTGCCTGCAATGTGGGAAACCTAGGTTTGATGATAGGTTGGGAAATCCCCTAGAGGAAGACATGGCAACCCACTCCAGTATTCTTGCCTGGAGAATCCCCATGGGCAGAAGAGCCTGGTGGGCTACAGTCCATGGAGTAGCAAAGAGTCAGACATGACTGAGCAACTAAGTACAGCACAGCACATATATGTATTCACATACATATGTGTGTGTGTGTGTGTGTGTGTGTGTATGTATATCTTTCTTATACAATAGTTTTAAACATTTTGCTTTTGGATTTACAGCCCTTGATTTTTATTCCATGATGACTTTAAATCTTATTATGAATTATTTGAATGTTCAGTTCCTTAATGTTTAATACTAACTCCTAACAACTTTTAGTATAGAATCTACAAGATGGACTATAACATAAAAGTTGTGCTGAAAATGCTCAGTAAATGCACAATAAGTCCTAGGGAAATTGAAACAACATTTGAATGAAAAAATGAAACAAAAGTTGGCATAATTAGAAAACTCAAGTTTTTTTAAAAAAACAATTAGTGCCACATTTAAATTCTGAACACACACTAAGCAGACGTGTGAGGGGAACTGTAATATATTTTAGGATTGACGTTTAATCCAAATACTTATTTATTTAGGAATCTGAAAAAAATTATGTTTCTCATGTGTTATGTCATATAATTTTTTAATTAAACAAGTACTACATATGTGTGTGGATGTGTACACATATATATGGTATAAATATTTAAAAATGCAATTTAGTTTTCAATTTTACTAGAGCCTGTCTCACATCTTCATTCCTTAGGCTGTAAATCAGAGGGTTTAACATGGGAATCACAAGGGTGTAAAACAATGAGGACATTTTGTCTTGATCTAAAGAGTAGGAAGAACTTGGCCTGAAATACATGAAGAGCATAGATTCCTGGAAGATTACCACAGCAGTTAGGTAGAAGGTACAGGTGGGAAAAGCTTTGAGCCTCCCCTCTGTGGAGTGGATCTTCAAGATTGAAAGGATAATATAACAATAACAGGCAAGAACTCCTGAAATGGTACTCAGTACAATGAAGCCCCAAATGGTGACTATCACTAACTCATTGACCTGTGTATCTGAACAAGATAGCAATAGGAGAGAAGGAACATCACGAAAAAAGTGGTTACTCTTATTTGACCCACAGAAACATAAGCACAATAAGTATCTGTCATTCCCACCAGGTAAACCCCAGACACAAGTAGGGAACCCATCCCACTGGACATGCTGACCATATAGAGCGAGGGGCTGTTGATGGCCTTGTAACAGTCATAAGCCATCACTGCCAGCAGGAGACACTCAGAGTCAACAAAGATACAGAAGACCAAGAATTGAAGAGCACAGCCACAGAAAGAGATTGATTTGTTCTTGGTAAATAGGTCCATCAGCATCTTAAGGCTGATGGCTGTGGAATTGCAGAGGTCACAGAATGAGAAGTGGCTGAGGAAAAAGTACATGGGTGTGTGCTGGTGGGGATCCATCCTAATCAGGGTTATCATTCCAAGATTTGCCAGAAGATTGATGAGATAAACAAGGAGAAACATTGTAAATAGGATCAATTTGTTCTCAGTGTTATCAGTAATTCCCAAGAAAATAAATTCAGTCAAGGAGGAGCAATTCCGTCTATCCATCCTTCTTTGTTCTTGCATAAACTTCTGGGAATATGATCAAGACAATGACACTTGCATGTGGTAACACTTGTACACATCTATAAAATAAGGCAGAACATTGTTTTCTGTAATAATGTTTTTATAGTCAGGAAATTTTCTAGCCATGCACCCCCTCTTTAGAGAGGCATTGCTTTCTATTCTTCAGTAATTAAAATTATCTGAAAAAGACCTTTGAGAAATTTTGATGTGAATCTAGATGTCATTTATGAAGTACATTGTTTTCTATAAGCTCTTCACTGAGCCTTACATTTTTTTTTCTTAATGTCAGGGCATAGGTCTGAATGAATTTACATTTCTTCACTGGTTCAAAACCATTTGGAAGAGACACTAATGTTGGAAAGAGCATACTCTAAGACATAAGGCTAAGCATTTCCTATGCCTGAATACATTCAGTTGGGTACGGAAAGTGATTACAATTCATGTTTCTCAAAAAACATGATTAGTTGAAGAATCCTCATCTTAGTTCCAGAAGTAGCTAGTATATTACTGATTAGTATTAATAAAAAATAATTTTGTTACCTGTTTTAGTTTATCTTGTGTTTAGTATTTGGTGAGATATGAAGTAAGAAAATTATTACTTCTTCTATTCTAGAAATTATTGTTTATCTTTCACATTGCTCATTATTTCTTTGTAGCATGTTTGTTGTCAAGGAAAACTCTCTTGCCCAATGCAAGAAAAAAGTTAAAAGGGAGTGAAGACAACAGACTGTACCATATACATTTGAATTAATTCATATTTTAAAAGATTTTTTTTATTATAAAACAGAAATGAGATGAAGGAAAGTACATGCTTTTAAAATACATAGACCTCTGTCTATACTATATGTGTGTATTTATGTTCGAGCATGTGTTTATATTTTAATGTATACAAGAATAGAATGTATTTAATGGATATTTTTTCCCTTCAGGCCCAAGTAAACATGACATATAGCTCACAAGGAGATGGATTTGTACATGTTTTTATTTTTGTTGTGGTATCTGCAGTATTCCTTTAATAAAATAAAACAAAACTTACCTTAAATTTATGTTTACACTTGCCCAATAATAAAAGAAATAAAGGATTTTTTGTGACTCAATAGCAAATAAAACAAATAAAATGCTATATTGTGGATATTAACCTTTTCAGACAGATTCTTCTGAGAAGAAAATATTATTTCTAGTCGTTAAATACTGGTTTAATAAGTAAGCGAGCATAGAATCCTTCATTTATATTTTTTCCTCAAAAACTTAAGTATTTTTTCCTATATTCTTTAAGTTAGAACCTGGAAACCTACCTGAGACGAACAGGTCTTAGGTAGCTGAACAATAGGTAGAGGGCCTTTTATTTTACTAGGAACAATATGACTTAAATCACTGAAGCTATTGCCCTTAGGTGCTGATGTTATTTGGAGAAGGAAATGGCAACCCCCTCCAGTATTCTTGCCTAAAGAATCCTGTGTACAGAGGAACCTGGTGGGCCGCTGTCCATAGGGTCGCATTGATTCAGACACGACTGAAGTGACTTAGCATGCATGCATGCACTGAAGACGGAAATGTCAACTCACTCCGGAATTCTTGCCTAGAGAATCCTGTGTACAGAGGAGCTTGGTGGGCTGCTGTCCATAGGGTCACACAGAGTCAGACATGACTGAATCGACTTAGCATGCATGCATGCATTGGAGAAAGAAATGGCAACCCACTCCAGTATTCTTGCCTGGAGAATCCCAAGGACGGCAGAGCCTGGTGAGCTGCCGTCTATGGAGTTGCACAAAATTGGATACTACTGAAGTGACTTAGCAGTAGTAGCAGCAGCGGCAGCTGGTGTTATTAAAAACACTCCATTAATTACTTTCCTACTTCTGTATATTCCCCTGTAAATTCACAACCTGCCAAATGCTGAGCTTTTATGTTCCACTCTTGTCACCAAATTGATCTGTGGTAGAAAGTGCACTGCAGCTTGTTTATATGATGTGCTTCACAATTACCTTGAAACTATCTTCTCCTTCTCTAGTCAAAGACGAAACTTAAGGACACTCAAAAAGATCACCCCCTTTATCATTTCCAGTTCCTCTGTGTTTTTGAAACATTCTCCCTCTATACCTCATTTAGGAATATTACTACACTTCGGTTGTATTTTCTTTCATATTGAAATATAATGCCTGAATTATAAAATTCATCATTTTTATAAGTAGAGTTCTTTGATTTTTAATATATTTTCCAGGTTGTTCAGTCATCACCACTGTCTACTTCCAGGACTTTTTCATCAGTTCAATAAAAATACCTCACACTTATTAGCTATCATTCCCCCTTCCTTCTTCCCTGATCCCTGGAAACCATTAATCTATTTTTGATTCCATGTGGTTTCCTGTTCTTTGCCTTGTGCATAAACAGAATCATGCAGTATGTTTGAGTACTTACATTCATTATTTTAAGTTGGATAATATAAAATATCACCCAATGAGATTTATGTTTCATTAAAAATAGATATCTTAAAATAATTGAAAGCATGTCTTAAGAAGAAAATGCCTTCCTTAGATACAATTAAAAGAAAAAAAAATCTATGGGGTTTCCCTGGTGACCCTGGTGACAGTAAAATTCTGTAGGCAAATGTCTACTGAGACATTACTTTTACAGAACATAGTTGTCTGTTCCTCAAACATGGAGCATTGTGATACACAGTTCACTGCACTATAGGGTACCAAAATTCATTATGTCTCCCTGCCACAGGGACAATGACTACAGGAGTTAGTAGGGGCATAAAGACAGGGTTGTTCTACAAGCAGGGCATCAATTCAGATAATGTAAAGATTCATTATACGTTGAGATACTTCAAGAACTTATGCATCACATCAATATCAAAAATATATAATTCATACTTCTTTTGCACAAGAGACTGTTAGATTTTAAAAAAAGTAACAATCTGACAGCAAACATACGTTGTGGAAACTCATTTTTAGAGTATGCTGTATCAAGAAAACTTCCATCTACAAAAGTATACTGAAAGTAAATTGTCAGGAATGAAAAGGTCTCTTTTCCCAGAAAAAGACAAAAAACAAAAACATTATTAAGATCTCAGAAATCATCTCCATATCCATCACAAATTGATGTCCATTATGGACTGCAGGGGAATCCAACCAGTGCATCCTAAAGGAGATCAGTCCTGGGTGTTCATTGGAAGGACTGATGTTGAAGCTGAAACTCCAATTCTTTGGCCACCTGATGCAAAGTCCTGACTCATTGGAAAAGACCCCAATGCTGGGAAAGATAGAAGACAGGTGGAGAAGGGGACCACAGAGATGGCTGGATGGCATCACCGACTCTATGGGCATGGGTTTGGGTGGACTCTGGGGGTTGGTGATGGACAGGTAGGGCTGGCGTGCTGTGGTTCATGGGGTCACAAAGAGTCAGACATTACTGAACAACTGAACTGAACTGAACTGACTGAACTGATGATGCTTTAATTTGGATATTTTGAGTTATATAGTAGTAAAATCATAAAGATTTTACATTTTATATGCAACTTCTTTCATTCAATTTTTTTTCCTGGTATATGAAATTTCTCTATACTTATGTATGTCAAGATAGTTTATTTATCCTAATAGTTGTTTAGTTTTCCTAGGTACAAACTTACATACAGTTATCTATCTAATCTAGAGGAGCAGTCAGTATACTTGATCTATGAAGTTTCATTGGAGCTGGACACACTATTTATTTATGTATTTTCATGATTGCTTTTGTGATACAGGGGAAGCTTGAGAGCAGTGACAAACATATTTGCCATGCAGTAATGGGATCAGATACCATGGTCTTAGTCTTTTTAATGTTGAGTTTTAAGCCAACTTTTTCACTCTCTTCTTTCACCCATTAAGAAACTCTTTAGTTCCTCTACACTTTCTGTCATTAGAGTCATACCCTCTGCATATGTGAGGTTATTGATGCTTTCAAATTGTGGTGCTGGAGAACACTCCTTAGAGTCCCTTGGATGTCAAGGAGATACAATCAGTACATCCTAAAGGAAATCATCCCTGAATATTCATTGGAAGGACTGATACTGAAGCTGAAGCTCCACTGCTTTGGCCACCTGATGAGAATAGTTGATTCATTGAAAAAGACCTGGTGCTGAGAAAGATTGAAGCCAAAAGGAGAAGAGGGTGGCAGAGGATGAGATGGTTGGATAGCATCACTGGTTTAATGGGCATGAACTTGGGAAAATTCGTGGAGAGTGAGGGATGGGGAGCCCTGGTGTCCCTCCACGGGGACAGGAGGAAGAAAAGTCCCTGCTGCAGTCCCTGGGGTGACAAAGAGTCAGCAGGACTTAGCAACAGAACAAAAACAACAGCTTTTAATATCTATTTTGCTTACTGGAGGGCTAATAAATGTAAATAACCACTCCTATGAGCAGCCTATTAGATTCCTGAATTGGAATAACACGCCACACAAAAGTTATGTTTGAAAGTGTTTGGTCTTCTGAATCTAATACTATTTAGATGGCTTCATGCCACAACTATTTAAGGTTAAAACAGCCTACACATAGAGTCCAATTACTAATTTGAACATGAAGTAACTCCCTGTATTTTTTAAAATGGTTTTCAAATCTTTTCCAATACTGGGATGGATTTACAGAACAGGAGGGTCATATTTTATAGAGACAGATTGTATCATCTGGAAAGGAACTTGGAGATATTCTAGTTGAAGTTTCTGTCTTACATAGGGAATCTGAGGGTCAGAAAAAAATAATGATGTGCTAAGTTCAGAGTGGCATTGCTACCTGGTTCATAGCACATGTCTAAAGCCAGAGGTCTCCAGGAAGGTTGAAAGTTGCTGCTTCTGGGTTTATCATAGAATTTTGTACTTATTGGATTATTGAACATTATTTTTTTTATGAATGTACCTATACAACCTATGACCCATATGTTCTCTGCCTTAGACATACAGTGATATCTACGATTAGAGAAAGAGAGAAAATCACTCAGTCAATGTCCGACTCATGGCAATCCCATGCACTGTAACCCATGAGACTCCTCTGCCCATAGGATTCTCCAGGTAAGAGTACTAGAATGGGTTACCATTTCCTTCTCCAGAGTATCTTCCTGACCCAGGGACCAAACCTGGGTCTCCTGAATTGTGGGCAAATTCTTTACCACCTGAGCTACAGGGAAATCTGTTATCTACTATTGTTACATTATATTTCTACTTAAGCATTCAAGTGGCAAGGATGAAGGGATCAGGGGAAATTGCCTATAGTATTAGCCTGGTGCACTGTCATTGATAATGTTGCGTTTATACAATATTTGCTACCCATCATTGTTATGGGTATGATAAAAAAAAATGTGAGGTAGAGGTACTAAGAAAGGAAATATAGAGATGAGAGCTGATGTAGACAGACTCAGTTCAGTTCAGTCGCTCAGTCGTGTTCTACGCTTTGCAACCCCATGAATCGCAGAACGCCAGGCCTCCCTGTCCATCATCAACTCCCGGAGTTCACCCAAACTCATGTCCGTCGAGTCGGTGATGCTATCCAGCCATCTCATCCTCTGTTGTCCGCTTCTCCTCCTGCCGCCAATTCCTCCCAGCATCAGGGTCTTTTCCAGTGAGTCAACTCTTCGCATGAGGTGGCCAAAGGATTGGAGTTTCAGCCTCAGCATTTTTCCTTCCAATGAACACCCAGGACTGACCTCCTGTAGGATGGACAGATTGGATCGCCTTGCAGTCCAAGGGCTTCTCAAGAGTATTCTCCAACATCACAGTTCAAAATCAATTCTTTGGTGTTCAGCTTTCTTCACCGTCCAACTCTCACATCTATACATGACCACTGGAAAAAACATAGCCTTGATTAGACGGACCATTCTTGGCGAAATAATATCTCTGGTTTTCAATATACTATCAAGGTTGGTCATAACTTTCCTTCCCAGGAGTAAGCATCTTTTAATTTCATGGCAGAAGTCACCATCTGCAGTGATTTTGGAGCCCCCCAAAATAAAGTCTGACACTATCTCCGCTGTTTCCCCATCTACCTGCCATGAAGTGATGGGACCAGATGCCATGATCTTCGTTTTTGGAATGTTGAGCTTTAAACCAAATTTTTCACTGTCCTCTTTCACTTTCATCAAGAGGTTTTATAGTTCCTCTTCACTTTTTGCCATAAGGTTTGTGTCATCTGCATAGCTGAGGTTATTGGTATTTCTCCTGGCAATCTTGATTCCAGCTTTTTCTTCCAGCCCAGCATTTCTCATGATGTACTCTTCATGTAAGTTAAATAAGCAGGGTGAAAATATACAGCCTTGACATACTCCTTTTCCTATTTGGAATCAGTGTATTGTTCCATGTCCAGTTTTAACTGTTGCTTCCTGACCTTATACAGGTTTCCAAGAGGCAGGTCATGT
This sequence comes from Ovis aries, assembly GCF_016772045.2. Lineage (NCBI taxonomy): Eukaryota > Metazoa > Chordata > Mammalia > Artiodactyla > Bovidae > Ovis > Ovis aries. The sequence goes on along the minus strand of NW_024599829.1, from coordinate 370,516 downwards.
GATCTGGTATTCCCATCTCTTTCAGAATTTTCCACAGTTTATTGTGATCCACAAAGTCAAAGGCTTTGGCATAGTCAATAAAGCAGAAATAGATGTTTTCTGGAACTCTCTTGCATTTTCCATGACTCATTGGATGTTGGGAATTTGATCTCTGGTTCCTCTGCCTTTTCTTAAACCAGGTTGAATAGCTGTAATTTCACAGTTCATGTACTGCTGAAGCCTGGCTTGCAGAATTTTGAGCATTACTTTACTAGTGTGTGTGATGAGTGCAATTGTGTGGTAGTTTATGAACAAAGCTAGTGGAGGTGATAGAATTCCAGTTGAGCTGTTTCAAATCCTGAAAGATGACGCTGTGAAAGTTCTACACTCAATATGCCAGCAAGTTTGGAAAACTCAGCAGTGGCCACAGGACTGGAAAAGGTCAGTTTTCATTCCAATTCCAAAGAAAGGCAATGCCAAAGAATGCTCAAACTACTGCACAATTGCACTCATCACACACACTAGTAAAGTAATGCTCAAAATTCTCCAAGCCAGACTTCAGCGATATGTGAACCATGAACTCCCTGATGTTCAAGATGGTTTTAGAAAAGGTAGAGGAACCAGAGATCAAATTCCCAACATCCGCTGGATCATGGAGAAAGTAAGAGAGTTCCAGAAAAACATCTATTTCTGCTGCATTGACTATGCCAAACCCTTTGACTGTGTGGATCACAATAAACTGTGGAAAATTCTGAAAGAGATGGGAATACCAGATCACCTAACTTGCCTTTTTGAGAAATCTGTATGCATGTCAGGAAGCAACATTTAGAACTGGACATAGAACAACAGAATGGTTCCAAATAGGAAAAGGAGTATGTCAAGGCTGTATATTTTCACCGTGCTTATTTAACTTACATGAGGAGTACATCATGAGAAACCCTGGACTGGAAGAAGCACAAGCTGGAATCAAGATTGCCAGGAGAAATATCAATAACCTCAGATATGCAGATGACACCACCCTTATGGCAGAAAGTGAAGAGGAGCTAAAAGCTTCTTGATGAAAGTGAAAGAGGAGAGTGAAAAAGCTGGCTTAAAGCTCAACATTGAGAAAACGAAGAACATGGCATCCAGTCCCATCACTTCATGGGAAATAGATGGGGAAACAGTGGAAACAGTGTCAGACTTTATATTTTTGGGGCTCCTAAATCACTGCAGATGGTGACTGCAGCCATGAAATTAAAAGACGCTTACTCCTTGGAAGAAAAATTATGACCAACTTAGACAGTATATTGAAAAGCAGAGACATTACTTTGCTGACTGAGGTCCATCTAGTCAAGGCTATGGTTTTTCCTGAGGTCATGTATGGATGTGAAAATTGGACTGTGAAGAAGGCTGAGCACCGAAGAATTGATGCGTTTGAACCATGGTGTTGGAGAAGACTCTTGAGAGTCCCTTGGACAGCAAGGAGATCCAACCAGTCCATCCTGAAGGAGATCAACCCTGGGATTTCTTTGGAAGGAATGATGCTAAAGCTGAAGCTCCAGTACTTTGTCCACCTCATGCGAAGAGTTGACTCATTGGAAAAGACTCTGATGCTGGGAGGGATTGGGGGCAGGAAGAGAAGGGGACGACAGAGGATGAGATGGCTGGATGGCATCACGGACTCAATGGAAGTGAGTCTGAGTGAACTCCGGGAGATGGTGATGGACAGGGAGGCCTGGCGTGCTGCAATTCATGGGGTCACAAAGAGTCTGACATGACTGAATGACTGAACTGAACTGAACTTGAGCATTCTTTGGCAGACAGACTAAAATACACCAAAATTTTTAGTGAAGTTTCCTTATTTTGCAGAATCCTGATAGAATAGTATTATACATTCTTGCTCAAACTTTTTAGTTATAAATTACTTAAAATATATTTTCATAATTTGTTACTTAAGCAGACAATTTCTGGGAGAAGTAGAATCAGTCAATTCTTTTTTTGGTTTTCCATTTAATGGGATGATTTTTTTTTTTTTTTACTTTTTTATATGACAAAAGTAGATCTAATAAAATGGGTTAATACTTAGATAAAATAATTCTTTAGATGCAATAATACATTTCTCTTACGTAGATGGAAATGTGTTATTCATGGCAACATGATGACATCCTATTTTGTTTGGACTTTATTATTTTTCAGAGGTTTTCTGCCGTAATGTTGCCTATAAGCAACAATTCCAAAAGAATTTAGGTGAATTAATGAAATACTCTAGAGTTAGACTTTTAAAACTTTTATCTAAAATAAGAATTCTCTGTGGCTCTTCATTTACCATGAGACCTTTTCCTAACATGTCATAATGTCTCAGAAATACCACCGTGTGTAACAGAGACATTTTTTAGGCTTTATTGCCATTCTAAGACATTTTCTCATAAGGCTATTTTACAATGGCAGTGAGAAAACCTAAGAACTTCAGTGGTTTTTGTCTTTTACAGTTTTAATGAATAATTAAGAATGCTTTTCTGTTTTAAGAGATTTTTCAAATATATGGTCAAATTCACACTTTCATAAGGAACATAGTTAATGCTCTAGCCTTCAATAAATAAGGAAAAAAAGCAAATGAAATAGTCAAATACCACAATGAGGTACCACTTCATACCAGTCAGAATGGCTGCAATCCAAAAAGTCTGCAAGCAATAAATTCAGGAGAGGGTGTGAAGAAAAGGGAATCCTCTTACACTGTTGGTGGGAATGCAAACTAGTAGAGCCACTATGGAGAACAGTGTGGAGATTCCTTAAAAACTGGAAATAGAACTGCCTTATGACCCAGCAATCCCACTGCTGGGCATACACACTGAGGAAACCAGAATAGAAAGAGATACATGTACCCCAATGTTCATTGCAGCACTGTTTATAATAGGCAGGACATGGAAACAACCTAGATGTCCATCAGCAGATGAATGGATAAGAAAGCTGAGGTACATATACACAATGGAGTATTACTCAGCTGTTAAAAATAATACATTTGAATCAGTTCTAATGAGAGGGATGAAACTGGAGCCAATTATACAGAGTGAAGTAAGCCAGAAAGAAAAACACCAGTACAGTAGACGGACACATATATACGGAATTTAGAAAGATGGTAAAGATGACCCTGCATGTGAGACAGCAAAAGATACACAGATGTGTATAGCGGACTTTTGCACTCAGGGAGAGGGAGAGGGTGGGATGATTTGGAAGAATGGTATTGAAATATGTATGCTATCATGTAAGAAATGAATTGCCAGTCTATGTTCTATGCAGGATACAGGATGTTTGGGGCTGGTGCACGGGGATGATCCAGAGAGATGATATGGGGTGGGAGGAGGGTTCATGTATGGGAACTCATGTACACCCGTGGTGGATTCATGTCAATGTATGGCAAAACCAGTACAGTATTTTAAAGTAAAATAAAGTAAAAAAAAAGAAAAGAAGAGAACTTATTGCTCTTTACTCCTAGTGTAATTAATATGAATGTCTTCATCAATCCATTATATTAGTATCCACACCACTTTATGTATCTTCCAAAAAATCTGTTAAGTGTATGCAAATACTTTATCCCTCTGTTGATTTTGCCACTGAGATAAAATTAATACTCAAAAATGTTATCTAGTGTTTTCAGTATATTATGTATTTGTTTATTCCTCCATTGTGATCTAGACAACATGGAGATTTTTTGGATAATGGAGTCGATTTCTCACAGAAAAGGTGAAATAAAATAATGCTTTAAGTAGATGGTTGTTTGTGAATGACAAAGAGATAAGGAGGACATTCAATAAGGGTCAAGAAGAGGAAAGAAGAGAAAGAAATTGTCATGGGGATAGTGATAAAAATATTAATAATTGATAATGATAGCCCATTGATATACTTTATCAGGGTCCTTTCCACTGCCCTCTAAATTTTCTTTTTCTTTTTTTTAAGCTTTATTCAGACAAAATGACAATTAGCATGTATAAGGTGTACATAGTGAGGATTAGACACATGTGTACAATATGACTGGGCTTCCCAGGTGGTGCAAATGGCAAAGATCTTGCCTGCCAATACAGGAGACATAGAGACATGGTTTCAACTATTGGGTCCAAAAGATCCCCTGGAGGAGGGCATTGCAACCCACTCCAGTATTTTGCCTGGAGAATCCCCATGGACAGAGGAGTCTAACAGACCACAGCCCATGGGGTCTCAAAGAGTTGGGCATGACTGAAGTGACTGAGAATGCATTGTGACATGATCACCACATAAGATTAGTCAACACATTCATGAATTCACATAGTTACCATTTGGAGTGTGTGTATAATGAGGACAGTTAATATCTACTTTTATAGAAAATTTAAAGTTTAAAATACAGAATTGTTAACTTAAGTCATAGTATATATTAGAGTCCCAGAACTTTTTCATCATACAACAGAAAAGTTGTACACTTTGACAAATATTTCAAATTTCTTCCACCTACCAGACCTTGGAAGCAATCCATATACTCTGTATTTCTATAAATTAATCCTTTTGTATTTAACATGCATGTGAGACAATACAGTAGTTATCTTTCACTGTCTGACTTCACTTAGAGTAATGACTTCATGGTTCTTCCATGTTTTGGCAAATAAGGCTTCTTTACTTCTAAAATACATGAGCTTGTCCACCTTATAGATCATTTAATTATCAGATTCCCTGACTAATATTGTTTCATTTACTACTTAAATAATTTTTAGATTTGTAACTGAATATATCTATCCAAAGACATATTAGTTTTAGATTTGCTTTGGATTCATAGCACTCAATATTTTATTTCACAATTGTTAGGCTTCTATTGAGTTACTTACCTGCTTAGTTAGTTATTGCTTGTTGGTGACACTAGCTTATATTCATTAGTACTGAAACTACAGTATGTCCCATTAAATATAAAGAATGTTCAAAAATCTCTCAGGAAGCACATAACAAATCTTCAGGCAAATTGAAATGTTGGTTGGATGAAAGAATAAACCAATGATATTCGATCAAGTTAGAAAATTCCAGAAAGTTTTCAACAAAGTGGAGGAGCCATATATAAATTCTTAATACATATGAGCATGTAGTATTTGGAGACTGTAGAATTTCTAAAATTTGGGCTACGCAACAAATGCTCATTTATAACATTGTAAGCATTGGGAAATTTCTGGTTCTCTTGTATGATGAAATATAATTCTAGAAATACAAATCCCCAAATGTGTCTATGTGTGTCAAATATTAACTTTTAGCCCCACCTTTTAAGTTTCACTTTTCCAGAGCCTGTTTCATATCTTTGTTCCTTAGACTGTAAATCATAGGGTTTAACACTGGAGTCACAAAAGTGTCAAACAATGAAGTCATCTTGTCTTGATCTAGAGAATTAGGATGAACTCAGCCTGAAAAATATAAACAGCATAGTTCCCTGGGAAACTGCCACTGCAGTTAAGTGGGAGGTGCAGGTGGAAAAAGCTTTGAACCTCCCCTCAACAGAGTGGATCTTCAAGACTGAAAAGGTAGTATAACAATAAGAGACAAGGACTCTGAAATGGTTCTCAGTGCAATGAAGGTAAAAATAATGAATAACACCAACTCGTTGACCTGTATATCAGAGCAGGAAAGGAGGAAAAGTGGAGCTAAATCACAGAAGAAATGGCTAATCTGATTTGACCCACAGAAACATAAGTGGAATGCTAATGTCGTGTGTATCAGAGCATCTTCCATTCCCACCAAGTATACCCCAGCCTTGATCAGGGAGCACACCCCACTGGACATGCTGACCACATAGATCAAGGGGCTGCTGACAGCCTTGTACCAGTCATAGGCCATTACTGCCAGTAGAAGAGATTCAGAATTTATAGAGATACAGAAGACAAAGAACTGCAGAGCACAGCCACTGAAGGAGATCGACTTGTTCTTGGAAAATTGGTCCACCAGCATCTTGGGAACAATTGCTGTGGAATAGCAGAGGTCACAGAAGGAGAGGTGGCTAAGGCAAAATACATGGATGTGTGCAGCTGGGGATCCTTCATAATCAGGGTTATCATTCCAAGGTTTGCCAGAAGGTTAATAAGATAAACAAGTAGAACCACGGTAAAAAGAGCCATCTTATTCTCAGTGTTATCAGTAATTCCCAAGAAAATGAGTTCAGTCAGAGAGGAGCACTTCCCTCTATCCATCCTTCTTTGTTCTGATGTAAACTTTTAGAAAATGATCAAGAAAATGATACACGGATGTGGAACATTTCTGCACAACTGCAAAATATCATAAAAAGGAAGGTGATTTTGTTTGTATTTGTGTTTTCATAATTACAGAATAATCTAGATCATGGATATCCACTGTTTAAAGGTAGATCACTATCTGTTCAGTTCAGTTCAGTTCAGTTGCTCAGTCATGTCCGGCTCTTTGCACACTCATGGAATGCAGCACGCCAGGCCTCCCTGTCTGTGACCAACTCCCAGAGTTTATCCAAACTCATGTTCATTGAATCAGTGATTCCATCCAACCATCCCATCCTCTGTCTTCCCCTTCTCCTCCTGCCTTCAATCTTTCCCAGCATCAGGGTCTTTTCAAATGAGTCAGCTCTTAGCATCAGGTGGCCAGAGTACTGGAGTTTCAGCTTCAACATCAGTCCTTCCAATGAACACCCAGGACTGATATCCTTTAGGATGGACTGGTTGGATCTCCTTGCAGTCTAAGGGACTCTCAAGAATCTTCCCCAACACCACAGTTCAAAAGCATCAATTCTTTGGCACTCAGCTTTTTTTTACAGTCCAACTGTCACATCTGCGCATGACTACTGGAAAAAGCATAACCTTGACTAGACAGACCTTTGTTGGCAAAGTGATGTCTCTGATTTTTAATATGCTGTCAAGTTTGGTCATAACTTTCCTTCCAAGGAGTACACATCTTTTAATTTCATGGCTGCAATCACCATCTTCAGTGATTTTGGAGCCCCCCAAAATAAAGTCAGCCACTGTTTCCACTGTTTCCCCTTAAATATAGATGTCATTCACGAGTAGGTTATTTTATACAAGCTCATCTCTGAGCATTGCTCTTCTTGTCTCAAGGAGGAGCTTTTGATAAATTTAACTCACATTACCTCTTCAAAATAGCACTGTTTATAATAGCCAGGACATGGAAGCAACCTAGATGTTCATCAGCAGATGAATGGATAAGAAAGTTGTGGTACATATACACAATGGAGTATTACTCAGCCATCAGAAAGAATACATTTGAATTAATTCTAATGAGGTGGACGAAACTGGAGCCAATTATACAGAGTGAAGTAAGCCAGAAAGAAAAACATGAATACAGTATACTAACACATATATATGGAATTTAGAAAGATAGTAAAGATAACCCTGTATTCGAGACAGCAAAAGAAACGCACATGTACACACAGACTTTTTGACTCTGTGGGAGAGGGAGAGGGCGGGATGATTTGGGAGAATGGCATTGAAACATGTATACTATAAGGTAAGAAACTAATCACCAGTCTAGGTTCGATGAAGGATACAGGATGCTTGGGGCTGGTGCACTGGGACAACCCAGAGGGATGGTTTGGAGAGGGAGGTGGGAGTGGGGTTCAGGAGTGGTAACTTATGTACACCCATGGCGGATTCATTTTGATGTATGGCAAAACCAATACAGTATTGTAAAGTAAAAAAAAAAAAGAAAAGAAACAAAAGAAAAGAAAAAAATAATATGGAAGAAACACCAGTGTTAGACCAGGCTGCGCGATCTAAGGACTAAGCATTTCTCATGCCGGAAAATATTTACCTGGATACAAAGTATGATTTAAAAAATGATTACATTTTTTTTCCTGTTTCTCAAGAAAGCATGATTGGTTTAAGAGTCTTTGCCTTAGTTCCAGAAATAGTGATTATATCAAGGACTAGAAATAATTTTTAAAAAATTGCTACAGCTTTTAGTCTATGTTGTGTTTAGTATTTTCTGAGATGTAAAATAAGTATTATTGATCTAGTTTTCTAGAGATTTTTTACTGCTTTCCCACAATGCTCATGATCTATTTGTGGAATGGTTGTTGTTAAGGATGAATATCTTGATGAACAGAATAAAAGAGACAAAAATAAGTGAAAATAACAGAATCACGCACATTTGCATCCATTTATCTTTTTAATGACTTTTCTAGATTATAAAATCGAAATGAGTAGAGGAACAATAAATACTTCTAAACTTATACCTTGCTATATGTGTATATTTATGTGTGATCATGTGTATATAATTTAATATATATGAGAATAGAATGTAATTAACTTTTTCTTTCTACCTACCTAAGTATACATGCTCATGGTTCACATGGAGATGAATTTGTCAGTTTTTATTTTTATTGTGGTACCTGCACGAACTTTTTAATAAAACAAAACATACCTTAAATTTCTGTATACACTTGCCCAATATTATTTCTAGTCATTAATATATGACTCAGTTCAGTTCAGTTGCTCAGTCATGTCCGACTCTCTGCGTCTTTCTAGTCATTAAATGCAGGTTTTAATGGTAAGCTAGCATAGAATGTTTCACTTATAATTTTTTTTCTCTGAAAGTTAAGTATTTTATCCTACATTCTTTAAGTTAGGAACTGGAAACCTACCTGAGATGAGGTCTTGGGTAGCTGAACAATAGGCAGATAGCCTTTTATTTAACCGGGTACACTGGGATTTAAATCCCTGAAGTTAATGCTCATACACTTTTATTTATTATTTTCCTGCTTCTGTATATGTATACTCTGTTGTGAACTCAGAAACAGCTTGGCAAAAGCTGAGCTTTTGTGCTTCACTATTATCACCAAGTTGCTCTATGGTAAGAAGGATAGTGTGAATTCTTTGTAGGATTGTTTTACAGTTACCCTGAATCTCCTTCTCTAATTCAAATGGAAACCTAATGAAACTCAAAAAGATCTCCCTCAATCATTTCCAATGCCTTTGGATTGTTCATTGTGTTTTTCAAACTTTATCCTTCATACCTCATTTAGGAATTTAATTGTATTTCAACTGTATTTTATTTAATATTGAAATGTCATACATATACCATAAAGTTCACCCTTCTAATGTATACACTTTTTTTGTTTGTTTTCTTTTTATTATATTTTCAAGGTTGTTCAGTTATCACCAGCATCTGCATTCAGAAAATGTTCATCAGTCTCATAAGAAAACTATATCTATTAGCACTTGCTCATCTCTGAAACCTCCCCCACCCGTGAAACCTCTAGTCTGCATTCTGAGTCTGTGTGGTTTCCTATTCTTGGTACTGAATACAAACAGAAGCATGCAATATGTTATTTATTTGCCTGTCAAGCTTCTTTTCTTTAGTAAAATATTATATTTGCTTCAGTAAAATATGTAGGTAAATATAATATCAGCCACATTGTACTTGTGTCAGAAATCTGTTTTATTAGTTAGCATAATAATATTTCATTTTATGGATATAACAGTTTATTGATCCAGTCTTTAGCTGGATGAGCATCTGGATATTTCTACTCTTCAGCTATTAAAAATAATGATGTCATTTCATTCTGTCAGTGCTACCTTTCAAGCAGACTTCATTACCAGAGAACCTTTCATTCCCATCCTCCAACCACATGTCCAGGAAATTTTCATTAACTTTGCAACTTCCTCATATTCTCTAAGTAGTGCACCCTTCTCTGAATTATGCATATTTTAATCATGTAAGAATCTCTTTACTACATTTAAAGCCTCAAGAATAAGAGCAATGTTTATTTTCTATTTTGTAAACCCCTTGATAAAATGATTTGGGTAGGTAGTGTTTTTAACATATTGAACACGCAGTACTTCTGTCTATTAAAGTGGAGAATGAAATACAAAGAATAGAAATATACCTGCTTTGGGGATTTTTCTTTGGATATACATGGGTTTCCCTTGCAGCTCTGTTGGTAAAGAACTTGCCTGCAGTGCAGGAGACCTGGGTTAGATTCCTGGGTCAGGAAGATCCCCTGGAGAAGGAAATGGCCACTCACTCCAGTATTCTTGCTTGGAGGATTCCATGGATAGAGGAGCCTGGCAGGCTACAGCCCATGGGGTCACAAGAGTGGGACATGACTTGGCGACTAAACCACAATAGCTCATATGTGCAAAAGTGACTACTTTAAAATAATTATGCATGGAGATGAGTTTTATACATCAGCAGAGTTCCACTTTTTTTCTTAAAATAATTTGCTTGTGAAAGGTTGTTGCTGAATGAAAAGGCACTGGGATTCATGGCCTCTGGAGGAGAATAATTCAATCTGGGGCCAGAGATGAGGCTTGATTGCTCAGAGCTTTTGTGTAATAAAGGTTTATTAAAGCATAAAGGACATAAAGCTTCTGACATAGGCATCAGAAGGGGGCAGAAAGAGTACCCCCCTGCTAGTCTTCAGCTGGATGTTATATGGTCCCCCCCCCCTCAGCCCCCACCCCGCTTCCTGAATCAACTTGATCTGGAGAAAGGGGATGGATGAAGGTGGAAGACAAAGCAAGGACATAAACCAATGGTCCCAGGGCATTGTGCAGCTCCTTGGTGCCTGGCGGGTGGATGGGTGGGTGGGGGGATAGATCCCTTCATCCCTGTTCCCTGCAGCTTGTACCCCGGAAGTGGGAACATGCTGCCTCTGGACTAGTCTGTACTCTCTGAGCCCAGAAGGCTTGACCAGAGGCAAAGCAAAGGTCCTCCTGCCTTCCTGGGGAGGCCAGGGCTCCTGGGGCCCTCATCACCTCCGACTACAGGAGGGTCCAGCTATGGCCATTCTCGCCCAGGTGAACAACAGCCTGAACCTGCGGCTGTGCAAGGCCAGCCCCCAGGAGGGGGTGTTCAGGGAGCCTTCAGGTGGACAGGTCCTGGCAGGCTCGCCAGGCCTCACTGTTTACATAGCCCCACCAGACGCAAGCCACCAGTGTCAGCTCGGAGAGTCTACTCCCCAAGGACCAGCTGCAGCGGCCTGTGCAGGTACAGAAGAATGGGGAAGACGAGAAGAGGAAGGTGCTTTCTGGCCCTCAGTTCAGTTCAGTTCAGTTCATTTCAGTGGCTCAGTCATGTCCCACTCTTTGCGATCCCATGAATTGCAGCACGCCAGGCTTCCCTGCCCATCACCAACCCCTGGAGTTCACTCAAACTCATGTCCATTGGGTCAGTGATGCCATCCAGCCATCTCATCCTCTGTTGTCCCCTTCTCCTCCTGACCCCAATCCCTCCCAGCACCAGAGTCTTTTCCAATGAGTCAACTCTTCGCATGAGGTGGCCAAATTACTGGAGTTTCAGCTTTAGCATCATTCCTTCCAAAGAACACCCAGGACTGATCTCCTTCAGAATGGACCAGTTGGATCTCCTTGCAGTCCAAGGGACTCTCAAGAATCTTCTCCAACACCACATTTCAAAAGCAATTACAAAAAAAAAAAAAAAAATCCCCTTCTCTTTCAAATGGTTTCTGTATAATGAGTTTAAGTCTTAGAGGTTCCTCTTTTATTTACACTGGGCCATTTCAACTGATTTTTCGCTGTGCTTTAAAAGCTGTCCACAGTCAAACATCAAATATAGAGTCAGACTCCTTGTTACAAGTCTCTTTTCATGAAACGTAGCATACATGTGTAGCTGAGCAGCTCTATCAGCTTAAATCCTGCCAGTAAAATTTTTTGATATTGGCTTTCTTTGATTTTGTAATCTGTCAATGAATATTGTTGTTCTTTAGTCCCTAAGTCATGTCTGACTCTTTTGAAACCTCATGGACTATAGCCCCTCAGGCTCCTCTGTCCATAGGATTTCCCAGGCAAGAATACTGAATTGGATGGCCATTTCCTTCTCCAGGGGATCTTCTCCACCCAAAGATTAAACCCTTATATCCTTCTTGGCAGGTGGATTCTTTACCACTGAACTTCCAAGGAAGCCTGCCAGTGAATATAAGTATATATGAATACATATGCATTGCATATATACTTTTTGTATTTACATATAAATATACAAAAATCTTAAGATTCTGTAATAAAGAAATAAACAGCACAAGTAAAATGTTAGAAAACAATTTGAACAGATAATTCATCAAAGAAGATGTACAGATGACAAATTACACCATGAAAAACTCATTGTGAAATTACTGAGTTTGATTTGGAAAATCAAAATTAAAAAATGAAATATCACTAGATACATTAAAGCTGAAAAAAACTCTAATGAAAACAAAACAACAAAAAATGCACAGATAATAATGCTGGTGGTGATTTAGAACAAGTGAACTTCTGTGCATTTTTTTGTAGGAATGGAAAATTGGGACAGCTTTTCTGAAGGTTGGTTGTTCATTATAAAGTTAATTGCACACTTACAAAACATATTTATCCAGAAGTCCCACTTTAGAGAGAAAAGAAAACTTGTATTTACACAAAAATCAATTACAAACATTCAGGGCAGTTATAACAGTGAAATCCTGGAAACAGTCACGTGTTCTTCATCCAAGGAATGAGTAAACAAACTCTGGTATATGACATAGTGTGAGACACTACCAAGAAATATAAATGAACAAACTATATTGATGCAAAATGGCTGTCAGTGGAGGCCTTACAAATAGCTGTGAAAAGAAGAGAAGTGAAAAGCAAAGGAGAAAAGGAAAGATATAAGCATCTGAATGGAGAGTTCAAAAGAATAGCAAGAAGAGATAAGAAAGCCTTCCTTAGTGATCAATGCAAAGAAATAGAGGAAAACAACAGAATGGGAAAGACTAGAGATCTCTTCAAAAAATTAGAGATACCAAGGGAATATTTCATGCAAAGATGGGCTTGATAAAGAACATAAATGGTATGGAGTTAACAGAAGCAGAAGATATTAAGAAGAGGTAGTAAGAATACACAGAAGAATTGTACAAAAAAGATCTTCAAGACCAAGATAATCATGATGGTGTGATCACTCACCTAGAGCCAGACATCTTGGAATGTGAAGTCAAGTGGGCCTTAGAAAGCATCACTGTGAACAAAACTAGTGGAGGTGATGGAATTCCAGTGGAGCTATTTCAAATCCTGAAAGATGATGCTATGAAAGTGCTACACTCAATATGCCAGCAAATTTGGGAAACTCAGCAGTGGCCACAGGACTGAAAAAGGTCAGTTTTCATTCCAATCCAAAAGAAAGGCAATTCCAAAGATTGTTCCAACTACTGCACAATTGCACTCATCTCACAGACTAGCAAAGTAATCTTCAAAAGTTTCCAAGCCAGGCTTCAGCAGTACATGAGCCATAAGCTTCCAGATGTTCAAACTGGATTTAGAAAAGGCAGAGGAATCAGAGATCAAATTGGCAACATCTGATGGATCATTGAAAAAGCAAGAAAGTTTCAGAAAAAATCAACTTTTGCCTCAGTGACTACGCCAAAGCCTTTGACTGTGTAGATCAAAACACATTGTAGAACATTCTTAAAGAGATGGGAATACCAGACCACCTGACCGGCCTCCTGAGAAATCTGTATGCAGGACAAAAAGCAACAGTTAGAACTGGGCATGGAATAACAGACTGGTTCCAAATTGGGAAAGGAATATGTCAAGGCTGTACTGTTATCCTGCTTATTTAACTTATATGCAGAGTACATCATGAGAAAGGCTGGGCTGGATGAAACACAAGCTTGAATGAAGATTGCCGGGAGAAATATCAATAACCTCAGATACACAGATGACACCACTCTTATGGCAGAAAGTAAAGAAAAACTGAAGGACTTCTTGATGAAAATAAAAGAGGAGAGTGAAAAAGCTTAAAGCTTAACATTCAGAAAACTAAGATCATGGCATCCCTTCCCATCACTTCATGGCGGATAGATGGGGAAACAATGGAAACAGTGAGAGACTTTATTTTGAGGGGCTCCAAAATCACTTCAGATGCTGACGGCAGCCATGAAATTAAAAAAGGCTTGCTCCTTGGAAGAAAAGCTATGACCAACCTAGACAGTATATTAAAAAGCAGAGATATTACTTTGCTGACAAAGGTCCATCTAGTCAAAGCTATGGTTTTTCCAGTGGTCATGTGTGGATTTGAGAGTTGAACTATAAGGAAAGCTGAGCCTCAAAGAATTGATGATTTTGAACTCTGGTGTTGGAGAAGACTCTTGAGAGTTCCTTGGACTGCAAGGAGATCAAATCAGTGAATCCTAAAGGAAATCAGTCCTGAATATTTATTGGAAGGACTGATGCTGAAGCTAAAACTCCAATACTTTGGCCACCTGATGCTAATAGCTGATTCATTTGAAAAGACCCTCATGCTGGGAAAGATTTAAGGCAGGAGAAGAAGGGGACAGAGAATGAGAAGGTTGGATGGCATCACTGACTCAATGGACATGAGTTTGAGTAAGCTCTGGGAGTTGGTGATGGACAGAGAAGTCTGGCGTTCTGCAGTCCATAAGGTCGCAAAGAGTCGGACACGACTGAGTGACTGAACGGAATTGAACTGAATCATAACCTGTGGAAATAGTTTTCCCAACTTTGGTTTCACCATTATTTCAAATACTGATGATGTGGTCCTATTCTTTGTAAGCCAAATTGTAAATAATATCTGCAAAACCCGCATGTTCAACAATGCTTTTAATGTCAAAATCATTTAAGAATAGCCACAAACTGGATGGCAATATGAAACACTTTTTTAAAAATAGTAGATATTTGTGCAAAAATGCTGCCAAATATCTAGCTATAGGATTTTTAATTATGAAGTCTATGCCTACAGAAGCATGCAATTCTTTTCTTTAAAATAAGACCTCTTTAACTGCTCTCATATTGACACCATGAATATACTAAATTCTTGCAAAGTACTAATGAGATGTGTCTGTTGTCACAGCTGATTATATTAACCAAAGTTCTTATAGCAGATGAAGTTGTGTTGAATACATACACAGCAGAGAAAAGTACTGTTTAAACATTGAAGCACTCAGTCATAACACACACATTAAAATACCAAAACCTGCACTTTGGAGAAACATTTCCTACCACAAAAGAGCTTCTGCACCAGCTGAAAAGCCACTAAAAATGTGCTATCTACCACCACCAGATACTGTGAAACATGAATGTGTATTTTCTTCTTTAAAATCATATTCAAGCCTGTGTAACAAAACACGTTTATTTATTTCACACAGAAACAATTCTGGTGGGATGGTATGTCTAGCTTTTAAATAAGCTTCATACTCATTTTAATTTTGTTCTTCATTTTTAAAATGAAGGGAAAAATAGTAGCTGAATGACTTGTTCTAAATTTGGTAAAGATAAGCTTAAAAATCAATGATCTAACTCCTGGGACAGCAGTGTTCCAGGATTTTGTAAAACCTTCTTTACTAAGTAATACATATATATGGAATCTAGAAAAATGATACTGATGAACCTATTTGCAGGAAGGGATTGGAGACATAGATGTAGGGAATGGATTTACACAGTGGGGGAGTGAGAGAGTGAGATGAATGGAGAAAGTAGCATCAACATACATATACAATCAGGCGTGAGAAGGATAGCTGGTGGGAAGTTGCTGTGCAGCCCAGCCTCAGGTGATGACCTGGAGGAATGGGAGGGGCAGGGAGGGAGGGGATACAGGAATAATTAAGGCTGATCTGTGTGGTGCTGGAGAAGACTCCTGAGAGTCCCTTGGACTGGAGGGAGATCCAACCAGTCCATCCTAAAGGAGATCAGTCCTGAGTATTCATTGGAAGGACTGATGCCGAAGCTGAAACTCCAATACTTTGGCCACCTGATGGGAAGAATGGACTCATTTGAAAAGTCCCTGATGCGGGGAAAGATTGAAGATGGGAGGAGAAGGGGACGACAGAGGATGAGATGGTTGGATGGCATCGTTAACTCGATGGACATGAGTTTTAGCAAACTCCAGGAGTTGGTGGTGGACAGGAAGACATGGAGTGCTGCAGTCCATGGGGTCGCAAAGAGTCAGAGCAACTGAACTGAACTGAGCAAGTGAACTGAACTGAAAAATATAGTATAAAAAGAAATGGTTAACTTCTAAACAAGGAAATATAGAGATCTTTAAAAATTTCTCTGATAACTCTGTGGCCAGTATTTAAAGCATTTTAAAATAAACTCATCACACTACTTTTTTCAGTAATAATTTTCTCAGTGCTGCAATCACATCCTTGTTCCAAAGGATGTGATTTATCATGGGATTGTTTGCCCTATCTGCACTGGGATTCCACTGACCCAGGAGCCCACAGCCATCTGGAGGCAGGACTTTGGGGTCATGATCAAGGGATAGTGCAGAGGGTCTCAGACGACCGCACAGCAGTCATAGGTCATCACTGCCAGGAGGACACTCAGGGGTTCCAAGGATAAGGAAGAAGGACATTTGGGTGGCACAATCCAGGATAGATATTCTTCTGTTCTGAGTCCAAAGGGTTACCAGCCTCCTAGGGAGAGCGACGGACACGTAACAGATTTCCAAGAAGGAAAAATTTGCCAGGAAAAAAATAGATGGGTTTGTGCAGTGCTGGGTCAAGCCTCATTATTATGAAGAGGCCATTTCTAATTAAAATAATGATGTGAGTGATGATGAACACCCCAAATGATAACCCTTGGAGGTTTGGAAAGTCAGAATACCTCAGTAGTGCAAATTGTGTCCCTGTGGACATGTTGTCTTCTGCTTCAATCTCTTCATATTGCATCTGTGGGAATGATTCAATCAGAGGCACTGTCATTTCATTTTTATTGACTCTTGTTTTTGTGTATAAACTAGATTATATGTCTTTTTACTTTTCATTTCCCTATAAAAACCAAACATATAATACCAGGTGCTCTAAAACTACAGAGAAGTGTACTTTTATTTATTATTAAACCTATCTGTGAGAAAAAGTTTCAGTCTCTGTTTTCTCTACAATATATTATTTTATTCCTTTGATTTTAAAGAAATGTGATTGCAATTTTGCTATTCATCTGAACACTTAAAATTCAAATTGAAAAGTATGTTCAATTTTAACAATGATTTCATATTTTCAACTGACATGCTATTTTCCTCTTTCTATTCTGTTTTCTAGAGAAGGCAATGGCACCCCACTCCAGTACTCTTGCCTGGGAAATCACATGGATGGAGGAGCCTTGTAGGCTGCAGTCTATGGGGTCGCAAAGAGTTGGACATGACTGAGCGACTTCACTTTCACTTTTCACTTTCATGCATTGGAGAAGGAAATGGCAACCCACTCCGGTGTTCTTGCCTGGAGAATCCCAGGGACAGGGGAGCCTGATGGGCTGCCATCTATGGGGTCGCACAGAGTCGGACACAACTGAAGTGACTTAGCAGCATTCTGTTTTCCATTATTATCAATTCAAAATTAATTTCATTGCTCCTGTAAATATGTTTTAAGCCACTTAAAACTGTTTTGGGGATAAACATGGTTAATTTTTAAAATGATGATCTTCCAGTGGTATTTCCAAATCTTGTTTGTCTTTGCCGTTATGCATATTTATCTTTTACTATAAAACGAAATCAATGAGCTGACCTTTGAGTATTATGGGATATTATTTATTTTTTAAAAGGGTGTATTTCAATGTAATGTTTATAAAAGCAACAGTCATAGCTTTTTAAAAAATATATATATATATATAATTTCTGTTTTATTCATTTATTTATTTTAGTTTGGCCACAAGGCATTTGGGATCCTAGTTCCCAGACTAGGGATCAAATCCAGTCTCCCTGCAGTGGAATTAGGGAGTCTTAACCACTGGACCACCAGGGAAGTCCCAGTAGTCATAATTTTTGTTCAGATTTTCCAACATGGACAAAAGAATCATTAAACTGATCTTTCTGTCCAGGAACACCCAAGAGATAAGAAATAGGTACATCTGACACTTATGTTCGAGTTAGGAGTTCTAACTAGAATACTCTTCCCTCACACACTTACTGTGTGAAAGAAACATCAGCCACAATTCATCTCTGAGATCTTCCTAAATTACTCAAATCCTCAATAATTGCTGCTCTTCTGCTGGCCCCATTTAATTCATTCATTCTTGTGTGTGTGTGCGTGTTTGCATTTTTGTGTATGTTTGTTTATGTGAATGTGAATATGTTGAGCTGAGGTTGCCCATCTTTGTTAAGTATGTGCTTTGTTATAGCTAGACTTTAAGCTTCTTGTGATATTCTATACATCTTTCTATGGAATATATAGTATATTTTCTCACAAAAGCAATTTCTTAATTTATTGAAGAAATTAAAATGTGTCAACTTGATTGTTTCTTTACAATAGTCCCCAAGATGTAAGTGAGGATTTCTACCCAAAATTCAGAACAATGTCCTGTACCTTCCTGTTTTATTTACTTATTTAATTCAGTGTAGACTGTAATACTTGGATACTTATTAAAATTGCTTGTTCAAAGAAACATCAATCTTTTTAGATCAGTACAGTTTAAGTGTACCTTCTGTAGAGTGTGTGTGTGTCTAGAAATTATACTCTTTTCACCCACTCTTGTAGCAGTTGCAAATTACATCATTGTTTTCAGTATATCATACATAACTTCCATGGTATGTGTTAACTAATTTGAAAGTTCACAGAGACAAAGGCACTGCAAAGAAGAGACACACCTATATCCATATTCTAACAGTTTTAAGTGAGGACGAGGGTCAACATTTCAGCTACAGAAGTGTAGACACACATATGGGGCAGAAGCAACAGTCCATCCAAAACTTGAGCATCCCGAGGAATTCTTTTTCCTTAGGAAAAGGAAAGCTAAATAGGAATCTATTTAATCATCTACAATATTTTAGACTACTTATATATATATTTATATTTTACATATAATATATATTAAGGATCAGAAGGTATTTAAACTTAACTTATTATTATAGAATCTTCCCAATGAAAATGTGATTTTAAGAAATACAAAAATGCTTTGACTGAGTCTTTAAAATGATCAGAAATGGGGGTCTAATAGGTGACATTACTAAGATATGATTTTATGTGTATAAGACTATGAAACAGTGCCTTTTTTTTTCCACTACCTTATTCTGAACCTTTATCCGTATTTATTCATCTATTTAATTCAAATTAGAGTGTAATACTTGGATACTGATTAAAACTGTTTGTTGAATGAGCCATCAATCTTTTCAGTTCAGTATACATCATGCCCTACATTTGATGAGTTAAACTCTGCCTTCAGAAACTACCATCAGTTTTTTTTTTTTCTTTTATTGTATCTTATTTTTATATAAGGTCTTCTCGTTGTTGTTGTTTGTTTTTTTTTCTTTTTGTTCTGTCTAAATTATTCTTTTCTGTTCAAGTAGAATAGTACATTTGAATATCCCTAGGTCAAGACGGTCTCCTGGGGAAGAGAATGGCTACCCACTCCAGTATTCTTGCCTGGAAAATTCCATAAACAGAGAAACCTGGTGGGTTACAGTCTATGGGGTCCCAAAGAATTGGACATGACTGAGCTACTAACACTTCCGTTTTTTCACACAGGGTAGTACATTTGAAAATCATATTGAAACTCAAGTTCAAAAAATAGCCAGAAGAAGAAAAAGCAAACAAACAAACAGAACTTGTGATAAAAAATACAGTGTTCTTAACTTACTGATTTCTTTTTTTATTCTTTACTTTGCTTTTGTCAAATGGAGCAAGGTTTTATGTAAGAAATATTAAAGATATTCAAATCCTACCCAAGTTACACTTATTTTATAAACTCAATCTCATCAAAATTTTTCTTCTCAAACCTTGCAATGTCACTTCTGGTTTCCAACTCCCAGAAACGTTTAGATAGCACTACTATTACACTCAGAAAGAAAAGCCACTAAATTGTTCAGGTTATGTAGCCACTTTTGTTTTTATCCAAATAACTCATGTTTGCTTTTCTGTTCTTTCCACTCTGCGAGGATTATAATAAGCATGTATATTATCTATCATTAAAATGTACATGGTGCTATTGAAACCAAGTTTGTAAAATCAAATTGAAGATAGGAAATAAAAATATAAAATTTATGACTCCAGAAGTCTGATTCCTTTTGTGCTGCAGTCTATGGAGTCACAAAGCGTCAGTCACAACTGACCGACTGAACTGAACTGAACTGAATTCCTTATTTGATGCTTCTAAAGATTAAAATGAAAGCATACCAAAATCTCTTTCGTATCATCATATTGTTACTATAAAAGTTATTTTTAACAAGCAGGATTTAATGTGAATAGGGTGCAAAATCCTTTTAATAAAGTTCATTTACTATCTTATCCTTTAGTTATATACAATTAACTTTAATGAGATATCACTAGATTTAATATATGCAAACTTCTTAAATACATACTTAACATATAGCAATCACTTAATAAAGGTTAGCATTTAAATTACTATGGTAGTGATGCAGAGGTTGGTAAACTTTAGTATACTGGTTCACTATATTATAAAATTCTTTTGTAACTTTTTATTTGATAATATAATGATGTGGATCAGAAAAGGAAAGAGGCTATCTGAATCAGGATTTTGAAATTAAGCAACAATAACAACAAAAGTTTCCTTGCTAAATTTTCTGAAATCAGTGTTTTGTGCCTGATGTTACACATAAATAGGTACATTTAAAACTGAATTCGACATTGAACGAAAATGAGGCATGCTTACCTGTTTAGATTGAAGTTAAATATAATGCTTACCTTTATTAATTGAGTTATTGAGTTAAAAGCTGATACAAACTGACTGTGAAAGATTTTCTTTTCTTTTCTTTCTTTCTTTCTTTCTTTTTCTTTCTTTTCTTTTTCTTTTTTTTTGCAGTTAGGTAATTCGTGATACTAAGAATTTGATACTGGGCTTAACCACCCTCTAAAATATCTTCTATCTTCATAACAAATAAGGCTCTTTAAACAGGAATTATTCTTATCCTTGGGATCAGCTTCTTCCCCGGGTCACTTTCTAATTGAGCTAAAGCTTTCTGCCTGCCACTCAAAAAGTTTGGTACAACAAGCAAAACCATACCTGTGTTCTCTACATTCTCTCTATCTCCTGCTGATTATTGTAAAACAATAATTCATGATGATATATTGTTTTTTAGAAAATAAAGACGGTCTAAAAAGATATAAATATACACTGTCTTACAGGGAATTTTGTTTTTCTGACGCTCAGTGTTCTGCAGTAAGAAATCCAGAATTATCAGGGCAGCTGTATCATCTTCAATACAGATCTTCCACCTCTCGATCCGCATGAGCCGGGTAGTCCTCACTGCCTCCCAAAGAATAGAGGGACACAGAGGAGCACTCATTCACTCCTTTTCAGATGTACAAACCAGAAACAGAATACTGAATTTCCAGGCATGACCCCTCATATCAACATTAGTTACAATATCACGCTAAACTGGAAGAGAGAAAGGAAATGTTTCTAGCTGTGCTGCCGTGTGTCCAGCCAAGACTTCCATTTCTATCAACTTCCCTCAGCTGTAACAAACTAAAGCTCCAAGAAGTTACTGTATTGTCTCCCCAGCCAAGCATGCCCTTAAGTTAACTGTGGCAACTCTTGGTACAGTGATTATAAAGTAATAGAACTATATTTTCTGTAGCACACCCTACAAACACATGTAGACACAAACTCACAAAATGCAATGGAGAAGAACATTAGATTTAACTATATGGAGTAGGAATAGATATATACTGTTATGAAGATTAATAATTAAAGAGATGATTTAGAAATTTGATGCCTTGCATTGAAAGCTATTCAAAAGTTTTATATATACACACCAATTTTGAATTATATCATTTTGTAATTTATTTTGTTTAACTCTAACAATTGAAATACATTTGTAGCATAATGTTATTTTTGTTTTCATTTGCATTTTATAATGACTAATGACAGTGACTATCCTCTATATGATCATTTGACTTCTGCTTATCTCCTTTAGTAAAATATGTATTTAAGGGTTTTGTATATTTAGTAGACATTTAGATTGCTTCCATGTCCTATTTGTTGTAAATAGTGCTGCAGTGAACATTGGGGTCCATGTGTCTTTTTGAATTATGGTTTTCTCAGGGTATCTGTCCAGTAGTGGAATTCTTGAGTCAATGGCAATTCTACTTTTTTAGTTTCTTAAGGAACCTCCATACTGGTCTGCACAGTGGCTGTATCAATTTAAGTTCCCACCACCAGTGAAAGGGGTTCCCTTTTCTCCATACCTTCTCTAGCATTTCTTCTTTGTAGATTTTTTGATGATGGCCAGAGAGCTAGTGGGAGCCTGCTATAAAGCACAGGGAACTCAACTCAGTGCTCTGCGTTGACTTAGATGATGGGATGTCAGAGGTTGGAGAGAGGGGATGTATGTAAACATATAGCTAATTCACTTCACTATACAGTAGAAACTAGCACAATACTGAATAGCAATGATACACCAATGAAGGAAAAAAGAAAAATCTTGTATGTTGATGTTAGATTGCTTCTTTTCTTCCTGTTGGATTTGAGAGTTCTTTGCATAATCTTTCTATATATTTCTTATTTGAAATGTGTGACTTTCAAATATTTTCCCTTTTAGCTGGTATTTTCTATTTGGGCTTCCTTGATAGCTCATTTGGTAAAGAATCTGCCTGCAATGCAGGAGACCTCAGTTTGATTCCTGGGTCAGAAAGATTCGCTGGAGAAAGGATAGGCTACCCACTCCAATATTCTGGGGCTTCCCTGTGACTCAGCTTATAAAGAATCTGCCTGAAATGAGGGAGACCTGGGTTTGATCACTGGGTTGGAAAGATCCTCTGGAGAAGGGCAAGACTACCCACTCCAGTATTCTGGCCTGGAGAATTCCATGGACTGTATAGTCCATGGGGTCACAAAGAGTCAGACACAACTGAATGACTTTCACTTTCATTTTATATTTGTGAAGACAATTAGGACAACTTACTCCTCCTTTAGAGACCTTTCAAAAACATTTTGCTGTCTTTATCTTAATGGTAAAATTTTAGATGTAGGAGCTTATTAAAACTGCATGAATATTCAAAACAAAAATAGATTGAAAATAAGTATAGGTCAGTCCCAATACAGGTATTATTGACAATGTCTCTTGAAATCATTTTTATCTTTGGGCTACTATTTCAAGTAATGATGGTCATACTTGTTATGAACCAGGTTATAGGAAAAGTTAAAGACCTGCAGGTTTAACAATGTTTTTACATGTCAGAATTATATAACAACAAAATTGGTTATAAAATAAAATCTTATTTAAAATGTAAGAGATTTATCTCTCGGCTTTCTATTTTGTTCCATTGATCTATATTTATGTCTTTCTGCCAGTACCATACTGTCTTGATGACTGTGGCTTTGTAGTAGAGCCTGAAGTCAGGCAAGTTGATTCCTCCAGTTCCATTCTTCTTTCTCAAGATTGCTTTGGCTATTCGAGGTTTTTTGTATTTACATATAAATCTCGAAATTATTTGTTCTAGTTCTGTAAAAAATATCGCTGGTAGCTTGATAGGGATTGCATTGAATTTGTAAATTGCTTTGGGTAGTATACTCATTTTCACTATATTGATTCTTCCGATCCATGAACATGGTATATTTCTCCATCTATTAGTGTCCTCTTTGATTTCTTTCATCAGTGTTTTATAGTTATCTATATATAGGCCTTTAGTTTCTTTAGGTAGATATATTCCTAAGTATTTTATTCTTTTCATTGCAATGGTGAATGGAATTGTTTCCTTAATTTCTTTTTCTACTTTCTCATTATTAGTGTATAGGAATGCAAGGGATTTCTGTGTGTTGATTTTATATCCTGCAACTTTACTATATTCATTGATTAGCTCTAGGAATTTTCTGGTGGAGTCTTTAGGGTTTTCCATGTAGAGGATCATGTCATCTGCAAACAGTGAGAGTTTTACTTCTTTTCCAATTTGGATTCCTTTTATTTCTTTTTCTGCTCTGGTTGCTGTGGCCAAAATTTCCAGAACTATGTTGAATAGTAGTGGTGAAAGTGGGCACCCTTGTCTTGTTTCTGACTTTAGGGGAAATGCTTTCAATTTTCACCATTGAGAATAATGTTTGCTGTGGGTTTGCCATATATAGCTTTTATTATGTTGATGTATGTTCCTTCTATTCCTGCTTTCTGGAGAGTATTTATCATAAATGGATGTTGAATTTTGTCAAAGGCCTTCTCTGCATCTATTGAGATAATCATATGGCTTTTATTTTTTAATTTGTTAATGTGGTGAATTACATTGATTGATTTACGGATATTGAAGAATCCTTGCATCCCTGGGATAAAGCCCACTTGGTCATGGTGTATGATCTTTTTAATGCGTTGTTGGATTCTGATTGCTAGAATTTTATTGAAGATTTTTGCATCTATGTTCATCAGTGATATTGGCCTGTAGTTTTCTTTTTTTGTAGTATCTTTGTCAGGTTTTGGTATTAGGGCGATGGTGGCCTCATATAATGAGTTTGGAAGTTTACCTTCCTCTGCAAATTTCTGGAAGTGTTTGACTAGGATAGGTGTTTGCTCTGCTCTAAGTTTTTGGTAGAATTCAGTTGTGAAGCCGTCTGGACCTGAGCTTTTGTTTACTGGAAGATTTCTGATAACAGTTTCAATTTCCGTGCTTGTGATGGGTCTGTTAAGATTTTCTATTTCTTCCTGGTTCAGTTTTGGAAAATTGTACTTTTCTAAGAATTTGTCCATTTCTTCCACGTTGTCCATTTTATTGGCATACAACTGCTGATAGTAGTCTCTTATGATCCTTTGTATTTCTGTGTTGTCTGTTGTGATCTCTCCATTTTCATTTCTAATTTTATTGATTTGATTTTTCTCTCTTTGCTTCTTGATGAGTCTGGCTAATGGTTTGTCAATTTTATTTATCCGTCCAAAGAACCAGCTTTTGGCTTTGTTGATTTTTGCTATGGTCTCTTTTGTTTCTTTTGCATTTATTTCTGCCCTAATTTTAAGATTTCTTTCCTTCTACTAACTCTGGGGTTCTCCAATTCTTCCTTTTCTAGTTGCTTTAGGTGTAGAGTTAGGTTATTTATTTGAATTTTTTCTTGTTTCCTGAGGTATGCCTGTAGTGCTTTGAACTTTCCTCTTAGCACTGCTTTTATAGTGCCCCAGGGTTTTGGGTTGTTGTGTTTTCATTTTCATTAGTTTCTATGCCTATTTTGATTTCTTTTTTGATTTCTTCTGTGATTTGTTGGTTATTCAGAAGTGTGTTGTTCAACCTCCATATGTTGGAATTTTTTTTTTTTAATTGAGATCTAACCTTAATGCATTATGGTCAGAAAAGATGGTTGGAATGATTTCGATTTTTTTAAATTTATCAAGGTTAGATTTATGGTCCAATATGTAATCTATCCTGGAGAAGGTTCCATGAGCACTTGAGAAAAAGGTGAAATTCATTGTTTTGGGGTGAAATGTCCTATAGATATCAATTAGATCTAACTGGTCTAATGTATCATTTAAAGTTTGCGTTTCTTTGTTAATTTTCTGTTTAGTTGATCTGTCCATAGGTGTGGGTAGGGTATTAAAGTCTCCCACTATTATTGTGTTATTTTTAATTTCCCCTTTCATACTTGTTAGCATTTGTCTTACATATTCCGGTGCTCCTATATAGGGTGCATATATATTTATAATTGTTATATCTTCTTCTTGTATTGATCCTTTGATCAGTATATAGTGGCCTTCTTTATCTCTTTTTGCAGCCTTTGTTTTAAAGTCTATTTTATCGGATATGAGTATTGCCACTCCTGCTTTCCTTTGGTCTCTATTTGCATGGAATATCTTTTCCAGCCCTTCACTTTCAGTCTGTATGCGTCCCTTGTTTTGAGGTGGGTCTCTTGCAAGCAGCATATAGAGGGGTCTTGTTTTTGTATCCATTTGGCCAATCTTTGTCTTTTGATTGGGGCATTCAAACCTTTATGATTAAGGTAATAACTGATAAGTATGATCCTGTTACCATTTACTTTATTGTTTTGGGTTCGGGTTTATGCACCCTTTTTGTGTTTCCTGTCTAGAGAATATCTTTTAGAATTTGTTGGAGAACTGGTTTGGTGGTGCTGAATTCTCTCAGCTTTTGCTTGTCTGGAAATCTTTTGATTTCTCCTTCGTATTTGAATGAGATCCTTTCTGGGTACAGTGATCTTGGCTGTAGGTTATTTTCTTTCATCACCTTAAGTATGTCTTGCCATTCCCTCCTGGCCTGAAGAATTTCTATTGAAAGATCAGCCGTTATCCTTATGGGAATCCCCTTGTGTGTTATTTGTTGTTTTTCCCTTGCTGCTTTTAATATTTGTTCTTTGTGTTTGATCTTTGTTAATTTGATTAATATGTGTCTTGGGGTGTTTCGCCTTGGGTTTATCCTGTTTGGAACTCTCTGTGTTTCTTGGACTTGGGTGATCATTTCCTTCCCCATTTTAGGGACGTTTTCAACTATTATCTCCTCAAGGATTTTCTCATGGTCTTTCTTTTTGCCTTCTTCTTCTGGGACTCCTATAATTCGAATGTTGGAGCATTTCATGTTGTCCTAGAGGTCTCTGAGATTGTCCTCATTTCTTTTAATTCGTTTTTCTTGTTTCCTCTCTGATTCATTTATTTCTACCATTCTATCTTCTATTTCACTAATCCTATCTTCTGCCTCCGTTATTCTACTTTTTGTTGCCTCCAGAGTGTTTCTGATCTCATTTATTGGATTATTCATTATATATTTACTCTTTTTTATTTCTTCTAGGTCCTTGTTAAAGCTGTATTGCGTCTTCTCAATCCTTGTCTATAGGCTATTTATCTGTGATTCCATTTTGACTTCAAGATTTTGGATCATTTTCACTATCAGTATTTGGAATTCTTTCTCAGGTAGATTCCCTACCTCTTCCTCTTTTGTTTGGTTTGGTGGGCATTTTCCTGTTCCTTAACCTTCTGAGTATTCCTCTGTCTCTTCATCTTGGTTATATTGCTGCGTTTGGGGTGGCCTTTTAATATTCTGGTAATTTGTGGAGTTCTCTTTATTACGGAACTTCCTCACTGTGGGTGGGGTTGTGTCAGTGCCTTGTCAAGGTTTCCTGGTTAGGGAGGCTTGTGTTGGAATTCTGGTGGGTGGAGCTGGGTTTCTTCTCTATGGAGTACAGTGGAGTGACCAGTAATGGGTTATGAGACGTCAAAGGTTTTGGAGTAGCTTTGAGCTGCCTGTATATTGAAGCTCAGGGGTGTGTTTCTCTGTTGCCGGAGAATTTGTGTGGTATGTCTTGCTCTGGAACTTGTTGGCCCTTGGGTGGAGCTTGGTTTCAGTGTAGATATGGAGGCGTTTGATGAGCTCCTATTGCTTAATGCTCCCTGAATTCAGGCGTTCTCTGATGTTCTCAGGATTTGGACTTAAGCCTCCTGCTTCTGGTTTTCAGTTTTATTTTTACAGTAGCCTCTAGATTTCTCCATCTATACAGCACCAATGATAAAACATCTAGGTTAAAGATGAAAAGTTTCTCCACATTGAGGGACACCCATAGAGGTTCACTGAGTTACATGGAGAAGAGAAGAGGGAGGAGGTAGTTAGAGGTGACTGGAATGAGATGCGGTGAGATCAAAAGAGGAGAGAGCAAGCTAGCCAGTAGTCACTTCCTTATGTGAGCTCCATAGTCTGGACCGCTCAGAGGTATTTATCGGAGTTATACAGGGAAGAGGAGAGGGAGGAAGTAGACAGAGGTGGCCAGGAGGATAAGAGAGAGGAATGAGAAGGAGAGAGACAAATCCTGCCAGTAACCAGTTCCTTAGGTGTTCTCCCCCGTCTGGAACACACAGAGATTCACAGAGTTGGATAGAGAAAAGATGGGGGAGGAAAGAGACAGAGGTCACCTGGTGGAAAAAATGAGGGTCCAAAGGAGGAGAGAGTGGTCAAGCCAGTAATCTCACTCTCAGGTAAAATTGGGTAGTGAAGTTTGGGTTTTTAAATGTACAAGATTGACAACAAAAAACAAAAAGCAAAGATTAAAAATCTAGAGGATTTATGTCTGAGAGTGTTTTGCCTATGTTCTCCTCTAGGAGTTTTATAGTTTCTGATCTTACATTTAGATCTTTAATCCATTTTGAGTTTATTTTTGTGTGCGGTGTTAGAAAGTGATCTAGTTTCATTCTTTTACAAGTGGTTGACCAGTTTTCCCAGCACCACTTGTTAAAGAGATTGTCTTTACTCCATTGTATATTCTTGCCTCCTTTGTCAAAGATAAGGTGTCCATATGTGTGTGGATTTATCTCTGGGCTTTCTAATTTGTTCCATTGATCTATATGTCTGTCTTTGTGCCAATACCATACTGTCCTGATGACTGTGGCTTTGTAGTAGAGCCTGAAGTCAGGCAAGTTGATTCCTCCAGTTCCATTCTTCTTTCTCAAGGTTGCTTTGGCTATTCAAGGTTTTTTGTATTTCCATACAAATCTTGAAATTATTTGTTCTAGTTCTGTGAAAAATGTGGCTGGTAGCTTGATAGGGATTGCATTGAATTTGTAAATTGCTTTGGGTAGTATACTCATTTTCACTATATTGATTCTTCCGATCCATGAACATGGTATATTTCTCCATCTATTAGTGTCCTCTTTGATTTCTTTCATCAGTGCTTTTTAGTTTTCTATATATAGGTCTTTAGTTTCTTTAGGTAGATATATTCCTAAGTATTTTATTCTTTTCATTGCAATGGTGAATGGAATTGTTTCCTTAATTTCTTTTTCTATTTTCTCATTATTCGTGTATAGGAATGCAAGGGATTTCTGTGTATTGATTTTATATCCTGCAACTTTACTATATTCATTGATTACCTCTAGTAATTTTCTGGTGGAGTCTTTAGGGTTTTCCATGTAGAGGATCATGTCATCTGCAAACAGTGAGAGTTTTACTTCTTCTTTTCCAATTTGGATTCCTTTTATTTCTTTTTCTGCTCTGATTGCTGTGGCCAAAATTTCCAGAACTATGTTGAATAGAAGCAGTGAAAGTGGACACCCTTGTCTTGTTCCTAACTTTAGGGGAAATGCTTTCAATTTTTCACCATTGAGGATATTGTTTGCTGTGGGTTTTTCATATATAGTTTTTATTATGTTGAGGTATGTTCCTTCTATTCCTGCTTTCTGGAGAGTTTTTATCATAAATGGATGTTGAATTTTCTCAAAGGCCTTCTCTGCATCTATTGAGATAATCATATGGCTTTTATTTTTCAATTTGTTAATGTGGTGAATTACATTGATTGATTTACGGATATTGAAGAATCCTTGCATCCCTGGGATAAAGCCCACTTGGTCATGGTGTATGATCTTTTTAATGTGTTGTTGGATTCTGATTGCTAGAATTTTGTTGAGGATTTTTGCATCTATATTCATCAGTGATATTGGCCTGTAGTTTTCTTTTTTGTGACATCTTTGTCAGGTTTTGGTATTAGGGTAATGGTGGCTTCATAGAATGAGTTTGGAAGTTTACTTTCCTCTGCAATTTTCTGGAAGAGTTTGAGGAGGATAGGTGTTAACTCTTCTCGAAATTTTTGGTAGAATTCAGCTTTGAAGCCGTCTGGACCTGGGCTTTTGTTTGCTGGAAGGTTTCTGATTACAGTTTCAATTTCCGTGCTTGTGATAGGTCTGTTAAGGTTTTCTATTTCTTCCTGGTTCAGTTTTGGAAAATTGTACTTTTCTAAGAATTTGTCCATTTCTTCCACGTTGTCCATTTTATTGGCATACAACTGCTGATAGTAGTCTCTTATGATCCTTTGTATTTCTGTGTTGTCTGTTGTGATCTCTCCATTTTCATTTCTAATTTTATTGATTTGATTTTTCTCTCTTTGCTTCTTGATGAGTCTGGAATGGATAAGAAAGCTGTGGTACATATACACAATGGAGTATTACTCAGCTGTTAAAAAGAATTCATTTGAATCAGTTCTGATGAGATGGATGAAACTGGAGCCGATTATACAGAGTGAAGTAAGCCAGAAAGAAAAACACCAATACAGTATACTAACACATATATATGGAATTTAGGAAGATGGCAATGACGACCCTGTATGCAAGACAGGAAAAAAGACACAGATGTGTGTAACGGACTTTTGGACTCAGAGGAAGAGGGAGAGGGTGGGATGATTTGGGAGAATGCCATTCTAACATGTATACTATCATGTAAGAATTGAATCGCCAGTCTATGTCTGACACAGGATACAGCATGCTTGGGGCTGGTGCATGGGGATGACCCAGAGAGATGTTGTGGGGAGGGAGGTGGGAGGTGGGTTCATGTTTGGGAATGCATGTAAGAATTAAAGAAAAAAAAATCTAGAGGAAAGGATGGATTTTCAAAAATACAATATTAAAGAAAAGAAGCAGAAAGAAAAAAAGAAAAAAGAAAGAAAGAAAGAAAGAAAGAAAACCACAAGAATTATTAAAAAAACTCCAACCACAACCACATAAAGACTAGATATGGTGTTTGCCTTAGAAAAATAGAGTCTTTTTTTTTTTTTTTGAAAACTAATAGTAGGTTATAGAAATAAAAATCAGAGGAGAAATAGAAGACTTAACAATTTTAAAGAAAAGTTAGGAAAAAAAGGTAAGAAAAAAAAGAGGGGGGAAAAAGTGATGATTGTAAAAATAGTAAAGATATATCTGGACCTTCTCTGATGTTGTGGGCAGTGTGGGGTCACTTCCAAGGTGGTTCCCTCTGTTTAACTTCTTCTGTTTGGTGGTTTTTTAGGCTTACTAATTCAGTCGTGCTGTGGGAGGGGGGGGGGGCGGATACTGCAAACAAATAGCACTGTCGTGTGCACGCAGTGTCTCAGCCCCGCTGGACCTGTCCCTTCTCGCGGCACACAAACCACTCCAGTTCTACAATGCTCAGCCAGGAACCATCTGAGGCCGGCCCTAGGCTGCGTGCACCTCCCCTGTCTAAGCCGCTCAGGTTCGGTGCTCAGGTAGACCTCAGAGGCTCAGATTCAGTTGGGACTGCATTTTATGCCCTTCCCAGGTCCGAGTAGTTCAGGAGTTTGGCGAGCGCGGTCGCTATGACTTGTCGCGTTTTCTGTCTCTGCTACTCAGTTTTCTGGGTGTACCGCTGGAGCCCCTTGTGAGGCAGATGGTGACTGTCCAGCACCCCCAGAAGTCTTAGCAAAGAAGCCTGCTTGCAGTTTGGTAGGTAGAGTCTCTCCGGGGCTGCAATTGCCCCTTTCCAGCCTTACGGTTCTGGCTGCCTGTCACCAGTGGGGGATGGTCTGCAGCCGGCTATTTCAGTTCTGTCCTTTGTTCTGTGCGTGGTCCTGGCAGTGTCTTATGTTTGAGCTTTTCTTGTGGTAGCTATCCCACAGTCTGGTTTGCTAGCCCAAGTTAGATTGTTCTGGTTAAGCGTGGGGCGTTCCTGCCCGATTCTTACAAATCTCTGCAGCCCACGCCTCCTGCGCTTCCCTGCCCTGCCCCTAATTGCAAGCAGGCATCTGTGCTGCTTTTCCGCTGGGGGAGTTACTGTTGGGCTTGTAATCTGTTCGTTTTTATTATTTATTTATTTTTCCTTCCTGTTATGTTGTCCTCTGTGTTTCCAAGGCTCGCCACGGACTCGGCAGACAGAGTGTTTCCTGCTGTTTGGAAACCTCTCTTCTTAAAATTCCCTTCCCGGGACAGGCTTCCCTTCCCGGGACGGAGCTCCCTCCCCACCTCCTTTGTCTCTCTTTTTGTCTTTTATATTTTTTCCTACCTGTTTTTGAAGACAATGGTCTGCTTTTCTGGTTGCCTGATATCCTCTGCCAGCATTCAGAAGCTGTTTTGTGGAGTTTGCTCAGCGTTGAAATGTTCTTATGAGGAATTTGTGAGGGAGAAAGTGGTCTTCCCGTCCTATTCCTCCACCATCTTAGGACTACCCCCCTCAAGAGGCTTTTTAGTTCCTCTCCACTTTCTGCCATAAGGGTGGTGTCATCTGCATATCTGAGGTTATTGATATTTCTTCCAGCAATCTTGATTCCAGCTTGTATTTCTTCCAGTCCAGCATTTCTCATGATGTACTCTGCATATAAGTTAAATAAGCAGGGTGACAATATACAGCCTTGACGTACTCCTTTTCCTATTTCGAGCCAGTCTGTTGGTCCATGTCCAGTTCTAACTGTTGCTTCCTGACCTCCATACAGACTTCTCAAGAGACAGGTCAGGTGGTCTGGTATTCCCATCTCTTTCAGAATTTTCCACAGTTTCTTGTGATCCACACAGTCAAAGGCTTTGGCATAACACTCGTCAAAATTCTCTACCTCTCTTATGGTATTTTGTGATCATTGAGAAATATTCACAATGTATAATCAGAAGTTTATGATTATATATTACTTGTGATATGAAATAAAGATGTTCTTAAAAAGGATGCAATTATACACTATTTCAAATTGAAGCTAAATTAATTTTTCTGAAGTAGGAAAAAATTCTGAAGTAAGAAATCCAGTGATGTTGGGGGCAATTATGCCAACTTCAGCATGAATCTTGTCTACACAATCACACAATAGTGAGGTCTGCCTCTTAACTTCCCAGAGTACCTAGAGGGAGCTGGTGATCAGGGGAATCAATCACTAATTCCTTTTTTTGATGTACAAGCTGGAAATATCATGCAAAGTTTCCAGGAGTAGGCCCTCATCTCAACATTAGTTGCAAGATCACTCCAAGCAGGAAGAGAGGATAGAAATATTTCTAGCTGTCCTACCATGTGACTGGCTGAGACTCCTTATTTCTACCATTAACTGCCTTTACTTGGAACAACTTGAAATTCTAAGTAGTTACTGTATTGACTTCCCAGTCAAGGGTGTTCTCAGATTAATTGTGAGGATTCTCAGCAGTGGTTACAATGTAACAGAAAAAATTTTCTCTATCACCCCTTACACACACACACACACACACACACACACACACACACACACACACAAATGCACTCACAAAATACAATGTAAGAGAATATTAGACTTAACTATAGGAATCAAGAATACATTTACACCTGTATAAAGATTAAAGGAAATTTGAAAAAAAAGCATATTTTAGAATATCATGCTAATGCATGGAAACCTATCGCTCTTCAAAGGTTATATATTTCTATAACATAACATGTTCTGTTATTACTTTGTGATTTATTTTAATTTATTTTAATTCTAGCCATTAAAATACATAAAAACATTAATTATGCTTGGCATAATCTTATCTTGGTTTGAATTTACATTTCATAATGGCTAATGGTGTTGAGCATCTCATGTGATTATTTGATTTCTGTTTATTTGCTTTAATAAAATATCTATTTAAGAATTTTGTACATTTGTTGGTTATTGCATAGCTTCCCTGGTGGTTCAGACAGTAAAGAATCTGCCTGTAATGCAGGAGACCCAGGTCCAATCCCTGAGTCTGGAAGATCCCTTGGAGAAGGGAACTCTACCCATTCTATTACTCCTGTCTGAAGAATTCTATGGACAGAAGAATCTCTTGGGCTATAGTCCCTGTGGTCATAGAGTTGGACATGTCTGAGTGACTAACACTTTTTCATGCTTTCATATTTATTAATTGCATATTACTCTTGAAGACATACTAGGTTTCAGAAAAAAATCATTAAGTGGTATTCACTAAGCTTAGTGCACAAAAATGAAGCAATAACTTATGACAGTGAAGGCAATTTGTCAAATATTCAACTCGTTTTTCAACGTAGAGAAAAAAAGAAAGCCATCCAACATGAACAGGAAAATGGTTTCAACAGACTTACCATTTGAGTTGTATGCTCTTAGAATGGGTCTTATAGCTAGATGCAAACTCACCATAATGTCAAATAGGCAAATTTATATATAATATATATTTCATATAGTAATAAGTGTTGTAGCATTCTTATGCATGATGATCTGTAGTATTTATAGAATTGTTTTATATATACATATATATATAACTTATTAAGAATGGTAATTATGCAGTGACGTATTCCCCTTTTTAGTCTGAGAAGTACTTTTTTTCATTGTTTAAGTGTGAGTCTTCCTTGACAGTCGTATTTAGCATGATCCTCTTCCAAAGAGAGAGAGAGTAAGGTGTCTAAAGATAAATTTGAATACATTTATTACAATTTTAGTTCTTATTACTGAAATTCACTATACTCATTGAAGGGAGTAATATATCGAGAAAGTTGGCAAATAGAAAGCTTTAGGAATTGTAGTTCATGGCTCAGCAGATAAAGAATCCATCTATAGTGCAGGAGACACAGGTTTGATCTCTAGGTCAGGAAGATCTCCTTGAGGAGCAAAATGGCAACCTACTCTAGTATTCTTGCCTGAAAAATCCAGAGGAGCCTGGCAGGTTGCAGTTCAAAGGGTTGCAAAAAGTTTTACATGACTGAGAGACTAAGCACACACAACAAAAGCCACATGCATTATTACAGCTTAAAGATACGATGTTTAAAACTTTTACATATCTTCTAAGGACACATATTTCTATATGCTATAAATTTTTTTATTGAAATGAGCTTTTGTGAATTATAATTGTTACTACCTTCTTATAGGTAATTAAATTAGTTTTCCCAAGTATTTTGTCCAGAGGGGCATTAGACTTCCCTGGTGGCTCAGACGGTTAAGCGTCTGTCTACAATGCAGGAAACCTGGGTTCAATCCCTGGGTCAGGAAGATCTTCTGGAGAAGGAAATAGCAACCCACTCCAGTATTCTTACCAGGAAAATCCCATGGATGGAGGAGCCTGGTAGGCTACAGTCCATGGGTTCGCAAAGAGTCAGACACGACTGAGCGAACTCACTCACTCACTCATGCCAATAACTCCAGGAAGAATGAAGGGATGGAGCCAAAACAAAAACAATACCAACTGTGGATGTGACTGGTGATAGAAGCAAGATTCAATGCTGTAAAAGGCAATTATTGCATAGGAACCTGGAATATTAGATCCATGAATAAAGGCAAATTGGAAGATACCAAACAGGAGATGGCAAGAGTGAACATCGACATTCTAGGAATCAGCAAACTAAAATGGACTGGAATGGGTGAATTTAACTCAGATGACCATTATATCTACTACTGTAGGCAGGAATCCCTTAGGAGAAATGGAGTGGCCATGATGGCCAACAAAAGAGTCTGAAAGGCAGTACTTGGATGCAGTCTCATAAACGACAGAATGATCTCTGTTCATTTCCAAGGCAAACCATTCAACATCACAGTAATACAAGGCTATGCCCCAACAAGTAACGCTAGAAGCTGAAGTTGAATGGTTCTATGAAGACAAACAAGACCTTTTAGAACTAACATCGAAAAAAGATGTCCTTTTCATTATAGGGGATTGGAATGCAAAAGTAGGAAGTCAAGAAAAACCTGGTGTAACAGGCAAATTTGGGTTTGGAGTACGGAATGAAGCAGGGCAAAGGCTAATATAGTATTGCCAAGAGAACGCACTGGTCATAGCAAACACCCTCTACCAACAACACAAGAGAAGACTCTACACATGGACATCATCAGATGGTCAACACCAAAATCAGATTGACTATACTATTTGCAGCCAAAGATGGAGAAGCTCTATACAGTCAGCTAAAACAAGACAGGGAGCTGACTGTGGCTCAGATCATAAGCCCCTTGATGCCAAATTCAGAGTTAAACTGAAGAAAGTAAGGAAAACCACTAGACCATTCAGGTACGACCTAAATCAAATCCCTTATGATTATACAGTGGAAGTGAGAAATAGATTTAAGGGACAAGATCTGATACATAGAGTGCCTGATGCACTATGGAAGGAGGTTTGTGACATTGTACAGGAGACAGGGATCAAGACGATCCCCATGGAAAAGAAATGCAATAAAGCAAAATGGCTATTTGAGAAGTCCTTACAAATAGCTGTGAAAAGGAGAGAAGTGAAAAGCAAAGGAGAAAAGGGATGATATAAGCATCTGAATGAAGAGTTCCAAAGAATAAGAAGGAGAGATAAGAAAGCCTTCCTCAGTGATCAATGCAAAGAAATAGAGGAAAACAACAGAATGGGAAAGATTAGAGATCTCTTCAAGAAAATTACAGATACCAAGAGAAAATTTAATGCAAAGATGGGCTCGATGAAGGACAGAAATTCTATGGACCTAATGGAAGCAGAAGATGTTAAGAGAGGTGACAAGAATACACAGGAGAACTGTACAAAAAAGATATACATGATCAAGTTAATCACGATGGTGTGATCACTCATCTAGAAACAGGCATCCTGGAATGCGAAGTAAAGTGGGCCTAAGAAAGCATCACTATGAACAAAGCTAGTGGAGGTGATGGAATCCCAGATGAGTTAATTCAAATCCTGAAAAATAATGCTGTGAAACTGCTGCACTCAATATGCCAGCAAATTTGGAAAACTCAGCAGTGGCCACAGGACTGGACAAGGTCAGTTTTCATTCCAATCCCAAAGAAAGACAATGCCAAAAATGATAAAACTACCGCACAATTGCACTCATCTCACACATCAGTAAAGTAATGCTCAAAATTCTCCAAGCCACGCTTCAGAAATATGTGAACCATGAATTTCCAGATGTTCAAGCTGGTGTTAGAAAAGGCAGAGAATCCAGAGATTGCCAACATCCGCTGGATCATAGAAAAAGCAAGAGAGTTCCAGAAAAGCATCTGTTTCTGCTTTTTTGACTAAGCCAAAGACTTTGACTGTGTGGATCACAATAAACTGTGGAAAATCCTGAAAGAGATGGGAATAACAGACCACCTGACATGCCTCTTGAGAAACCTATTTTCAGATCAGGAAGCAACAGTTAGAAATGGGCATGCAATAACTGACTGGTTACAAATAGGAAAAAGAGTATGTTAAGGCTGTGTATTGTCATCCTGCCTATTTAAATTATATGCAGAATACATCATGAGAAACGCTTGGCTGGAAGAAGCACAAGCTGGACTCAAGATTGCTGGGAGAAATATAAATAACCTCAGATATGCAGATGACACCATCTTTATGGCAGAAACTGAAGAGCAACTATAAATCTTCCTGATGAAAGTGAAAGAGGAGAGTGAAAAAGTTGGCTTAAAGCTCATCATTCAGAAAACTAATATCATGGCATCTGGTCCCAACAGTTCATGAGAAATAGATGGGGAAACAGTGAAAAAAGGGTCAGAGTTTATTTTTGGGGGCTCCAAAATCACTGCAGATGGTGACTGCAGCCATGAAATTAAAAGGCACTTATTCCTTGGAAGAAAAGTTGTGACCAACCTAGATAGCATATTCAAAAGCAGAGACATTACTTTACCAACAAAGGTCAGTCTAGTCAAGGCTATGATTTTTCCAGTGGTCATGTAGGGATGTGAAATTTGGACTGTGAAGAAGCTGAACATTGAAGAATTGATGCTTTTGAACTGTAGTGTTGGAGAAGACTCTTTAGAGTCCCTTGGACTGCAAGGAGATCCAACCAATCCATTCTGAAGGAGATCAGCCCTGGGATTTCTTTGGAAGGAATGATGCTAAAGCTGAAACTCCAGTGCTTTGGCCACCTCATGGAAGGAGTTGACTCATTGGGAAAGATTCTGATGCTGGGAGGGATTGAGGGCAGGAGGAGAAGGGGATGACCGAGGATGAGATGGCTGGATGGCATCACAGACTCAACGGACATGAGTTTGAGTGAACTCCGGGAGTTGGTGATGGACATGGAGGCCTGGCGTGCTGATATTCATGGGGTCGCAAAGTTTTGGGCATGACTGAGTGACTGAACTGAAATGATTCCAAAATATTACTGATGCTAAAGAAACAACGTGTCAGTGTCCCTTGTGATAAAGCAATCTTCAGCATATAACAACATTCAACCAAAATGAACCCAGGCAAGAAGATGCATGTTTTTTGTTTTATTAAACATAATTTTTTGGTGGTATATATTTTGAAGCCATTGTTTTAACATGATAGAGAATATAATCTAATGAAATCAGTCATCACTTCATATACTGAGTATCCGAGGTGAAGAAATGCTGCTACCCAGAAAGCAGGCAAGGGAAAAACAACAAATAACACACGGGGGATTCTCATAAGGATAACAGGTGATCTTTCAATAGAAACTCTACAGGCCAGGAGGGAAGGGCAGTACATACTTAAAGTGATGAAAGAAAATAACCTACAGCCCATATTTCTGTACCCAGTAAGGATCTCATTCAAATATTAAGGAGATCAAAAGCTTTACAGACAAGCAAAAGCTGAGAGAATTCAGCACCACCAAACCAGCTCTCCAACAAATGATAAAAGATCTTCCCTAGATAGGAAACAAACAAACAAAAAAAGGATGTATAAACTCGAACCCAAAACAATAAAGCAAATGGCAACAGGACATACTTATCAATAATTAATTTAAACGTAATTTCTTGATGTTTAAGCTGGTTTTAGAAAAGGCAGAGGAACGAGAGATCAAACTGACAACATCCACTGGATCATGGAAAAATCAAGAGAGTTCCAGAAAAGCATCTATTTCTGCTTTATTGACTATGCCAAAGCCTTTGATTGTGTGGATCAGAATAAACTGTGGAAAATTCTGAAAGAGATGGGAATACCAGACCACCTAACCTGCCTCTTGAGAAACCTATATGCAAGTCAGGAAGCAACAGTTAGAACTGGACAAGGACCAACAGATTGTTTCCAAATAGGAAAATGAGTAAGTTAAGGCTGTATATTGTCACCCTGCTTATTTAATTTATATGCAGAGTACATCACGAGAAATGCTTGTCTGGAAGAAACACAAGCTGATATCAAGATTGCCGAGAGAAATATCAATAACCTCAGATATGCAGATGACACCACCTTTATGGCAGAAAGTGAAGAGGAGCTAAAAAGCCTCTTGATGAAAGTGAAAGTGGAGAGTGAAAAAGTTGGCTTAAAGCTCAACATTCAGAAAAAGAAGATCATGGCATCTGGTCCCATCACTTCATGGGAAATAGATGGGGAATCAGTGGAAACAGTGTCAGACTTTATTTTTTTAGGCTTCAAAATCACTGCAGATGGTGACTGCAGCCATGAAATTTAAAGACTATTACTCCTTGGAAGAAAAGTTATGACCAACATAGATAGCATATTCAAAAGCAGAGACATTACTTTGCCGACTGAGGTCCGTCTAGTCAAGGCTATAGTTTTTACTGTGGTCATGTGTGGATGTGAGATTTGGACTGTGAAGAAGACTGAGCGTGGAAGAATTGATGCTTTTGAACTGTGGTGTTGGAGAAGACTCTTGAGAGTCCCTTGGACTGCAAGGAAATCCAACCAATCCATTCTGAAGGAGATCAGCCCTGAGATTTCTTTGGAAGGAATGATGCTAAAGTGGAAAGTCTAGTAGTCTGGCCACCTGATGCGAAGAGTTGACTCATTGAAAAAGACTCTGATGCTGGGAGGGATTGGGGGCAGGAGGAGAAGGTGACGACCGAGGAGGAGATGGTTAGATGGCATCACAGACTCAATGGAAGTGAGTCTGAGTGAACTCCAGAAAATGATGATGGACAGGAGGCCAGGCGTGCTGTGATTCATGGGATCACAAAGAGTCGGACACAACTGAGTGACTGAACTGAACTGAACCTTAAACTTCAATGGGTTGAGTGCCCAAACCAAAAGACAAAGACTGGGTGAATGGATACAAAAACAAGATCCTTAAATATGTTGTTTACAAGAGACCCACCTCA
This sequence comes from Ovis aries, assembly GCF_016772045.2. Classification (NCBI taxonomy): domain Eukaryota; kingdom Metazoa; phylum Chordata; class Mammalia; order Artiodactyla; family Bovidae; genus Ovis; species Ovis aries. The sequence continues at coordinate 331,040 of NW_024599829.1, read as the reverse complement.
AAACACGGGACACATATCGACTGAATGTGAAGGGTTGGAAAGAGATATTCCATGCAAATAGAGACCAAAAGAAAGCAGGAGTAGCAATACTCATATCAGATAAAATAGACTTTAAAACAAAGGCTATGAAAAGTTACAAAGAAGGCCACTACATAATGGTCAAAGGATCAATCCAAGAAGATATAACAATTATAAATATATATATACACCCAACATAGGAGCACCACAATACATAAGACATGCTAACAAGTATGAAAGGGAAATTAACAATAACACAATAATAGTGAGAGATTTTAATACCCCACTCACACTTATGGATAGATCAACTAAACAGAAAATTAACAAAGAAACACAAACTTTAAATGATACAATAGACCAGTTAGACCTAATTGATATCTATAGGACATTTCACCCCAAAACAGTGAATTTCAACTTTTTCTCAAGTGCACACGGAACCTTCTCCAGGATAGATCACATCCTGGGCCATAAATCTAGCCTTGATAAATTCAAAAAATTGAAATCATTCCAAGCATCTTTTCTGACCACAATGCAGTAAGATCTCAATTACAGGAGAAAAACTATTTAAAAAATTGAACATATGGAGGCTGAACAACATTGTGCTAAATAACCAACAAATCACAGAAGAAATCAAAAGAGAAATCAAATATGCATAGGAATGAATGAAAACACAGCAACCCAAAACCTGTGGGATACTGTAAAGGCAGTGCTAAGGGGAAAGTTCTTAGCAACACAGGCATACCTCAAGAAACAAGAAAAATGTCAAATAAATAACCTAACTCTACACATAAAACAACTAGAAAAGGAAGAAATGAAAAACCCCAGGGTAGAAGAAGAAAAGAAATCTTCAAAATTAGGGCAGAAATCAGTGCAAAAGAAACAAAAGAGACCATAGCAAAAATCAACAAAGCCAAAAGCTAGTTTTTGAAAGGATAAATAAAATTGATAAACCATTAGCCAGACTTATCAAGAAACGAAGGGAGAAAAATCAAATCAATAAAATTAGAAATGAAAATGGAGAAATCACAACAGACAACACAAAAATACAAAGGATCATAAGAGACTACTCTCAGCAATTATATCCCAATAAAATGGACAACGTGGAAGAAATGGACAAATTCTTGGAAAAGTACAACTTTCGAAAACTGAACCAGGAAGAAGTAGAAAATCTTAACAGACCCATCAGAAGCACAGGAATAGAAATTGTAATCAGAAGTCTTCCAGCAAACAAAAGCCCAGGTCCAGATGGTTTCACAACTGAATTCTACCAAAAACTTAGAGCAGAGCAAACACCTATTCTACTCAAACTCTTCCAGAAATTTGCAGAAGAAGGTAAACTTCCCAACTCTAATCACTTTCAAACCACCATCACTCTAATACCAAAACCTGACAAAGATGCCACTAGAAAAGAAAACTGCAGGCCAATATCACTGACGAACATAGATGCAAACATTCTTAATAAAATTCTAGCAGTCAGAATCCAAAAACATATTTAAAAGATCATACACCATGACCAAGTGGAATTTTTCTCAGTGATGCAAGTATTCTTCAATATTGACAAAGCAATTAATGTATTGCACCACATTAACAAATTGAAAAATTAAAGCCATATGATTATCTCAATAGATGCAGAGGAAACCTTTGACAAAATTCAACATCCATTTATGATAAAAATAAAAAAAAATCTCTCCAGAAAGCAGGAATGGAAGGAACATACCTCAACATAATAAAAGCTATATATTACAAACCTACAGCAAAATATATATTACAAACCTACAGCAAACATTATCCTCAATGGTGAAAAATTAAAAGCAATCCTCCTAAAGTCAGGAACAAGACAAGGGTGCCCACTTTCACCACTACTACTCAACATAGTTTTGGAAGTTTTAGCCACAGCAATCAGAGCAGACAAAGAAATAAAGGGAATTCAAATTGGAAAAGAAGAAATAAAACTCTTATTGTATGCAGATGACATGATCCTCTACATCAGTTCAGTTCAGTTCAGTCGCTCAGTCGTGTCCGACTTTTTGCGACCCCATGAATCGCAGCATACCAGGCCTCCCTGTCCCTCACCAACTCCTGGAGCTCACTCAGACTCACGTCCATTGAGTCCGTGATGCCATCCAGCCATCTCATCTTCAGTTGTCCCCTTCTCTTCCTGCCCCCAATCCCTCCCAGCATCAGAGTCTTTTCCAATGAGTCAACTCTTCGCATGAGGTGGCCAAAGTACTGGAGTTTCAGCTTTAGCATCATTCCTTCCAAAGAAATCCCAGGGCTGATCTCCTCCAGAATGGACTGGTTGGATCTCCTTGCTGTCCAAGGGACTCTCAAGAGTCTTCTCCAACACCACAGTTCAAATGCATCAGTTCTTTGGAGCTCAGCCTTCTTCACAGTCCAACTCTCACATCCATACATGACCACAGGAAAAACCATAGCCTTGACTAGATGGACCTTAGTCGGCAAAGTAATGTCTCTGCTTTTGAATATGCTATCTAGGTTGGTCATAACTTTTCTTCCAAGGAGTAAGTGTCTTTTAATTTCATGGCTGCAGTCACCATCTGCAGTGATTTTGGAGCCCCCCAAAATAAAGTCTGACACTATTTCCACTGTTTCCCCATCTATTTCTCATGAACTGATGGGACCAGATGCCATGATCTTCATTTTCTGAACTTTGAGCTTTAAGCCAACTTTTTCACTGTCTTCTTTCATTTTCATCAAGACGCTTTTTAGTTCCTCTTCACTTTCTGCCATAAGCGTGGTGTCATCTGCATATCTGAGGTTATTGATATTTCTCCCGGCAACCTTGATTCCAGCTTGTGTTTCTTCCTGTCCGGCATTTCTCATAATGTTCTCTGCATAGAAGTTAAATAAGCAGGGTGACAATATATAGCCTTGACGTACTCCTTTTCCTATTTGGAACCAGTCTGTTCTTCCATGTCCAGTTCTAACTGTTGCTTCCTGACCTGCATACAGATTTCTGAAGAGGCAGGTCAGGTGGTCTGGTATTGCCCTCTCTCTCAGAATTTTTCACAGTTTATTGTGATCCACACAGTCAAAGGCTACCCCTACCATGGGCCAAACTACAAGGAAGGAACACAGCCCCACCCATCAGCAGATAAATGGAGTAAATTTTTACTGAGTATGACTCCACCCATCAGAGCAAGTTCCAGATTTCCCCACATCCAGTAGCTTTCAGCAAGAAGCTTCCACAAGCCTGTTACCCTTATCCATCAGAAGGAAGACAGAATGAAAACCACAATCACAGAAAACTAACCAAACTTATCACATGGATCACAGCCTTTTCTCATTTAATGAAACTATGAGCCATGCCCTGTGAAAGAAAGTGAAAATGATTCTCTCAGTCGTGTCTGACTCTTCGTGACCCCATGGACTGTATCCCACCAGGCTCCTCAGTCCATGAGCCATGCCCTGTAGGGCCACCTAAAATGGACAGGTAATGGTGGAGAGTTCTGACAAAGTGTGGTCCACTGGAGAAGGGAATGGAAACCACTTCAGCATTCTTGCCTGAGAACCCTATGAACAGTATGGAAAGAAAAAAAAAAAAGATATGACACTGAAAGATGAATTTCCCAGGGTGGTAGGTGCCTAATATGCTACTGAAGAGTGAAGACATAGTTCCAGAACAAATGAAGAGGCTGAGCCAAAGTGGAAACAACACTCAGCTGTGGGTGTGTCTGGCTGTGAAAGTAAAATCCAGTGTTGTAAAGAACAACACTGCATTGGAACCTGGAATGTTAGGTCCACGAATCAAGGTAAACTAGAAATGGCCAAACAGGAGATGGCAAGCGTGAACATTGCCATTTTAGGAATCAGTGAACTAAAATGCATGAGAATAGGTAAATTTATTTCAGATAATCGTTATATCTATTACCTTGGGCAAGAATTCCTTAGAAGAAATGGAGTAGCCCTCATATGCCGGGAGCCAGCGTGAGGAACTCTGCTCATGGCAAACGTCATGAGGAAGCAGGCTCAGCATTATGCAAAGGCGAGACAGAGCCTCAGAAAACCCCCTGTTCCTGAGCATATGCTCTCACCTACACCTCTGATTTTACGGGGGGCTCTCCCCCATCACCATTTCTCCTGGAGAAGGAGTTAACTTGCAGCTCCAGTTAATAAAAATTCCTGGGCGTGACAAGAGTGTTTCAACTTACAAACTCCTCTGAAGGTTCTCTAGCCTATCTGAACAGGTTTGTCCGGCCACATGTGATTGTTTACAGCCTCCCAACCGTGAGAGGCATGAGATGCTTTAAACTCTCTAAATACAGACTCTTTTGAGAAGTTGGAAAATTATTAGTATAGTATAGTGGGTTGATTAGAAATTATATTGGTGAAGGGTTTTTCATTTGTTGAGCCAATATTTGCTGCTAAATCTCCATATTCCCTGCCCTTATATTGAATATAACTAGCATATGGGAGAAATAAGTATTAACCTTTAAGATTAATCATGTTAAACCTTAGGCTAAGGTTTAAATTATTAGTATAGTATAGTGGGTTGATTAGAAATTATATTGGTGAAGGGTTTTTCATTTGTTGAGCCAATATTTGCTGCTAAATCTCCATATTCCCTGCCCTTATAATGAATATAACTAGCACATAAGAGAAATAAATATTAACCTTTAAGATTAATCATGTTAAACCTTAGGCTAAGTAAATTCCTTTCTTGATTGTAACCCACTACACCTTCACTCTATAGGAATGCAACTTTATTTGGAGGGTGGTGCCTAGTTTAAGAAAAAAATCACCCCTGGAAAAAATAAGTTTTCTGGTTGACTGACTGTTATCAGAAAGGGCCATAAAATCTCAGCAGGCCTCATGGCCAGAAGATGATGTAAAACCCATAAGACCTTTGTATACATTTATATGAAGCACCTGATTTTAACAAGGGTCAGGTCTTCTGACCCCCGTGTGACTCTGTATTCATCCCTATGTATAACAAAAAGTATATAAGCAAACCTGAAAAATAAAGAAATGGGATCAGTTTCTGGAAAGACTGATTCCCCCGTGTTGTTCTTTCTCCTTCTGGCTGAATTCCCATCTGGAGCAAGGATACTTGGCAAACTCCTTGTCTTGGAGTTTTATTGGTATTCCACGTAAACCAAGTTATTCGGCCTCTTTTTCTCCACTAATATTTCTTACTACACTATCCGTTTTTAATCTCTCTTTATATGTGTAATTAAATGTTTTTTCCTAGGACGCCAATTCCGTCTCCCCTTCGAATTACCCTGGATCCACCGGGGCTGGACCCCGGCACTCATAGTCAACAAGAGTCTGAAATGCAGTACTTGGGTGCACTCTCAAAATGACAGATCTCTGTTTTTTTCCTAGGCAAACCATTCAATATCACTGTAATCCAAGGCTATGGTCAAACACCAAAGAAGCTGAAATTGAATGGTTCTACTATGACCTCCAAGACTTTCTAGAACTAACACACCCAATATATGTCATTTTCATCATAGGGGACTGGAATGCAAAAGTAGGAAGTCAAGAGATACCTGTAGTAACAGGTAAGTTTGGCCTTTGAGTACAAAATGCAGCCGGGCAAAGTCTAACAGAGTTTTGCCAAGAGAATGCAGTGGTCATAGCAAACACCCTCTTCCAACAACACAAGAGATGACTCTACACATGGACATCACCAGATGGTCAATACCAAAATAAGATTGATTATATTCTTTGCAGCCAAAGATGGAGAAGTTCTATATAGTCAGCAGAAACAAGATTGGGAGCTGACTGTGGCTCAAATCATGAACTCTTTATTGCAAAATTCAGACTTAAACTGAAGAAAGTAGGGGAAACCATGAGGTCATTCCGGTATGACCTAAATCAAATCCTTTATGATTATACAGTGGAAGTGACAAATCAAGGGATTAGATCTGATAGACAGAGTGCCTGAAGAACTATAAATGGAGGTCTGTAATGTTGTAAAGGAGGCGGTAATCAAAATCATCCCCATGAAAACTTCCATAGGACCCAGAAATCCTACTCCAGGGTATATACACTGGGAAGACCATAATTCAAAGAGATATGCAGCATTATTTACAATATCCAGGACATTGAAGCAACCTAGATGTACACTGACAGATGAATGGATAAAGAAGTAGTGGTACATATATATAAAGGAATACTGCTTAGTCATAGAAAGTAATGAATTTGTGTCAGTTCTAATTAGGCGGATGAATCTAGAGCATGCTATATAGAGTGAAGGAAGTCAGAAAGAGAAAAACAAATATCGTATATTAATGCAAATAAAATGAACTCTAGAAAATTAGTACTGATGAATCTATATGCAGGGCAAGATTAGAGAGGCGGACATGGAGATCAGACTTGTGAACACAGCAGGGGGAGAGGGTGGGAAAAATTGAGAGAGTAGCACTGAATCATTTACATTACCATGTGCAAAGCAGATCTGATGGGAAGTTGCTCTATAACACAGCTCAGCCCAGTAGTCTATGACAACCTAGAGAGGTGAGATCGAGTGGAGAATGGGAGGGAGGTTCAAGAGAGAGGAGGCATATGTATCCTTAGGGTTGATCCACCTTGTTGTGTGGCAGAAAACAACACAACATTGTAAGCAATTGCCAGGACATGGAAACAACCTAGATGTCCATCAGCAGATGAATGGATAAGAAAGCTGTGGTACATATGCACAATGGAGTATTACTCAGCCGTTAAAAAGAATTCATTTGAATCAGTTCTGATGAGATGGATGAAACTGGAGCAGAACAGAGTGAAGTAAGCCAGAAAGAAAAACACCAATACAGTATACTAACACATATATATGGAATTTAGGAAGATGGCAATGACGACCCTGTATGCAAGACAGGAAAAAAGACACAGATGTGTATAATGGACTTTTGGACTCAGAGGGAGAGGGAGAGGGTGGGATGATTTGGGAGAATGGGAATTCTAACATATATACTATCATGTAAGAATTGAATCGCCAGTCCATGTCTGACGTAGGGTGAAGCATGTTTGGGGCTGGTGCATGGGGATGACCCAGAGAGATGTTGTGGGGAGGGATGTGGGAGGGGGGGTCATGTTTGGGAACGCATGTAAGAATTAAAGATTTTAAAATTTAAAAAATAAATAAATAAATAAAAATAAAAGTTGAATAATAAAAAATAAAAATAAAAAGCACCAAAATCTACATTTATGAGAAACATTTCCTGCACCAGATGAACAGACAGAAAAGAGGTACTATCTACTACCACCTACCATCATGAAATATTAATATGTATGCACATATATTCTCCTTTAGCATTTTGTTTAAGCCTGTGATGTAAAACACATTTATTTCTTTCACAGAGCACTTCTGATGGGGTGGTCTGACTAGTCTTTTACTTTAAAATAAAGACATTGGGGTGTCAGGTTCCTTATGCTTTCCTGCTTAGATATGACTTCTGCACCCTCCCAAGGATGAAAGATGGAGAAGGAAATGGCAACCCACTCCAGTATCCTTGCCTGGAAAATCGCATGGTCAGAGGAGTCAGGTGGGCTGCAGTCCATGGGGTCGCAAAGAGTTGGGCACAACTGAATGACTAACACTAAGGATGAAAGTAGTGGAAACAAAAGACTGAATACTTGTTGACACCTATCTTCATGTTATTAGCCAAAATAGAGTCATTGCTTCATACTCATCTGGAATGGAGGCTGAGATACTGAATATTTCAAATCCTCATAGTACAGCTAAATTGGTTATGAGATTGAAGTTTTGAATTTGTATATCTTGAGCAGGTATACATCATCTCTTATATTATTTTCTGTGAACATCATTATTTTCTGTGTATTAGTTGTCTCTTGCAGTTTTAGTAAATTACCACAAACTGAGTGCCTTAAAATTTATTATCTTAGAGTTTTGTAGATGATAAGTCAAACATGTTGGGAGGGCCACATTCTTTTTTTGTGCTCTAGTGAATATTCCATCTTTCTTGTTCAATTAAATTATTGGCAGAATTTGCTTTCTTGAGGTGGTCGGACAGAGGACTGATTCTTTGTTGGCAGTCCGCCAAATGCCATGCTCACTTTCTAGAGATCAGGATAGACCTTGCTCTTTGTCCCAACAGACTTTGGAGCCAACAATGACAAAACGAGCCTTTATTTTCTCTGCTCAATCTGTGATAACCTATTTTTTTAATATTGCTTTTTTTCCTTTCTTGTTTCTAAGGCTTATGTGTCACATAGGTTCTACCTGAAAATCTCCCCATCTCAATTATTTATGATATTAATCATATCTATAAAGTCCATTTTGTCAAGTAATGTAGTGTACTTTTTCTGATAATCCAGCTGATGTTGGCAATTTGATCTCTGGTTCCTCTACCTTTTATAAAATCAGCTTGAACATCTGGAAGTTCATGGTTCATGTATTGCTGAAGCCTGGCTTGGATAATTTTGAGCATTACTTTACTGATGTGTGAGATGAGTGCAATCGTGCAATAGTTTGAGCATTCTTTGGCATTGCCTTTCTTTGGGATTGGAGTGAAAACTGACCTTTTCCAGTCCTGTGGCCACTGCTGAGTTTTCCAAATTTGCTGGCATATTGAGTGCGGCACTTTCACTGCATCATCTTTCAGGATTTGAAATAGCTCAACTGGAATTCCATCACCTCCACTAATTTTGTTCGTAGTGATGCTTTCTAAGGCCCACCTAACTTCACAGTCCAGGATGTCTGGCTATAGGTGAGTGATCACACCATCGTGATTATCTGGGTCATGAAAATCTTTTTTGTATAGTCCTTCTGTGTATTCTTGCCACCTCTTCTTAATATCTTCTGCTTCTGTTAGGTCCATACTATTTCTGTCCTTTATCAAGCCCATCTCTGCATGGAATGTGCCCTTAGTATCTCTAGTTTTCTTGAAGAGATCTCTAGTCTTTCCCATTCTGTTGTTTGCCTCTATTTCTTTGCATTGATTGCTGACGAAGGCTTTCTTATCTCTTCTTGCTGTTCTTTGGAACTCTGCATTCCGATGCTTCTATCTTTCCTTTTCTCCTTTGCTGTTCACTTCTCTTCTTTTCACAGCTATTTGTAAGGCCTCCCCAGACAGCCATTTTGCTTGTTTGCATTTCTTTTCAATGGGGATTGTCTTGATGCCTGTCTCCTGTACGAACCTCATTCCATAGTTCATTAGTCACTCTATCTATCAGATCTAGGCCCTTAAATCTATTTCTCACTTTCACTGTATAATCATAAGGGATTTGATTTAGGTCATACCTGAATGTTCTAGAGGTTTTCCCTACTTTCTTCAATTTAAGTCTGAATTTGGCAATAAGGAGTTCGTGATCTGAGCCGCAGTCAGCTCCTGGTCTTGTTTTTGTTGACTGTATAGAGCTTTTCCATCTTTGACTGCAAAGAATATAATCAATCTGATTCCGGTGTTGACCATCTGGTGACGTCCATGTGTAGAGTCTTCTCTTGTGTTGTTGGAAGAGGGTGTTTGCTATGACAAGTCCACTTCCTTGGCAAAACATTATTAGTCTTTGCCCTGGTTCATTCCGTATTCCAAGGCAAAATTTGCCTGTTACTCCAGGTTTTTCTTGACTTCCTACTTTTGCATTCCAGTCCCCTATAATGAAAAGCACATCTTTTTGGGTGTTAGTTCCAAAAGGTCTTGTAGGTCTTCATAGAACCGTTCAAATTCAGCTTCTTCAGCGTTACTGAAGCTGCCAAATTATTTTTTTTTTTATCAAGCATCATACTTTACAACAAGAAAAACTTTGGAAAATAATGTACCAAATATTCCAAGTATTTTTATTTTAATTTCAATTATCTTCTTCACCAAAAGAATTAAAAGAAAACAACAACAACAAAACAAACAAAAAATAAACAAAAAAGACATCTTAGAGAGTGGATAACACTATATGGGAACAAAATGACTGAATCCTGTACACCTTGTATCTCTGAACAGCGAAAATGCATTCATATTTTTTGCCTTAGTAAAAATTAAGGCAACAGATTATCAAGATGCTAGTAGCATGATTGGCTACATAAACATAGCATATTTACAAAGAAGAATTCAGAGAGAAACAGAGGTTACAATTTATTGTCACACTACAAAATTGTAAGGGTCATTCAGTTCAGTTCAGTTTAGTCGCTCTGTCGTGTCCGACTCTTTGCAACCACATGAATCGCAGCACGCCAGGCCTCCCTGTCCATCACCAACTCCCGGACTTCACTCAGACTCAGGTCCATCGAGTTGCTGATGCCATCCAGCCATCTCATCCTCGGTCGTCCCCTTCTCCTCCTGCCCCCAATCCCTCCCAGCATCAGAGTCATTTCCAATAAGTCAACTCTTCTCATGAGGTGGCCAAAGTACCGGAGTTTCAACTTTAGCATAATTCCTTCCAAAGAAATCCCAAGGCTGATCTCCTTCAGAATGGACTGGTTGGATCTCCTTGCAGTCCAAGGGACTCTCAAGAGTCTTCTCCAACACCACAGTTCAAAGGCATCAATTCTTTGGTGCTTAGCTTTCTTCACAGTCCAACTCTCACATCCATACATGACCACTGGGAAAACCATGGTCTTGACTAGACAGACCTTAGTCGGCAAAGTAATGTCTCTGCCTTTAAATATGCCATCTAGGTTGGTCATAACTTTCCTTCCAAGGGGTAAACATCTTTTAATTTCATAGCTGCAGTCTAAGAGTCATTATGCAGAGTTTTATTTTTAATTTTTACAGAAGGATCAAACTGAAGTCATTGAAAGGTTAAATGTCTAAAGTTAAAAACACATCAATATTTAACAACTGTTCTCCAAACTTTTGCCATCCATATTACCTAAAAACATCATGAAAAGAAAAAAAAAAAGTGCATGATAGTTATATGAACAGGAAAGTACAAAAATATCTATGGCTTTAGGGGGAAAAGTGGGTAAATGATACTGTATTTTCTCATAAAATTGAAAATCACCAGTAAAATTGTGAACTGAATATAAGATTGCCTCAATACGTGGTTTCTTATCAGCAAGACACCATAATATGATCCTGATATTAGAAAATCCAGCATAAAACAATACCATCAGGAATGAATGAATAAATATAATACATCTATTAATCATGTGGAAAATGCAAACTATTTCTGATTATACAATGGCAAAATTAAATAGGAAACTAAATGAGTTTAAGCCCAGCAGCTAATGCTTTACATTAAGGTAGGTGGGCCGCAGTCCATGGGGTCACTAAGAGTCGGACATGACTGAGAGACTTCACTTTCACTTTTCACTTTCATACATTGCAGAAGGAAATGGCAACCCACTCCAGTGTTCTTGCCTGGAGAATCCCAGGGATGCGGGAGCCTCATGGGCTGCCATCTATGGGGTCACACAGAGTCGAACACGACTGAAGTGTCTTAGCAGCAGCAGCAGCAGCAGCAGAAGTTTTCTTAAGGCTGTCAAGACATCCTTATTTCTCAGAATGTATATTGGGGTTAAACCTCGGGGAGATAATGGTATAGAAAAGTGAGAGAACTTTGTCTGTTCTGGAATAATTTCTAGATTTAGGTCGTAAATATGTAATGATTGCAGATCCAAAGAAGAAAGTCACAACCATGACATAAGATCAGCAGGTGGAGAAAGCCTTTGCTTTTCCCATTGCTGATAGCAACTTCAGGATGGTGGAGGTGATTCTACCACAGGAGCCAAGTATCAGCAGAAAAGGGACCATGACAAACAGCAGAGCAACTGTAAAGACCAGCATATCATTCAGAAACATGTCCTCATAGGCCAGCCTCAGTAGTAGAGGGATGTCACAGAAGTAGTGATTGATTTGGTTGGATCTACAAAAGGACAGAGAGAAAATCTGGCTTCTCTGCCCTATCTCAAACGGAACACCAGTGACCCAGCAGGCAGCCACCAGCTGGACACAGACCTTGTGGTTCATGATAGTGCAGGGGGCTACAAATGGCCACATAGTGGTCATAGGCCATCACTGTAAGAAGCAGGCACTCTATGTTTCCAAATATAAGGACAAAATTCATTCTTGTTGCACAAGCAAATAAATATGTCTTTTCTGAGTCCGAAGGTTTAGGAGTATTCTAGGAAGAGTGGCAGACACATACAGATTTCCAAGAAGGAAAAATTACTGAGGAAAATGTACATGGGAGTCTGGAGAGTCTGGTCTGTCCTGCTTATGAGAATAATGATGCCATTTCTCATCAGAGTTATCACATAGATAATCAGAAACATCACAAAAAGAAACATTTGGAGATTGAAACGCCAGTACTTTGGCCACCTCATGCAAAGAGTTGACTCATTGGAAAAGACTTTGATGCTGGGAGGGATTGGGGGCAGGAAAAGAAGGGGACGACCAAGGGTGATATGGCTGGATGGCATCACTGACTCGATGGACGCAAGTCTGAGTGAACTCCGGGAGTTGGTGATGAACAGGGAGGCCTGGTGTGCTGAGATTCATGGGGTCGCAAAGAGTTGGACACGACTGAGTGACTGAACTGAACTGAATGACAGAAAGCTCGACATTCAGAAAACTAAGATCATGGCATCTGGTCCCATCACTTGATGGGAAATAGATGGGGAAACAGTGGAATCAGTGTAAGACTTCAGGTTTTCTTTGGGGGGGAGGGGCCTCCAAAATCACTGCAGATGGTGATTGCAGCCATGAAACTGAAAGATGCTTACTCTTTGGAAGACAAGTTATGACCAACCTGGATAGTATATTCAAAAGCAGAGACATTACTTTGCTGACTAAGGTCCGTCTAGTCAAGGCTGTGGTTTTTCCTGTGGTCATGTATGGATGTGAGAGTTGAACTGTGAAGAAAGCTGAGCGTCGAAGAATTGATGCTTTTGAACTGTGGTGTTGGAGAAGACTCTTGAGAGTCCCTTGGACTGCAAGGAGATCCAACCAGTCCATTCTGAAGAAGATCAGCCCTGGGATTGCCTTGGAAGGAATGATGCTTAAAGCTGAAAGTCCAGTACTTTGGCCACCTCATGCGAAGAGTTGACTCACTGGAAAAGACTCTGATGCTGGGAGGGATTGGGGGCAGGAGGAGAAGGGGATGACCGTAGATGAGATGGCTGGATGTCATCACCAACTCGATGGATGTGAGTCTGAGTGAAGTCTGGGAGTTGGTGATGGACAGGGAGGCCTGGCGTGCTGCGATTCATGGGGTCACAAAGAGTCGGACACGACTGAGAGACTGAACTGTCTGACTGACTGAATGTCAGAAAATCCCCAAAGAACAAATTCAATCATTGAAATGAGATTCCCATTCACTAGATATGGCTCACATGGTAAAGCGTCTCTCTGCAATGCGGGAGACCTGGGTTCGATTCCTGGGTTGGGAAGATCCCCTGAAGAAGGAAATGGCAATCCACTCCAGCACTCTTGCTTGGATAATCCCATGGATGGAGGAGCCTGATAGGCTACAGTACGTGGGGTCGCAAAGAGTTGGGTGCGACTGAGTGACTTCAGTTTCACTTTCTGTGAAAATAGTACAATTAAGCATTTATCCTTTTTTTGTTCCTTTTGTAATACTATAAATTAAAGGGATTTAGGGGAATTATTAACAGTACATAATATTCTATTCTCTATTAATGTCTAGTATTTTGTATCCTGGACTCAACATAATTGAAGTCTTATGGAAAATTGTATGCTAAATTCTAAATATAAAAGCGTAAATTGCAATTCAAGGTTTAACTTTAAATAAAAGTGATATGTTTGAGAATTATTCACTTTTATTTTGAATCTGTTTGTGCGCAGAGCAAAATCGATCCATTTTAGTTCTCATATTAAAAAACAGAATTCTGAAGCAGAAACATTTGTATCCCACTTTCTCAGTGGTAGGGCACAACCAAATTCTGTAATGCATTTTTCATGAATGTCCCAAATCTTCCACTGGAACTTTCTCAAGAATAAAGCATGCCTTTCCTTCCATATTCTGCAATGATAGTTCTTACTACTTGTGTGTGCACTTTATTTGAGACCATTCTGGCTGCCTTTATCTACTAAAATAAGCAACATAACCATCAGGAATTTTAAAGCAGGAACTTTTATTTATCCTTTGCAAGCATGTAGCTTATGTTTAACAATGTTCTTGACTTATTGGTTATTTAATTAATAATGACAAACTTGAAGGAATTACATTGATGATATGATTTCTGAAACTCTGCCTCGTAAATCTATTCTCAAATCTCTTATGATATGCCAGAGGTCACTTTCATTTAAAAAGTATCATGTTAATAATATATATAAGATGCAATACATGAAAACTAAAACTGAAAACTATAAATTATTTAAACTATGGTTAATACACAATTGTCAAAAATATCAAAAGCAAAGAATATATATTTTAGCTATTAGGTAGGTGAGCAAGTATAGTTTAGTGAGTAATTAGTGAGACCTATACAGACTCAAAGTTCTCCTGTATTTAGATATACTTGGAAAATATAAGAATGTTTTTAAAGGTGATTAGTAAACCGTAGCTTTAAATATTGAATAGGAAATTGGAAAACACAAATGACTTTAACTGCGCTACTCTTGTATTAGCAAACTACTGGCAATAGCATATTATTGAATTGTGTTAATGTCATGTTATATTGATATTATAGATGAAGAAACTAGGGCTCAAATGTTTACGGGATTAAACTAAGAAGAAGAAGAAAAATGTTGTTCTCTTTGACTTTCAGGATTCATAAACATTGTGAGAAGGGTAACAGATCCACAACTATTACCAAAAGGAAAGAATTGCCAGGGAACTAATACGCAGGAATGTAGGGATCAGGACCTAAATTTGGTATCAGAATCTGAGTACTATTGCCCATCAAAACAATTATATACCTGACTAAAAACAACACAAATAGAAGCCACTGGAGATGCTGAACATCAGCAAAGCAAAAGACAAGAAATTCTTTCAATTTAATTAAATTTTATTCTGGTATATTTCTTTTTGTTCTCTTCTCTTTTCTGTGTCTTCTCTGTAGAAAGAGAAGATTTAGCATTTGCTTTCACTCATCCATGCACATTTCTTACTCTTCAGTGCTAAAGAAATTATAATTTCTAATTGTACAAGTCCAGCATTTTGATACTTAAGTTATCAATGTATACCATGAATAAGATTTATGGTAAGACAAAGTTTTACATGTTATTCTAAACAGTGAGTAAATTAGAAAAAGCAACTGCTCTGTGTGCTATCACTAAGTTATCTGTACTATACCTCTTTCTTGTAAATGTTTAAGTGCTTATTAATAAGGGAAATAAATATTAATGCTCTAATATTGCTATTTTTGAACTCAAGTCTCCATTACTTGGAAAAATTCAAATGATTAAGAATATGTATGATAATTCAGTTCAGTTCAGTTCAGTTCAGTTGCTCAGTCCTGTCCGACTCTTTGCAAACCCATGAATCACAGCACTCCAGGCCTTCCCGCCCATCACCAACTCCCGGAGTTCACTCAAACTCACGTCCATCCAGTCGGTGATGCAATCCAGCCATCTCATCCTCTGCCATCCCTTTCTCCTCTTGCCTCCTATCCCTCCCAGTATCAGAGTCTTTTCCATTGAATCAATTCTTCACATCAGGTGGCCAAAGTACTGGAGTTGCAGCTTTAGTATTTTTCCTTCTAAAGAACAATCTTCTCCAACACCACAGTTCAAAAGCATCAATACTTCAGTGCTCAGCTTTCTTCACAGTCCAACTATCACATCCATACATGACCACTGGAAAAACCATAGCCTTGACTAGATGGACCTTTGTTGGCAAAGTAATGTCTCTGCTTTTTAATGTGCTATCTAGGTTAGTCATAACTTTCCTTCCAAGGAGTAAACATATTTTAATTTCATGGCTGCCATCACCATCTGCAGTGATTTTGGAGCCCAGAAAAATAAAATAAGCCACTGTTTCCACTATTTCCCCATCTAATTCCCATGAAGTGATGTGACTGGATGCCATGATCTTAGTTTTCTGAATGTTGAGGTTTAAGCCAACTCTCTTCTTTCACTTTCAAGAGGCTCTTTAGTTTTTCTTCACTTTCTGCCATAAGGGTGGTGTCATCTGCATATCTGAGGTTGTTGATATTTCTCCTCACAATCTTAATTCCAGCTTGTGCTTTCTCCAGCCCAGTGTGTCTCATGATGAACTCTGCATATAAGTTAAATAAGCAGGGTGACAATATACAGCCTTGATGTACTCCTCTTCCTCTTTGGAACAAGTCTGTTGTTCCATGTCTGGTTCTAACAGTTTTTTTTCCTGACTTGCATATATGTTTCTCAAGAGGCAGGTCAGGTGGTCTGGTATTCCCTTCTCTTTCAGAATTTTCCAGTTTGTGATCCACACGGTCAAAGAATTGGGCATAGTCAATAAAGCAGAAATAGCTGTTTTTCTGGAATTCTCTTGCTTTTTCCATGATCCAGCGGATGTTGGTAATTTGATCTCTGGTGCCTCTGCCTGTTCCAAAACCGACTTGAACATTGGCAAGTTCATGGTTCGTGTATTGCTGAAGCCTGGCTAGGAGAATTTTGAATATTACTTTACTAGCATGTGAGATGAATGTAATTGTGTAGTAGTTTGAGCATTCTTTGCCATTGCCTTTCTTTGGGATTGGAATGAAAACTGACCATTTCCAGTCCTGTGGCCACTGCTGAGTTTTCCAAATTTGCTGACATATTGAGCACAGCACTTTCACAGCACATCTTTTAGGATTTAAAATAGCTCAACTGGAATTCCATCACCTCCACTTGCTTTGTTCATAGTGATGCTTCCTAAGGCCCATCTTGACTCCACATTCCAGGATGTCTGGCTCTAGGTGAGTGTGAATGACCAAGCCATCATGATTATCTGGGTCATGAAGATCATTTTTGTACAGTTCTTCTGTGTATTCTTGCCACCTTTTCTTAATATATTCTACTTCTGTTAGGTTTATACCATTTCTGCCCTTTATTGAGCCTATCTTTGCATGAAATGTTCCCTTGTATCTCTAATTTTCTTGAAGAGATCTCTAGTCTTTCCCATTCTGTTATTTTCCTCTGTTTCTTTGCACTGATCCCTGAGGAAGGCTTTCTTATCTCTCCTTGCTATTCTTTGGAACTCTGCATTCGAATGGGTATATCTTTCCTTTTTTCCTTTGCTTTTAACTTCCCTTCTTTTTACAGCTATTTGTAAGGCCTCTACAGACAGCCATTTTGCTTTCTTGCATTTCTTTTTCTTGGGCATGGTCTTGATTCCTGTCTCCTGTACAATGTCATGAACCTCTGTCCATAGTTCATCAGGTACTCTGTCTATCAGATCTAGTCCCTTAAATCTTCCTCTCACTTCCATGATACTTTGTCAAAAATCTGGGACCCATTTGTCTAGACTGTCTTTTAAAGTGAAGTCAGCTAGATGCAAAAATAATAAGTTCTAATTTCCTTAACTATTAGTGAACAGAATTAGTTGGCATCTTGGATGAAATAAATGACCCCATACTTTTTGTCTGTGCATGCTCAGTCATGTCCGACTCTTTGCAAACCCATGGACTATAGTCCACCTGGCTCCTCTGTCAATGGAATTTTCCAGGCAAGACCCTGGATTGAATTTCCATTTTCCTCTCCAGGGTATCTTGCCAACCCAGGGATCAAACTCACATTTCCTGCACTGGCAGATGGGCTCTTTATCACAG